>NC_064426.1:1655000-1972500 GCF_023375975.1 Astyanax mexicanus
TATTATTAACATGTATAATGTTCTTATGAACAGATTATTAGAAGGCATTACGAAGCCTCTCATTATTAAGTTTTAAAAGCAACTTGAGTGGATGTTTCAACTTCTACAGAAGTACTTTAAACCCTAATATTTATACTTCTACCTACAGAGTAAAAAATAGAGATACTTTACACACCTTTAGCTTCTGTCAGATTTATTCAGAAATATTCCAACCAAAACATTTTATTAATGCAAAAAAAGAACAAAAAGACATAAACATGCAAAACAAGAAATATAGAGATTAAAGATATGATCCATAAAACTGAGATAAAAAATCTGGGTTAGCTGGGTGTTAGCTGAGTTTTAGCGGGGTGTTATCTAAATGTGTTAGCTGTGTGTAAACTGGGTGCTAAGCTAAATGCTAGCTCTACCAGATGCTACTACAATCTCTGCAGCTAGCTTACTGTACACTGTGGGACTGGATGCTTTGAAAACCCAGAGAGAACTGAATATTCTTATTACTGTGTTAAACAACGTATTTTAATTATTATTAATAGGTGAATTAACATGTTATGTTTTAATCATTTAATCATTTTTAATCATGTTATAAGTTTTTTAATCATTATTTTAATTTCTTGATATTTTCAGATGTGTTTTTATGTTTTTGCAATGAAAGTGGCAGGAATGGGGTTCCATTAAGAACACACTCACTATTCATAAAACAAATAACAACATCAACACCTAAAAATGCATTCTATAGGACAGTAAAATATTTTAATACAAATTTGCAAAAATGACAAAAAGTTCTTATTGTTATTAAAAAATCAGCTATGCTAGGCTAGGCTTCTTTGTGAGAGCTTCTAGAAGATCCCAGCTGAAATGCTGTTCATGGGACTTGGGTTAAGGGCTGGTGTTCATTTCTGGTGGAAACTTCAATCTGCAGGAAACTCAAAGCTCTTACTCTCTGCTGATCTGCTGTTCCGTTTGATGCTCCGTTTCCTGAAGATTCTGCCATAGATGTGAAAACCTCCCAACAGCGCCAGCAGGACGATGATCTCCAGAACCCAGACCAGAACAAACACAGCGATCCCTAGAGAGAACCAGAGCAGAAGAGCTTCTATTAGACCTTAAATTCACAGTTCATACAGCAATTCTTCACCAGTACAGATCAGTTCAGTAAAGATGAGATTTATTTTACCCGGACACTGCTGTAATTCAATAGTTTTAGATCCACTGCTGACATAGTTCTTCACATAACAGGTAACATTTCCAGTATAGTCTTTATCCAGCAGGAGAGTCTGATTCCCATCAGTCAGTCTGGATCCGGATGTGGTTCCACTGAGAGTCCAGCTGAACTGGATCTGATCTCCATCAGACGAACAGTTCACTCTTCTCTTCATGAAGGAAGAACAGCTGTCCATCACTTCCACTGACGACACCACAGCTACAGATTATAGATCAACAGCCCAGATTAGATTATAGCTACAGATTATACCACAGCTACAGATTATACACAAACAGCTCAGAGTAAATCTCATATTAAAGTACAGTTCAGATTACACAAATAAAACTCAGATTAGATTACAACTCAGATTATAGATCAACAGCTCAGATTATACTACAGCTACAGATTATAGACCAACAGCTCAGATTATACTACAGCCACAGATTATAGACCAACAGCTCAGATTATACTACAGCTACAGATTATAGACCAACAGCTCAGATTATACTACAGCTACAGATTATAGACCAACAGCTCAGATTATACTACAGCTACAGATTATAGACCAACAGCTCAGATTAGATTATAGCTACAGATTATACCACAGCTACAGATTATAGACCAACAGCTCAGATTATACTACAGCTACAGATTATAGACCAACAGCTCAGATTATACTACAGCTACAGATTATAGACCAACAGCTCAGATTATACTACAGCTACAGATTATAGACCAACAGCTCAGATTATACTACAGCTACAGATTATAGACCAACAGCTCAGATTAGATTATAGCTACAGATTATACCACAGCTACAGATTACAGACCAACATCTCAGATTATACTACAGCTACAGATTATAGACCAACAGCTCAGATTATACTACAGCTACAGATTATAGACCAACAGCTCAGATTATACTACAGCTACAAATTATAGATCAACAGCTCAGATTATACTACAGCTACAAATTATAGATCAACAGCTCAGATTAGATTACAGATACAGATTACAGACCAACAGTTTAGATTAGATTCCAGCTCAGATTATAGATAAAAAATTCACACTAGATTACATCTGAAATTATAGATCAACATTATAGATCAGATTACATCTTCAAATTATAGAACAAGAGCTCAGATTAGATTACATCTCAGATTGTAGACCAGCTGTTTAGAATAGATTAGATTTCAGATTACAGATCAAAAACTCAGATTAGATTAAGTCTTGGTTTAGACCAGAACTCAGATTAGTGTTTAAATTAGACTACAGATCAGACTACTATGCAGCACAGATTAAATTACAGATCAGTTTAGATTACAGATCACATTAGAGAAAATTATATTACAAATCAGATTAGATTATAGCTCACATTAGATAAAACAGCTCAAATTACATTACAAACCATATTACATAATAAATTCAGTTTAGAGTGCAGTTCAGATTAGATTACAGTTTTGATTAGACTACAGTTTAGGTTAAATAACAGATTACAAAAGATTAAATATCAGACTGGATTAGAGTTTCTATTATGAAGAGTTCAGACTAGATTAGAATTTAGATTATGTTAGAGTTCAGATTAGATTACAGATTAGATTAGAGTTCAGATCATATTAAAGATTACTGTAGATTAGATCACAATTTAGATTACGTTATATTTTAGGTTAGTTTACAGTTCAGATCAGATTAAATCTTGGATTAGACCACAGTGTGATGTGACTAAACCTTGTATAGACCCACCTTCCAGATTCAGATAGAAATTATGACGGTTTCTTCTCCAACCTGAATAAATGGCGAGTAATTGGTATGCTCCTGAATCGATCTTCTCTGCTCTGGTTATTATTAAGGTTCTGTTTTCAGGAAAAAACTGCCATCTTGGATATAAAGGATGTTGTTGGATTATAGGCTCTTTAAATCTTAAAACCTGATAAGTGCTACTGAATTTCTGTAGGTATAATTCTTCATCATCAGGCAGCTGAAGGTACATCGGGCGTCCCAGAGCTCCATAATACTCACAGCGCTGATAAATGCAGAGATCATCTACAATATTCAGAGCTGCAGAGGAAGAAGATGAAGAAGATGGTGATTAATGTGATTAATGTGATGCAGTGAAGTGTAATCTCGTGTAAATAAGACAGTATGGAGACAGACTGTAGTTTGGGGAAATGGAGCACTAACAGTAAAAGAGCACTGAAGCAGAATTTAATGAGGAGCTGAAGTGATTGGTACATAGATAATTGATTAAATCTAACATATATCGTTATATAGCGTTTTCTTTATTTTTTTCATGACTATTTACATTGTAGATTCTCACTGAAGCATCAAAACTATGAATGAACACATGTGGAGTTTTTTATGTACTTAACAAAAAATGAGCTGAACCTCCACAGTCACCGGACCTGAACCCAATCCAGATCCAGGTTTGGGGTGAGCTGGAGCACAGAGTGAAGAAGGCAAAGGAGCAACAAGTGCTAATAAACACCTCTGGGAACTCCTTCCTTCCTTCAAGACTGTTGGAAAACTTTTCATTTCAGGTGGCCACCTCTTAAATGAAGCTCATTGAGAATTGAGAATGATGCCAAGAGTGTGCAAAGCAGTATTCAGAGCAAAGGGGGCTATTTAGAAGAAACTAGAATATACATTTATATTCTATAAAACTCCACATGTGTTCATTCATAGTTTTGATGCTTCAGTGAGAATCTACAATGTAAATAGTCATGAAAATAAAGAAAACGCATTGAAAAAGAGAAGAAGGTGTGTCCAAACTTTTGGCCTGTACTCTAAGTCTGTGGATTTCACATTTTTACATTTTTTAAAATGTTTTAATGATTGACAGGCAGCGCGAGAAGTCTCTCTTTTAATTTTTTATTTCCAAAACTGCAGGATGTGAGAGAGAAAGAGTGAGAATGAGCATCTGTCAAATTCACAAACAGCAGAATGTCTATATCTGCTAATTTAAGCTACAGTTATTAAATCTGTGTACTAAACATAAATATAAATATAAAACTATAAAATAAAATAAATATAATAAAAATATAACTTATAATAACTTATAGTTATTGTGCACATTTGTAAGTATATTTTATTACATAGTTAATTACTGAAGGTAATGAAGACAAAGAGTTTTTGCTTGGGGTGTGCAGGATGCACGGTGATCCAGTCATGATTGGGCGGTTACCTGTTGTCAGGATTTAATCATAAAAATAAGCTTATTTTTTTATGTTTTTTTTTTCCAACTCTAAATCTAAAAACACATATATTTAACTATTCAAAACATGTATTGCTCAAACTCAGGCGGCTTTACTTAACTTTTTACAAGGTTTCTAATCCAAACATGGTTACAAAACTCACGTGACATTTAAAAAGCATGTTTAAAAGCAAGTCCACTAATTGCTTTGAGTTTCTCTCAAGAAAGAGTTTATTTTAAAGAAATAGGTGACTGCGTGTTTAAATCCGTCCGGTTTCTGGCGCTTATTCCTTTTACTGGCACTCACTCCTCTTACTAGCTCTTATTCCTGTTACTTTTTATTTTTGGAGTAACAGGACTAAGTTTTTAGTATAGAAATAGCAAAATGGGGGAATTGAGCACAGTCAACTGATTTTCCCAAAGTTTGTATTTTAAAAATAAACCAATAAGATCATAGAATTAATTTAAGAAACAGGACAGAATGTTTATATTGGGCTCCTTTTTACTTTGTTTAATAAATGTTGAGAATTGAACTTAAATCTGCCTCTCTAAATTTCTTTAAAATTCCTTATTAAAAATTTCCAAACGAATATGTGTGCTTTCTGGGTAACCTGAAATATTCCCTGGGGTGAAACTCTACATGGCTTCCTATTATACTTTAAAGGGTCACACAAACTTACCAGGACAGTGCTCTATTTTAATTGTAGCAGATCCGTTGCTGACGTGATTATTTACATAGCAGGTGACGCTTCCAGTAAAACTTTTATCCAGCAGGAGAATCCGATTCCCATCAGTCAGATTCTGATTATGTGGGATTCCATCCAGAGTCCAGCTGAACTGAATCTCATCTCCATCAGATAAACAGTGAACTCTTCTCTTCAATCTGGTAAAACAGCTGTCTGTAACGTCCACTGACGACACCACAGCTACAGATTATAGACCAACAGTTCAGATTAGATCAACAGCTCAGATAGGATTACAGCTACATTTTATATATCGACAGCTAAAGATTAGATTACAGGTCAGATTAGAGTACAGCTCAAATTTAAAAACAGTTTAAATGAATTACAGCTCAGATTAAATTACATCTCAGATTAGATTACAGATTAGATTAAATTACAGCTCAGAGCAGATTACAGATCAGACAAAATTATAGCTCCAAAAACAGATTACAGCTCCATAAATTTCCACACAACTGTAAATATAATCTATAATCAAATTAAGAAGGAAAAGCAACATGCAAGACGTGTTTAAACCTTACTGATATGAAATTCTGTACATTTAATTCAGACCCTGTCAGTGGATTTAAGAGTTTATGATTGTGAATGATTTACTGAGTTGTGTAGATGTAGCAGTGTGATGTGCAGAACTACCTTCTATAATCAGATGGAGAGAGTAGTTGGTTTGTTTCCCAGTTGAATTGTAGGTGTGTAATCTATATCTTGCTGAATCTTTTTTCTCTGCTCTGGTTATTATCATGGTTTTGTTTTCAGTATTAAACTCCCATCTTGGATCTGAAGGTTTTCCTATAATTTTTTTATTTTTAAAATGTAAAATCCGATCAGAATAATAATCACTCTTTATCGTAAATAATTTTAATTCCTCCTCATCGGGCGGCTGCAGGTACAGCGGGCGTCCCACAGCTTCATAAAACACACAGCTCTGATCAGATCTGCACTGATCATCTACTGTAATCAGACCTGCAGAGGAAGAAGATGAAGAAGATGATCATTAATCAGAACCAGTGAAGTCTGATAGTCTAATCTACACCTTTAGAAAGAGAATCCACTGAAGAGAACTGCATGTAACCTAACTTTCGCTCGTAAATAGCAGTGACAGCATCTCTGCTCTCGCGCTTTCCTGCGTCTGCTTATTCCATGAATGCACTTTTACGCTCCTCCGGGGAGAAGAACTGCACAAACGCTCGCTGCCAAAGAAAACAGGCGTCCGAGGCTCCGGCCCGAACTAAACGCCCGACAGAGGAGAGGAAAAGCCCTTCAGAAGAGTTCTGACACCAACCGGACCGGGATCCCCACCCGGCCACCGACACTCGCCCTGATCATCATAATAAACATCAGAATCATCACATCATAAAAAACATTATTAATATCATTTAACAGAAAAAATTACAATGGATTCATACTGGAATCTAATTTCTCTATATTAAATATTATAGTTATTATAGCAGGGAGAGTAATGCTGCTGATTCATACTGGATCAAAATCAGTCCACAACTTTTACTGTCAAAGTGAACAAACTGCATATACTCCAGATTCATACTGGATCAAAATCAGCACACAACTGTTACTGTCAAAGTGTACAAACTGCATATGTTTAGAAGAAAATAACATTGAGGATTCATACTGGATTTAATAATATCTAGCAGGATAAAGTAATGCTGCTGATTCATACTGGATGAAAATCACTACAAATCACAGACTGTAGAAACTACAGATGCTGGAGATTCATACTGGATTTGAGTAATTGTGTAAATGAGGATGAAGCTGTGTCTCTCAGAGCTTTTCTTTTCCTCTCTCTCTCTTTTTCCAGCTCACTGACCACATTACACTCCCTCATCTATTAACACAACCCTGAAGGAAGAGTAATTGACTTAATTTTATGGCAGGAAGCCACCTGAGCGCATAAATAGCAGCTGTGGGTCTGAGTTTAGCTCACCAGCTCTGTTCACTTCTCTCCTTTTAGGGTAAAATCTAATTCCAGGCTTCTCACAGTATTTTAATAAAGAAGATAAAGTTTTTTCAGTGTTTTTCTCATTATTTGTCACTAAAACTTGGTCACAGTACCCATCCATGCATTTTCAGATACAAAAATTAAGATCCACACATTCATTTTCAGGTATATAAAAAGTAAAAAAAAAAAAATATATATATATATATATATATATATATATATATATATATATATATATATGTATAAATCTAATTCATTCATTTTTTTAGATAAAAAACAATAAAATCCATACATTTTCACATTTTAAAAAACATACATTTTCTAAATCTGAATAATTCAGATCCATACATTTTTAGATAAAAAAAACAGAATTCATTAATTCTCAGATGAAAATATTCAGATCTTAATTTTTTTCACATTTATTCAATAAAAACTAGGAAGATGGGGAGATGAAACATCGGTTATATAGCTTTGAATTCATGGACTAAACATTTAAAATACATGTTTCCAAACTTTATTGCAGGATCCATGCAGGTATTTAAGTCTGTTTTATTACACGTGTATTATCTGTTACTGTATTATGTCAGCTACCACTTATTATATATAATAAAATACATATTTCTTGTATTAGTTAATATACTTGATCAGTAAATCAGAGCAGATACAGATGATTTTGGTGTGCAGTGATTAGTAAGGGTATTTGAGTTGTATATAAGTGTAAGTGTGTGTGAGTGTGTGTAAGTGTGTGTACCGCTCTAGATGTCCTGTAGAAACACTCACAGATGTTTTAGAGTAAATTGGTTTAGGCTGAAGCTTTATGAGTCTGGCTGCTCCTCCGGCTGCTGGACGGCTGCAGCTGCAGCTCTGCCAAATCCTGCAGCTCTGCCAAATCCTGCAGCTCGACGTGACCGGGGCCTGCTGACAAAGCGAGCGCAGGACTGCGCCGAGACTCATCTCATCTCCAGTTTTTCTTTAAATACATCAATATCAATATTATGTATAATTACTAATTATCTGTGTGCTATTAATACTATTATGAGTCATTTTATATGAATAATTATAAACTATAACATATGCTCCTCCAGCACTTTTGCAGGGTATTGTGGGAACTGTAGTGGTCTGGGATTGTTGCTTTTTGTTTTTATCTTTATTTATTTGTTAATCTCTCACTATTCTCATCTTCGTGTCCTCAAATAATGCAAAGAAAACATAAAGTTCATATTTTTAAAGTTTTATCAATTTTAAGAGTTCAGAAATCAATATTTGGTGGAATAATCCTGGTGGTTTTTAATCACAGTTTTTATTTCATGCATCTTGGCATCATGTTCTCCTCCACCAGTCTTACACACTGCTTTTGGATAACTTTATGCTGCTTTACTCCTGGTGTAATAATTCAAGCAGTTCAGTTTGGTGGTTTGATGGCTTGTGATCATCCATCTTCCTCTTGATTATATTCCAGAGGTTTTCAATTTGGTAAAATCAAAGAAACTCATCATTTTTAAGTGGTTTCTTGTTTTTTTCCAGAGGTTTTAATCTCACAGAACTACTGAGCCTCTGAGGCTCCCGTACTTTAGATGCCTGATCATCTAGTATCCTGCTGAAAGTGTCCAAGGTCACTGAGCTCCAGAGCGAGCGCAAACAGAGCAGCTCCTCACCGAGTGTTTATATTGGACGTTACAGAGACCTGATTTCACTGCCAGCGTTATCTGTTCCACACTTTCACAACCACTGAGCTCCTCAGGAGAACATCTCACAGCCCAGAGAGCAACACTGATTCTGGTGAAGGTCTACTTTCACAAATGGTAACTAAAGCTACAGAATTCATGTTGTGTTTTTCTAGATTTGGGCAAATTGGATAGTAATAAATGGACATAACTTATTATAAAATGATTAAATGGCAGGTTCCAGCAGGGAGATGAGGAGACGGACATAAATGCAGACAATCTTTTAAGAAGAAAGAGGAAAAAACAAAAAAGCAGGAAACAAAAGAAGAAAAATAAAAATACAGGATAAACGTGAACTACTTTAATGTTTGAAATAAACTGAGAATCAAACAAGAAATGAACAACTGACAACCACACACTGAAACAAAGAGGATATATACACAAGGAATTGGAACAGAAAACAGGAAACACCTGGAACAGATAACTAGGGGGCGGAGTTACACTATAGACAAGAGCAGAAACAAGGAAGGAGACACAATAAAAAACACAACAGGGCCATGTGCTAAAGAGCACATGGAAAAAAAGCATGAGACCAAAGGGAAAACATGGAGACACAGAGGACAGGGAAGAACACGAAAAAGGATGAGACAAAAACGTGACAAAAAAAATGTCGTACAGTACCAGTGAGAAGTTTGGACACACCTTTTCATTCAATGTTATTTTCTTTATTAATTATAAATAATGGAGACATGGGGCTCTGAGTGGTCCAGCTAAGCTAGGCTAAGCGCTGCCACTATAATCAGGAAAAGATTATTATTTCGAATCCTGTTCATGCAGCTTGCCATCAGCTGCCGGAGCCCTAAGAGAGCACAATTGGTTCTCTTGCTCTCTCTGGGTGGGTACAGTATATCAGCAGATGGTGCTCTCTTTTTCCCCCCTCTTTTATCTCTCCTAGGGTGATGTGGATCAGCACAAGACTGCATCTGTGAGCTGATGTATCAGAACCGCATCAGCAATTTAAAAAAGAGGCAGAGTCTGACTTCACATGTATTGGAGGAGGCGTGTGCCAGTCTTCTTCACCTTTCTAGTGTTGGAGCATTGGACGTGTAAATTGGGGAGAAAAGGAGAAAACGATTTGAAATAAAATGATAAGATGAATAAGGGAGACATTTGGAGTTACGTATTAAATTAAAACAGTGTTCAGTTGTTTGTCGCTTTTAAACCAACCCTCACAGTGTTGATTATCTGGGGTAAATTTGTTGAGTGTGAGCGTAGAGAGAGTAGTGGAAGCCCTGAGCAAATATTTAACGTTGTGTAAGTGTTAGGACTCAGGACGTGTTAATGAGTCGTTAAAGGACGTGTTAATTAGTCAGTGTGAGTTTGGTGACACAGTCTTTCGTGGTGGAGAAACCAACCCGGCGTCACCGGTGCTGACTCAGCGCTGACTCGGCTCCGGCAGTGTGGGTATATATCGTCGCTGTCCAATGAAAAACACTTATCTCCAAAACAGCAACTTTACAGGAGAGAGAAAAAACTTGTAAACTTTCAATAGAAGTCAATGTAAAAAGAGTTTATTTCAGGTCATTTTGAAGAGTTTCTATTGGTCCGTTCATCAAGAAATTTTGGCAAAGTGTAAAGGACAGTTTGTCTGTTCAGATTATGTAGAAAACTAAAAATCGACAAAAATGGAGATAAGTGTTTTTCATTGGACAGCGACGATATGTATGTAGGTATGTGTGTGTGTGTGTGTGTGTGTGTGTGTGTGTGTGTGTGTGTGTGTGTGTGGACTCAGTGGGAGGGGAGGACGGGGGGAGGAATGTAAACGTGTCCTTATCTAACTGCAGCTGCTTATCTGCAGAGCTCTGTGGAGAGCGGTGTGGTAATAAAGGAAACTGGAACATAAGATACTGTAACTGGAGCAGTTTATGGTAGAAGGAGTTACTCTAAGGCCCAATCCCATTTCCCATTTCACCACTGACCCCTACCCCTTGTTTTCTAGTGTAACACTTCCTTTTAGAGCAGAGTTAGAAGTGGAAGGAGAGAAATCCTCCCTCTAAGAATGGGAAAACCCCTAAAAAGCACCCGATACGTCATCAGGAGAGCTAAAGTTCAGCAACCTAACTGCTGCTGCTGATTAACTAGTTAACTTTAGAGTGTATTTTATTTTATATCTTCAGAAAGGGGGGATATGGTGTAAACATTAATTATTATTGTCCATTTTTTAATTCCACTGTGATCAGGAGCTGAAATTAGCTTTGATTGGCTTTTATTTTATTTAATCTTATTTTATTTTTCAGTTCCACCTTAAATTCTGCAGCCGTCTGTTGCACCATTTAAGGTGGAACAGGAAAGTTAGCTAGCTAGCTTGCTACTGTAACAAACTACTTGTTATTATGTCTTTTTAATGCTTGTTATGAAGAATTCAGCCATAAAAAAAATTAAAACTACACATTAAACTACGGTAATATAGTGCTAATCATGCTAATCGTGCTAATCGTCACTTTTAACAAGGAAAATACTGAAATTTGTGGGTTTCTTACCTGTGATTCTCATAGTCCTCTAAACTTCCTGATTTAAGCTGACTCCACCCTCAGCTTAAATTTGAAAAATGCTAAAAAAAAAAAAATAAAAAAAAAATAAACACACACAGACAAAAGGGAGGGGTAGTTTGGGAAGGGCCCTGGGTGATGTATGGGTTTAGGGGTGAAGCAGACTGGAGAGCTAATTAGGCTAGCAGTGTGCCTCTGATAGCTGTGAGACATAGATGGTTGGACGTCACCAGGCACCAGGGGGTGGGATTATTAATTGACTGATTTGCATATTGTGAGTGGCCACGTTTTATTTTATGACAAATATATATTATATAAATCTTTTATACTAGTTGTCACAAAGGAAAGGGTGAGAGGACGGAAATAAATGCAGGTATAATTTATTGTAACAAAAATAGACAAATAAGGCAAAAAGCAGAAAACAAACACGGGAAACACACAAAAAATGAATAAATAAGACTAAGATAATTATTTAACAAAAACAAGAAAGGCAAAAACAAAGACTAAACAAAACTAAGCAAACAAGAAACTGAATAGCTAGAAATACACTGGCATAAAACATGAACAATCCTGAGATAAATACTAAGCTAAACACTAAAGCAAACTAAACTCTAGGAGGATGAAGAACACCTGGAACTAGTAACGAGGGGGCGTGGTTAGGGCGGGGCTAGAGCAGAGACAGGAAGATAACAAAACAAAGCCATTTGCTTAAAGAGCACATGGTTGGGAACGCAAGACAGGAAAACAGAGGGCAGAAGCTCATGGAACTAAAAAAGGAAAACACCCAAAATCAATGTGATTAATTAATCGAAATTATTTGCTTTTAATCACATTAAACATAAAAAAAACTTTTTTTCCTACATAGTAAATTAAATGAATATTAAAGTGATCTATCAGATTATTAAGGAACACATAAGGAATCATGTAGTAACTTTAAAACAGTGTTAAACAAACTAAAATACTCTGTGGAGAAGGGGGTGGGATTATTAACCTACAGTGTGTATCAGTGATTATTTACTCTAGGATAAATAAAGATAGTAATCCCACCCCCTCCCCTACCCAGAATCCCCTGTGTCTGAGCGCAGGGAAGGTCTAAAGTCTGGTCCGTCAGCAGGACGGCCGGTTTACACGTGGCGAGTGAAGCTCAGCTGACTCTGGCTGCTTCTTATCTGGTAGATAACGCTACAAGAAATAAACCATTATTGAGAAAAGCCACTCCTTAAAGGCAGCGTTCCACAAACAGACACGTCCCCGACGCAACTCCCATCAGCCCCAGCTCAGAAACTTCAGCTGGAACTTTCCACAGGTCTGGTTTCCCTCTCAGAAACTCAGGAGAGTTCAGAATCCAATATGGCCGCCCCACACATCACCAGTAGTAAAGCAGTATTAAAATAGAGCTTATTATACAGCACTTCTATCTATTAATGTTTCATTAAATCAGTTCAAATCTTCACTACTTCTATCTGCAGAAATTATTTCAATTGGGTTTAGTTGAAGAAAAATACTGTATGATGCTTACAGTAGACCCTTGCTGTTGATATTTAACCTGGGGCATAAAAAGTGTGATATATTTTGCTTAGATTCACCATAAAACACACGGGTAAATCATGGTTTAACCAGTTGTAGTAAACTCTAAATTCTTCCGATTTAAAATAGTGTAAAATGATCCAAATTTCATATCTTTATTATTAACCTACAACGTAAAAAATAAATTAAATAATTTTTTAATTTTTATTTTGAAATATTTTCTGACATAAACGTTCAAGTTTGAATGTTAAATAAATTGATCGTAATTAAACATTTTGTCATAATTAAGCAGAATCTTTTTTTAAAAATCATATTAGACCATTAAATATGATAATATATTATATTTGTTCAATAAAATAGTTAAAATAACAGTGTCCAGAA
The DNA here is from genome assembly GCF_023375975.1 of Astyanax mexicanus. NCBI lineage: Eukaryota > Metazoa > Chordata > Actinopteri > Characiformes > Acestrorhamphidae > Astyanax > Astyanax mexicanus. The sequence goes on from NC_064426.1 coordinate 1,668,207, forward strand.
GGTCTCGTGTCATGGTTTGGGGTGTGGTGCTCTATTATATTCCAACAGGACGATGCTCGTCCACACGCTGCTCCCGCTGCTTCTCAAGAGCTTAAATGCGTTAAAAACTGCAGATACTGTACTATATCAAATATCAAGAATTTTAAAAGCATTCTTATGTGCAGTCACAGAAAAGACCATGATTTTTTTTATAATGGTGAAACTGGCACTCATCAGGACCACCCCCCAAAAAAAGGAAGAGCAAGAGTTTCCTCTGTTGTGCAGGATAAGATTATCAGAGTTTCCAGCCTCAGAAACCACAAGTTAACAAACAGCTCCTCAGATAAGAGTATCTAAATACTTCTTCACACAGAGTATTTTAGTTTGTTTAACACTATTTTTAAGTTACTACATGATTCATGATTCCTTATGTCAGGGGTGTCCAAACTACGGCCCGCGGGCCATTTGCGGCCCGTTTCCTTTTTTGGAGCGGCCCACGAGGTATTTTAGAAATAGATTGAAAGTTGGCCCGCTGTTAAGCAGGTTTTTATAATGTGAGATTCAAAGTTTGAACGCTAGGTGTCAGAAACGGGCCAAAGAGTCTAAAAGCGGAGAGGGTGCGCAGTTGTAGTGCAGAAAAATGGGCCAAAGAGTCTAAAAGCGGAGAGGGAGCGCAGTTGTAGCTCAGAAAAATGGGCCAAAGAGTCTAAAAGCGGAGAGGGAGCGCAGTTGTAGCGCAGAAAAACGGGCCAAAGAGTCTAAAAGCGGAGAGGGAGCGCAGTTGTAGTGCAGAAAAACGGGCCAAAGAGTCTAAAAGCGGAGAGGGAGCGCAGTTGTAGCGCAGAAAAACGGGCCAAAGAGTCTAAAAGCGGAGAGAGTGCGCATTTCTAGCGCAGAAAAACGGGCCAAAGAATCTAAAAGCGGAGAGGGAGCGCAGTTGTAGCGCAGAAAAACGGGCCAAAGAGTCTAAAAGCGGAGAGGGAGCGCAGTTGTAGCGCAGAAAAACGGGCCAAAGAGTCTAAAAGCGGAGAGAGTGCGCATTTCTAGTGCAGAAAAACAAGGCAAAGAGTCTAAAAGTTGCCGTAATTAAGGAGTTTAATATTAAGAGACATCATGAAATTAAACATCAGTTTGAAAAATCTTAGTTTACACAACACTGTCAAAGATAAAGATAGTAAGTCAAGTAAAATGGTGTGTAAATGAAAGTAATCAGGAAAAAGTATTATTTAAAGTGGTATATTTCATTATTTGTTTTATTACAGAGTCTGTGGCCCGTGACTTCAAATATATTTCTCCTTCTGGCCCCTAACAAAAAAAGTTTGGACACCCCTGCCTTATGTGTTCCTTCATAATCTGACAGATCACTTTACTGTTCATTTACTATGTAGGAAAACATTAGATGTTTTGGTAATGTATATGCTTATTACCAAATGTGCATGTAAGGTCAGTAATACCCAGTATGAATTCTATTGCTCAGTGAAATACAGGGTTAAATCCAGTGTTCAGTGTTTTTTTTAAGTGTTGTATAACAAACCTGAGCATGCAGCCAGAAATGAACCAGTATAATATAAACATAAATGAAATCTGTGCTCATTTCCCAAAGCCTGGAATAAACGTTATAGAGGAAAACCTGGTGCTGAATAAAATCTCAGAGCTGATTCGTGTCCAGCTGGGCTGATCTGAGCTGGAATAATTCAGCCCTGGGGATTTTTCCATTCAGCAGGAAGCTTATAAGAACATTTACCAGCTTTCAGCATTTATATGTTCCTCACTGTGATGCCAGTGCAGTTACTCTACACCTAGTGTGAAGCTTTACTGTGATTCTATAGAGAAAAAAGAGGCATTATGACCATCAGAAGAGTCAATTAATGAAGTATAAATACTTCTTTACATTATTTAAGTAAAAATGTTAATTGTTTATAATTTACTGGAGTAATTAATTTACATTTTCACACAAAACAAATGTAATTAAAAATATTACACGTATAGAGATATACTATTAACCTTTACTTTAAACAACTTTTACTATATTTTAAATACTGTACTGAACTCTAATGTGCTGTTTGGGTAAATTAAATTATTTTTTGAAGTACATTTTAAAGAATTTAATAACATTAATAGCAGTTTTTATACATTTCAATTAATAATTTAGCTATTCTCATAAAAAATGGTTTACTAAAGCAGAACTGGTGACGGGTTTTGAAGCAAAGTTAGCCTAGCGTTTCCAATTGTGAACTATATAGGCACGTTAGCATTGTTAGCGTGTTTTTCCACCAGCACAATTTTGTCTGACTAAATCAGGTGTTTTTACTCTTGGTGCGGTTAGTTTAAACAGGTGTGAAAACACAATAATCACACTCCAACAAGTTCCAACCTCAATCATCAGGTTTGAGCCAAATGGCTGTTCAGGTGCAGTTTAACCTGATTTATTAGCCAGATTATTACTACAGCTGTACGCTGTAGCATCATTTAATGCATTTTCTTTCTTTTTATGCTTTTCCAAGTTGTAAATTGAATATTTTAAGACTATATTAAAGCTACACAGGAACACATTTATCTTTGAGTTTAGATCTGCACACTCTTGGTGAGATTTTTATCTCAGTATCTTCATGAGGGAGAATCACCTGGAAGAGTTTTCTCAGCGTCTTGAAGAAGGAAGGAGTTAAGATGATACAATCTGGCTTTGATCTAAACTGCCCTTTCCAGTTAATCACATAAATCATTGCTTCTATATAAAAAACAAAGACGTGCGTTTGACATTTGTCATGCGTCAAAAATGTTGTTTTCCTTTTAGGTTTTCTCAGGTATGCTGCTGAAAGTTGGCAACGAGTTATCAATGAAAAACATCTCCATATAAATCACCACCCACTATTAAACAATGCACACCAACCAGCTCTCCTCAACCACTGGCGAGGATGAGGTCGTTGACTCTTCTCAGGATGAAGAAAACCCAAGCATGCAGGGTGTGTTCTGGTAGAATGTCCTGAAAATAACCTCTGGCATGTGAAAGAGTGTTCTATAATAGTTTGTTACGTTTATGTGAATAGAGATGCATCAAACTATAAAATAAGTGAGATATACAGTATTTGATATGCAGCATCTGTTACTGAGTGATGTTCATTACAGTGAGCTGCCGTCAGTTCACTGCATTCAAGCTGAGCATAAAGGGCAGGACACTATAGATAGTGCTGTACGCTGGCAGTGCCAGTGTGTGATGATGTAGCTACACCACATCACCAAAGGTAATTTTGGGCATACCACCTAGCCCTAGTTAATAGGTTCTCTTCTTGCTAAGTAGAACAGCAAAAGCAATACTGTAATTATCCTCACAGGATTAAATGTTGGAGCATTTATTCACCATTCCAATCCACAGATTCACCATAAAACACACGGGTAAATCATGGTTTAACCAGTTGTAGTAAACTCTAAATTCTTCCGATTTAAAATAGTGTAAAATGATCCAAATTTCATATCTTTATTATTAACCTACAACGTAAAAAATAAATTAAATAATTTTTTAATTTTTATTTTGAAATATTTTCTGACATAAACGTTCAAGTTTGAATGTTAAATAAATTGATCGTAATTAAACATTTTGTCATAATTAAGCAGAACCTTTTTTAAAAATCATATTAGACCATTAAATATGATAATATATTATATTTGTTCAATAAAATAGTTAAAATAACAGGAATGAAACGTGGTGGGTAGTCGTGCCAGAACGTAGACATGAAGTGACTAAGAAAAACAGAGGGTCGTGTTTAGTTTAGTCTTGGTAGAGATGTTCAATAAATCTGTGTGTGTGGGGGGGGGGGCTTATGTCCAGAAGGTCTCGTGTCATGGTTTGGGGTGTGGTGCTCTATTATATTCCAACAGGACGATGCTCGTCCACACGCTGCTCCCGCTGCTTCTCAAGAGCTTAAATGCGTTAAAAACTGCAGATACTGTACTATATCAAATATCAAGAATTTTAAAAGCATTCTTATGTGCAGTCACAGAAAAGACCATGATTTTTTTTATAATGGTGAAACTGGCACTCATCAGGACCAACCCCCCAAAAAAGGAAGAGCAAGAGTTTCCTCTGTTGTGCAGGATAAGATTATCAGAGTTTCCAGCCTCAGAAACCACAAGTTAACAAACAGCTCCTCAGATAAGAGTATCTAAATGCTTCTTCACACAGAGTATTTTAGTTTGTTTAACACTATTTTTAAGTTACTACATGATTCATGATTCCTTATGTCAGGGGTGTCCAAACTACGGCCCGCGGGCCATTTGCGGCCCGTTTCCTTTTTTGGAGCGGCCCGCGAGGTATTTTAGAAATAGAATGAAAGTTGGCCCGCTGTTAAGCAGGTTTTTATAATGTGAGATTCAAAGTTTGAACGCTAGGTGTCAGAAACGGGCCAAAGAGTCTAAAAGCAGAGAGGGAGCGCAGTTGTAGCGCAGAAAAACGGGCCAAAGAGTCTAAAAGCGGAGAGGGAGCGCAGTTGTAGCGCAGAAAAACGGGCCAAAGAGTCTAAAAGCGGAGAGGGAGCGCAGTTGTAGCACAGAAAAACGGGCCAAAGAGTCTAAAAGCGGAGAGGGAGCGCAGTTGTAGCGCAGAAAAACGGGCCAAAGAGTCTAAAAGCGGAGAGAGTGCGCATTTCTAGCGCAGAAAAACGGGCCAAAGAGTCTAAAAGCGGAGAGAGTGCGCATTTCTAGCGCAGAAAAACAAGGCAAAGAGTTGCCGTAATTAAGGAGTTTAATATTAAGAGACATCATGAAATGAAACATCAATTTGAAAAATCTTAGTTTACACAACACTGTCAAAGATAAAGATAATAAGTCAAGTAAAATGGTGTGTAAAAGAAATAATCAGGAAAATGTATTATTTAAAGTGGTATATTTCATTATTTGTTTTATTACAGAGTCTTTGGCCCGTGACTTCAAATATATTTCTCCTTCTGACCCCCAACAAAAAAAGTTTGGACACCCCTGCCTTATGTGTTCCTTCATAATCTGACAGATCACTTTACTGTTCATTTACTATGTAGGAAAACATTAGATGTTTTGGTAATGTATATGCTTATTACCAAATGTGCATGTAAGGTCAGTAATACCCAGTATGAATTCTATTGCTCAGTGAAATACAGGGTTAAATCCAGTGTTCAGTGTTTTTTTAAGTGTTGTATAACAAACCTGAGCATGCAGCCAGAAATGAACCAGTATAATATAAACATAAATGAAATCTGTGCTCATTTCCCAAAGCCTGGAATAAACGTTATAGAGGAAAACCTGGTGCTGAATAAAATCTCAGAGCTGATTCGTGTCCAGCTGGGCTGATCTGAGCTGGAATAATTCAGCCCTGGGGATTTTTCCATTCAGCAGGAAGCTTATAAGAACATTTACCAGCTTTCAGCATTTATATGTTCCTCACTGTGATGCCAGTGCAGTTACTCTACACCTAGTGTGAAGCTTTACTGTGATTCTATAGAGAAAAAAGAGGCATTATGACCATCAGAAGAGTCAATTAATGAAGTATAAATACTTCTTTACATTATTTAAGTAAAAATGTTAATTGTTTATAATTTACTGGAGTAATTAATTTACATTTTCACACAAAACAAATGTAATTAAAAATATTACACGTATAGAGATATACTATTAACCTTTACTTTAAACAACTTTTACTATATTTTAAATACTGTACTGAACTCTAATGTGCTGTTTGGGTACATTTTAAAGAATTTAATAACATTAATAGCAGTTTTTATACATTTCAATTAATAATTTAGCTATTCTCATAAAAAAATGGTTTACTAAAGCAGGACTGGTGACGGGTTTTGAAGCAAAGTTAGCCTAGCGTTTCCAATTGTGAACTATATAGGCACGTTAGCATTGTTAGCGTGTTTTTCCACCAGCACAATTTTGTCTGACTAAATCAGGTGTTTTTACTCTTGGTGCGGTTAGTTTAAACAGGTGTGAAAACACAATAATCACACTCCAGCAAGTTCCAACCTCAATCATCAGGTTTGAGCCAAATGGCTGTTCAGGTGCAGTTTAACCTGATTTATTAGCCAGATTATTACTACAGCTGTACGCTGTAGCATCATTTAATGCATTTTCTTTCTTTTTATGCTTTTCCAAGTTGTAAATTGAATATTTTAAGACTATATTAAAGCTACACAGGAACACATTTATCTTTGAGTTTAGATCTGCACACTCTTGGTGAGATTTTTATCTCAGTATCTTCATGAGGGAGAATCACCTGGAAGAGTTTTCTCAGCGTCTTGAAGAAGGAAGGAGTTAAGATGATACAATCTGGCTTTGATCTAAACTGCCCTTTCCAGCTAATCACATAAATCATTGCTTCTATGTAAAAAACAAAGACGTGCGTTTGACATTTGTCATGCGTCAAAAATGTTGTTTTCCTTTTAGGTTTTCTCAGGTATGCTGCTGAAAGTTGGCAACGAGTTATCAATGAAAAACATCTCCATATAAATCACCACCCACTATTAAACAATGCACACCAACCAGCTCTCCTCAACCACTGGCGAGGATGAGGTTGTTGACTCTTCTCAGGATGAAGAAAACCCAGGCATGCAGGGTGTGTTCTGGTAGAATGTCCTGAAAATAACCTCTGGCATGTGAAAGAGTGTTCTATAATAGTTTGTTACGTTTATGTGAATAGAGATGCATCAAACTATAAAATAAGTGAGATATACAGTATTTGATATGCAGCATCTGTTACTGAGTGATGTTCATTACAGTGAGCTGCCGTCAGTTCACTGCATTCAAGCTGAGCATAAAGGGCAGGACACTATAGATAGTGCTGTACGCTGGCAGTGCCAGTGTGTGATGATGTAGCTACACCACATCACCAAAGGTAATTTTGGGCATACCACCTAGCCCTAGTTAATAGGTTCTCTTCTTGCTAAGTAGAACAGCAAAAGCAATTCTGTAATTATCCTCACAGGCTTAAATGTTGGAGCATTTATTCACCATTCCAATCCACAGATTCACCATAAAACACACGGGTAAATCATGGTTTAACCAGTTGTAGTAAACTCTAAATTCTTCCGATTTAAAATAGTGTAAAATGATCCAAATTTCATATCTTTATTATTAACCTACAACGTAAAAAATAAATTAAATAATTTTTTAATTTTTATTTTGAAATATTTTCTGACATAAACGTTCAAGTTTGAATGTTAAATAAATTGATAATAATTAAACATTTTGTCATAATTAAGCAGAACCTTTTTTAAAAATCATATTAGACCATTAAATATGATAATATATTATATTTGTTCAATAAAATAGTTAAAATAACAGGAATGAAACGTGGTGGGTAGTCGTGCCAGAACGTAGACATGAAGTGACTAAGAAAAACAGAGGGTCGTGTTTAGTTTAGTCTTGGTAGAGATGTTCAATAAATCTGTGTGTGTGTGGGGGGGGGGGGGGGGGGGCATATGTCCAGAAGGTCTCGTGTCATGGTTTGGGGTGTGGTGCTCTATTATATTCCAACAGGACGATGCTCGTCCACACGCTGCTCCCGCTGCTTCTCAAGAGCTTAAATGCGTTAAAAACTGCAGATACTGTACTATATCAAATATCAAGAATTTTAAAAGCATTCTTATGTGCAGTCACAGAAAAGACCATGATTTTTTTTATAATGGTGAAACTGGCACTCATCAGGACCAACCCCCCAAAAAAGGAAGAGCAAGAGTTTCCTCTGTTGTGCAGGATAAGATTATCAGAGTTTCCAGCCTCAGAAACCACAAGTTAACAAACAGCTCCTCAGATAAGAGTATCTAAATATTTCTTCACACAGAGTATTTTAGTTTGTTTAACACTATTTTTAAGTTACTACATGATTCATGATTCCTTATGTCAGGGGTGTCCAAACTACGGCCCGCGGGCCATTTGCGGCCCGTTTCCTTTTTTGGAGCGGCCCGCGAGGTATTTTAGAAATAGAATGAAGGTTGGCCCGCTGTTAAGCAGGTTTTTATAATGTGAGATTCAAAGTTTGAACGCTAGGTGTCAGAAACGGGCCAAAGAGTCTAAAAGCAGAGAGAGTGCGCATTTCTAGCGCAGAAAAACGGGCCAAAGAGTCTAAAAGCGGAGAGGGAGCGCAGTTGTAGCGCAGAAAAACGGGCCAAAGAGTCTAAAAGCGGAGAGGGAGCGCAGTTGTAGCGCAGAAAAACGGGCCAAAGAGTCTAAAAGCGGAGAGGGAGCGCAGTTGTAGCACAGAAAAACGGGCCAAAGAGTCTAAAAGCGGAGAGGGAGCGCAGTTGTAGCGCAGAAAAACGGGCCAAAGAGTCTAAAAGCGGAGAGAGTGCGCATTTCTAGCGCAGAAAAACAAGGCAAAGAGTCTAAAAGTTGCCGTAATTAAGGAGTTTAATATTAAGAGACATCATGAAATGAAACATCAATTTGAAAAATCTTAGTTTACACAACACTGTCAAAGATAAAGATAATAAGTCAAGTAAAATGGTGTGTAAATGAAATAATCAGGAAAATGTATTATTTAAAGTGGTATATTTCATTATTTGTTTTATTACAGAGTCTTTGGCCCGTGACTTCAAATATATTTCTCCTTCTGACCCCCAACAAAAAAAGTTTGGACACCCCTGCCTTATGTGTTCCTTCATAATCTGACAGATCACTTTACTGTTCATTTACTATGTAGGAAAACATTAGATGTTTTGGTAATGTATATGCTTATTACCAAATGTGCATGTAAGGTCAGTAATACCCAGTATGAATTCTATTGCTCAGTGAAATACAGGGTTAAATCCAGTGTTCAGTGTTTTTTTAAGTGTTGTATAACAAACCTGAGCATGCAGCCAGAAATGAACCAGTATAATATAAACATAAATGAAATCTGTGCTCATTTCCCAAAGCCTGGAATAAACGTTATAGAGGAAAACCTGGTGCTGAATAAAATCTCAGAGCTGATTCGTGTCCAGCTGGGCTGATCTGAGCTGGAATAATTCAGCCCTGGGGATTTTTCCATTCAGCAGGAAGCTTATAAGAACATTTACCAGCTTTCAGCATTTATATGTTCCTCACTGTGATGCCAGTGCAGTTACTCTACACCTAGTGTGAAGCTTTACTGTGATTCTATAGAGAAAAAAGAGGCATTATGACCATCAGAAGAGTCAATTAATGAAGTATAAATACTTCTTTACATTATTTAAGTAAAAATGTTAATTGTTTATAATTTACTGGAGTAATTAATTTACATTTTCACACAAAACAAATGTAATTAAAAATATTACACGTATAGAGATATACTATTAACCTTTACTTTAAACAACTTTTACTATATTTTAAATACTGTACTGAACTCTAATGTGCTGTTTGGGTACATTTTAAAGAATTTAATAACATTAATAGCAGTTTTTATACATTTCAATTAATAATTTAGCTATTCTCATAAAAAAAATGGTTTACTAAAGCAGAACTGGTGACGGGTTTTGAAGCAAAGTTAGCCTAGCGTTTCCAATTGTGAACTATATAGGCACGTTAGCATTGTTAGCGTGTTTTTCCACCAGCACAATTTTGTCTGACTAAATCAGGTGTTTTTACTCTTGGTGCGGTTAGTTTAAACAGGTGTGAAAACACAATAATCACACTCCAACAAGTTCCAACCTCAATCATCAGGTTTGAGCCAAATGGCTGTTCAGGTGCAGTTTAACCTGATTTATTAGCCAGATTATTACTACAGCTGTACGCTGTAGCATCATTTAATGCATTTTCTTTCTTTTTATGCTTTTCCAAGTTGTAAATTGAATATTTTAAGACTATATTAAAGCTACACAAAAACACATTTATCTTTGAGTTTAGATCTGCACACTCTTGGTGAGATTTTTATCTCAGTATCTTCATGAGGGAGAATCACCTGGAAGAGTTTTCTCAGCGTCTTGAAGAAGGAAGGAGTTCCTGGAGGATTAAATCACCATCTCAGTTCATCAGGTTTAGATCAGGGGATTAACGTGAAGAAATAACACCCTTTTTTACTCTTTACTACGTAATTCTACATGTGTTCCTTAACCGTTTTCATGTCTTTAATATTAATCTACAATGTAGGAAATACATTAAACAAAGAAATAAAATAAAAACACTGAATCAGAACTGTGTTTAAACACAGAACACAAGAGAGACATCAATCAAAAAGTGATTTAATCATTTCAGATCATCATTGATTTGATTTATCTTCAGCATGTCAAGAAACAACAGAAGAAAGAAAGGAACAGCATCCAGGTGCACGAAAAACAAAATACAACACAATAAAGGTAAAACAAAGGACAATAAAGGGTGAAATAATAAAAAAAGCAAAGACAGAGACCGACAGCATCACAGATAACAGATAAAAGATAAGGCACCACTGAGGATTCCTCAGCGAGAGAAGATCAAAGAAAAGATCAACCTGAAACAAAAGAATGCGCTGGCTCTGATCAAAGGCCATTGTCCAAATAGATCTAAAACATAATCAAGAAATAAGAGCAGATACTGGGTTTGAGTTTGGGGAGTTTTAATGCTAACGCTAAAACTGCAAAGCTAAAGAAGAACTTAAATACAGAAACATGACGGAACTGAGGGCGATTTGTTTTTACGTCTCGGCTAAAAAATAAATAAAAAAAGAATAAAAAAAATCCATAATTAATCCAGGTGGTGGAGTTTGAGGATTTGAGAGAAAATTCAGGTCCATAATGTAAAAATTCTGTTCTGAATCACGATTAATCAGATTATTCGGAACACACATTTGGTCAAATTTTATAAAAAACAATCTAGCAAAAATCTTTTCCAGGAATTTGTTCCAACTGCCTGGTCAGTGCTGTTTTGTGTGCAATTAATCAAGTTTTTGTGATTAATCGCGATTAATCACATTTCTGAGATGCACATTTGACCATGCAACAAGGTTTAGTATTTTACTAAATACAATTAAGTACAGCAACAATTTTGTTTAAGATTTTATTCCAACTGCTTCGTAATTGTGTAAAATAATCACATTGTTTTGTTCGATTAATCACTATTAGTCACATTTTTGTGTGATTAATCGAGATTTTAAATTTTACACATCAGGGTTTTGTTGATTTGTCTGATTAATTCGAATAATTATTTTTTTTGCGTGTGATTAATTTTGATTAATCACTTTTTGGGACCCTAAACATAATTTTTACCTTTACCTTTATACTGTTCCAACTGCCTGTACAGAACTGATGTGTGATTGGTTAAATAATTACAGTGTTTTGTGTAATTATTCACAATTAAACACATTTTTCAGAGATTAATTGCAACAATTAGCTTTTGGACACAAATTTGACCCTAAAGACGATTTGTCCTAAAAACAGTTTACTGAAACTCCTGGTGTGAACGTTTACTCTCTGGGCCCGCATTCTCCACCAGTAAGATCAGAGTGTGGTTGGTGGTGAGTTGAGGAGAAAACTCAGGTTTTTCGGCCGTTTGAAAACAAACCAGCGCATTAAAACAGAACAACATATAATCTACTGTTAAACCCAGTAAACCCAGTAAACCCAGAACAGTCACAATATTGATGGCTTGAGAAACTCAAGCAAACTTACATAAATTCAGTGAAAACAGGATTGTAAACATTTCTAAACAGCAGAATTTGGGACTAAACCCACCCGGGTTTATAGAATTAAAAACACATCTAATATTTATTTGGGTTATAAATGCAATAAAAATAATAAAATGTGGATATTTTAGTGTGGTGGGTCCGTCTTACTCATATAATGTCAAATATAATTAACTTTACAATGACAATATAGTTTATTAAGCAGTTAAGTGTTGATATCCTTATAATTCTGATATAATCACAATTTTTACCTTTTTTGTTTTTTAGGAAATTCAATAAAAATTAATTAAAACAATGTATTATAAATAAAAATTTGGTGATTTCAGATACACTCTATAAATGTCAACATCAATCAGATTAAAAAGTCTGAAGTATTTCTTCTAATAAAAGATTTGAGGAATTCCCAGCAAACAAAATAATAACTGAACTCAAAATATCTAAAATTTCTCATTTTTTGACAAGTGTATAAAATATTATACGATGAACTGGCTCATTTCTACAAATGTGTTCTTGTGTGCAGTTATTCATAATGATCTAACTGTAATATTTTTGGCTTGTTTAAAAAAAAAATATATATATTTACTATGTAAAATAAACTAAAACATTCTGAGAAATAACACCATTCAATTGTCTAAGAATATTCTTACAACTGCCATATGAGAAATATTAGATATTTAAATATATCTGAGATGATATTATCTGAATACATATTTATTTATTTATTTATTTATTGCAGTAAACTTAAAATTCTTATAGACAAAAATAGACTTTATCCCATGTGTTTTTTTAGTCCAAAAACTTGTACAATTCATTCGTCAGTTGAAAAGTGTTTAAAACAAGGCCCCAGATTTACACTGAGACAGCTGGACAGTAAGACAGCTGGACAGTGGGACAGTGAGAAACTGCAAAGCTTGGACAGTGAGACTCAAAAATCCTGATACACCAGGACACATACACTGTAACAGCGAGACACTGAGACAGCGGGACACTGCAAAATTGGGATAGGGAGACAGTGGAACAATGGGAAAATGAGAGAGTATGACAGTTGGACAATGAGACAATGACAATAAAAGAGTGGGACAGTGGGACAGTGAGCTACTGGGGAAGTGAGAGAGTGTGATAAATAAGCAAAGGGATACAGAGACAGAGAGACAGTGGGATACAAATACAGAGAGAGAGAGAGAGAGAGAGAGAGAGAGAGAGAGAAAGAGAGAGAGAGAGTAGGATACAGAGACAGAGAAAGTGAGACAGTGGGATACAAAGACAGAGGCACAGTGGGACAGTAAGACAGTGGGATACAGAGTCAGTGAGACAGTAAGACAGTGGAATACAGAGACAGAGATACATACAGTGGGAAAGTAGAATACAGAGACAGTGAGACAGTAAGACAGTGGGATACAGAGAGAGTGAGACAGACAGTGGGACAGTGGGATACAGAGACAGTAAGACAGACAGTGGGAAAGTGGGATACAGAGACAGTGAGACAGACAGTGGGAAAGTAGAATACAGAGACAGTAAGACAGACAGTAGGACAGTGGGATACAGAGACAGTGAGACAGACAGTGGGAAAGTAGAATACAGAGACAGTAAGACAGACAGTAGGACAGTGGGATACAGAGACAGTGAGACAGTTTGATTGTTGTGGGGGAGCCTGATCTTTTTGGTTTCTCAGCATTAAAGGAAAAGGCACGGTCACTGGAATGAGGAAGTGTTGACGTATGCCTGCAAACGTAAGAGTCCGCCACCAGCCCCCCTGTGAACAGTCCAATCAGCATCCGCGTCCATGGAAACGCACGAGTCAAGGCACCAATAGCGCTCCAATCGAGAGCTTCACCGCAAGCGTACATTCTTCAGACGCCCGTATCAGCATTTCACCTGCACACCCTGACGGACAGCTGGCTCAGGAGATGCTATCGTTACCCTAGCAGCAGTCGCCGAGGCCAACAGTGGGGTTTATTTAGTTTATCACAAAAAAGAGAAACAAAAAAATGTTAAAATAAAAAAATAAAAAAGCCCTCCACCTGTCCTCCACCCACCCATCGCGCTTCGCGCTGCGCCACTGCTTGTGCAAAGATGGCAAGATAATTGTGAAAAGTCTTTAAAAAATATAATATTTTCTCTGAAACTCTGAATTAAAAAGTATAGGCCGTCCGACACTCCGCTGCATATCTGACATAAAGCCAAGGCACATTTGGTTACTGCATCCGGTGGACGTTCAAGAATACGTCCGTCACTTCGGTGCTTCGCCGAGGTCCACTGTGATTTTGGTGAACAGCTGGTCCTTCTCCACTTTCACCACTTTGTAGGATAAGGAGTTGATGCCGTCTTTGTGCATGGTCTCTCTGGTGTGAGCTATCCGGTCGAACCTGAAACCAGAAACCACACAGTTTACATTAGAGCTAAAAATGAAATATGGGCAAGGGGTTCGTTCGTAGGGCTTAGCGAACTTTCAAACATCTCAGTACCGCCATACTGCTCACGCTACAGCAAAATTTACTGATGATCAGTGATGGTTTGGAGAGTCATGTCTGTCATCTGCTGGTGTTGATCCACTGTGTTTTATTATCAAGTCAGTGCACTTCATATCTTACAGCTTCCCTCTGCTGAAAACAACTTTTATGGAGATGCAGATTTCATTTTCCAGCAGGCTTTGGCACACTGCCCACACTGTTAAAAGTACCAAATGGTCTTACATAATTCATTTTTGATAAATAAGCGATGAATCCCGATGAATTCCACCTGATTCCCATCCATTAAAAATTATGTGATTGGTCTCGATTACCGATCATGGCATCAGATCGGTAACATGCCTACCAGTCATGGTTACTAGGATGATGCCAAGTAGTTGCTGTGGTACTCTCTGTGGTACAAACATTATGCTACGTAGCCTAATTATTAGGAACACCCAGAAACCAGGAGATTTTAATAGGGCTATTAAAATCTATTATTAAGTATGCTACAGAACCACACCTTAAACTGATCCTCTGTGTGGTTTGGCACTGGATGCACGCATGTGGCATTTAAAATTTGAATTAAACAGACATGTATTCAGTAATTAAGATGATACAATCTGGCTTTCATCTAAACTGCCCTTTCCAGTTAAACACATAAACCATTGCTTCTATATAAAAAACAAAGACGTGCGTTTGACATTTGTCATGCGCCAAAAATGTTGTTTTCCTTTTAGGTTTTCTCAGGTATGCTGCTGAAAGTTGGCAATGAGTTATGAATGAAAAACATCTCCATATAAAACACCACCCACTATTAAACAATGCACACCAACCAGCTCTCCTCAACCACTGGCGAGGATGAGGTTGTTGACTCTTCTCAGGATGAAGAAAACCCAGGCATGCAGGGTGTGTTCTGGTAGAATGTCCTGAAAATAACCTCTGGCATGTGAAAGAGTGTTCTATAATAGTTTGTTACGTTTATGTGAATAGAGATGCATCAAACTATAAAATAAGTGAGATATACAGTATTTGATATGCAGCATCTGTTACTGAGTGATGTTCATTACAGTGAGCTGCCGTCAGTTCACTGCATTCAAGCTGAGCATAAAGGGCAGGACACTATAGATAGTGCTGTACGCTGGCAGTGCCAGTGTGTGATGATGTAGCTACACCACATCACCAAAGGTAATTTTGGGCATACCACCTAGCCCTAGTTAATAGGTTCTCTTCTTGCTAAGTAGAACAGCAAAAGCAATTCTGTAATTATCCTCACAGGATTAAATGTTGGAGCATTTATTCACCATTCCAATCCACAGATTCACCATAAAACACACGGGTAAATCATGGTTTAACCAGTTGTAGTAAACTCTAAATTCTTCCGATTTAAAATAGTGTAAAATGATCCAAATTTCATATCTTTATTATTAACCTACAACGTAAAAAATAAATTAAATATTTTTTTAATTTTTATTTTGAAATATTTTCTGACATAAACGTTCAAGTTTGAATGTTAAATAAATTGATCGTAATTAAACATTTTGTCATAATTAAGCAGAACCTTTTTTAAAAATCATATTAGACCATTAAATATGATAATATATTATATTTGTTCAATAAAATAGTTAAAATAACAGGAATGAAACGTGGTGGGTAGTCGTGCCAGAACGTAGACATGAAGTGACTAAGAAAAACAGAGGGTCGTGTTTAGTTTAGTCTTGGTAGAGATGTTCAATAAATCTGTGTGTGTGTGTGTGTGTGGGGGGGGGGTGGGGGGGGCATATGTCCAGAAGGTCTCGTGTCATGGTTTGGGGTGTGGTGCTCTATTATATTCCAACAGGACGATGCTCGTCCACACGCTGCTCCCGCTGCTTCTCAAGAGCTTAAATGCGTTAAAAACTGCAGATACTGTACTATATCAAATATCAAGAATTTTAAAAGCATTCTTATGTGCAGTCACAGAAAAGACCATGATTTTTTTTTATAATGGTGAAACTGGCACTCACCAGGACCAACCCCCCAAAAAAGGAAGAGCAAGAGTTTCCTCTGTTGTGCAGGATAAGATTATCAGAGTTTCCAGCCTCAGAAACCACAAGTTAACAAACAGCTCCTCAGATAAGAGTATCTAAATACTTCTTCACACAGAGTATTTTAGTTTGTTTAACACTATTTTTAAGTTACTACATGATTCATGATTCCTTATGTCAGGGGTGTCCAAACTACGGCCCGCGGGCCATTTGCGGCCCGTTTCCTTTTTTGGAGCGGCCCGCGAGGTATTTTAGAAATAGAATGAAGGTTGGCCCGCTGTTAAGCAGGTTTTTATAATGTGAGATTCAAAGTTTGAACGCTAGGTGTCAGAAACGGGCCAAAGAGTCTAAAAGCGGAGAGGGAGCGCAGTTGTAGCACAGAAAAACGGGCCAAAGAGTCTAAAAGCGGAGAGGGAGCGCAGTTGTAGCGCAGAAAAACGGGCCAAAGAGTCTAAAAGCGGAGAGAGTGCACATTTCTAGCGCAGAAAAACGGGCCAAAGAGTCTAAAAGCGGAGAGAGTGCGCATTTCTAGCGCAGAAAAACGGGCCAAAGAGTCTAAAAGCGGAGAGGGAGCGCAGTTGTAGCACAGAAAAACGGGCCAAAGAGTCTAAAAGCGGAGAGAGTGCACATTTCTAGCGCAGAAAAACAAGGCAAAGAGTCTAAAAGTTGCCGTAATTAAGGAGTTTAATATTAAGAGACATCATGAAATGAAACATCAATTTGAAAAATCTTAGTTTACACAACACTGTCAAAGATAAAGATAGTAAGTCAAATAAAATGGTGTGTAAATGAAAGTAATTAGGGAAAATGTATTATTTAAAGTGGTATATTTCATTATTTGTTTTATTACAGAGTCTTTGGCCCGTGACTTCAAATATATTTCTCCTTCTGACCCCCAACAAAAAAAGTTTGGACACCCCTGCCTTATGTGTTCCTTCATAATCTGACAGATCACTTTACTGTTCATTTACTATGTAGGAAAACATTAGATGTTTTGGTAATGTATATGCTTATTACCAAATGTGCATGTAAGGTCAGTAATACCCAGTATGAATTCTATTGCTCAGTGAAATACAGGGTTAAATCCAGTGTTCAGTGTTTTTTTAAGTGTTGTATAACAAACCTGAGCATGCAGCCAGAAATGAACCAGTATAATATAAACATAAATGAAATCTGTGCTCATTTCCCAAAGCCTGGAATAAACGTTATAGAGGAAAACCTGGTGCTGAATAAAATCTCAGAGCTGATTCGTGTCCAGCTGGGCTGATCTGAGCTGGAATAATTCAGCCCTGGGGATTTTTCCATTCAGCAGGAAGCTTATAAGAACATTTACCAGCTTTCAGCATTTATATGTTCCTCACTGTGATGCCAGTGCAGTTACTCTACACCTAGTGTGAAGCTTTACTGTGATTCTATAGAGAAAAAAGAGGCATTATGACCATCAGAAGAGTCAATTAATGAAGTATAAATACTTCTTTACATTATTTAAGTAAAAATGTTAATTGTTTATAATTTACTGGAGTAATTAATTTACATTTTCACACAAAACAAATGTAATTAAAAATATTACACGTATAGAGATATACTATTAACCTTTACTTTAAACAACTTTTACTATATTTTAAATACTGTACTGAACTCTAATGTGCTGTTTGGGTACATTTTAAAGAATTTAATAACATTAATAGCAGTTTTTATACATTTCAATTAATAATTTAGCTATTCTCATAAAAAAATGGTTTACTAAAGCAGGACTGGTGACGGGTTTTGAAGCAAAGTTAGCCTAGCGTTTCCAATTGTGAACTATATAGGCACGTTAGCATTGTTAGCGTGTTTTTCCACCAGCACAATTTTGTCTGACTAAATCAGGTGTTTTTACTCTTGGTGCGGTTAGTTTAAACAGGTGTGAAAACACAATAATCACACTCCAACAAGTTCCAACCTCAATCATCAGGTTTGAGCCAAATGGCTGTTCAGGTGCAGTTTAACCTGATTTATTAGCCAGATTATTACTACAGCTGTACGCTGTAGCATCATTTAATGCATTTTCTTTCTTTTTATGCTTTTCCAAGTTGTAAATTGAATATTTTAAGACTATATTAAAGCTACACAGGAACACATTTATCTTTGAGTTTAGATCTGCACACTCTTGGTGAGATTTTTATCTCAGTATCTTCATGAGGGAGAATCACCTGGAAGAGTTTTCTCAGCGTCTTGAAGAAGGAAGGAGTTCCTGGAGGATTAAATCACCATCTCAGTTCATCAGGTTTAGATCAGGGGATTAACGTGAAGAAATAACACCCTTTTTTACTCTTTACTACGTAATTCTACATGTGTTCCTTAACCGTTTTCATGTCTTTAATATTAATCTACAATGTAGGAAATACATTAAACAAAGAAATAAAATAAAAACACTGAATCAGAACTGTGTTTAAACACAGAACACAAGAGAGACATCAATCAAAAAGTGATTTAATCATTTCAGATCATCATTGATTTGATTTATCTTCAGCATGTCAAGAAACAACAGAAGAAAGAAAGGAACAGCATCCAGGTGCACGAAAAACAAAATACAACACAATAAAGGTAAAACAAAGGACAATAAAGGGTGAAATAATAAAAAAAGCAAAGACAGAGACCGACAGCATCACAGATAAAAGATAAGGCACCACTGAGGATTCCTCAGAGAGAGAAGATCAAAGAAAAGATCAACCTGAAACAAAAGAATGCGCTGGCTCTGATCAAAGGCCATTGTCCAAATAGATCTAAAACATAATCAAGAAATAAGAGCAGATACTGGGTTTGAGTTTGGGGAGTTTTAATGCTAACGCTAAAACTGCAAAGCTAAAGAAGAACTTAAATACAGAAACATGACGGAACTGAGGGCGATTTGTTTTTACGTCTCGGCTAAAAAAAAAAAAAAAGAATAAAAAAAATCCATAATTAATCCAGGTGGTGGAGTTTGAGGATTTGAGAGAAAATTCAGGTCCATAATGTAAACATTCTGTTCTGAATCACGATTAATCAGATTATTCGGAACACACATTTGGTCAAATTTTATAAAATACAATCTAGCAAAAATCTTTTCCAGGAATTTGTTCCAACTGCCTGGTCAGTGCTGTTTTGTGTGCAATTAATCAAGTTTTTGTGATTAATCGCGATTAATCACATTTCTGAGATGCACATTTGACCATGCAACAAGGTTTAGTATTTTACTAAATACAATTAAGTACAGCAACAATTTTGTTTAAGATTTTATTCCAACTGCTTCGTAATTGTGTAAAATAATCACATTGTTTTGTTCGATTAATCACTATTAGTCACATTTTTGTGTGATTAATCGAGATTTTAAATTTTACACATCAGGGTTTTGTTGATTTGTCTGATTAATTCGAATAATTATTTTTTTTGCGTGTGATTAATTTTGATTAATCACTTTTTGGGACCCTAAACATAATTTTTACCTTTACCTTTATACTGTTCCAACTGCCTGTACAGAACTGCTGTGTGATTGGTTAAATAATTACAGTGTTTTGTGTAATTATTCACAATTAAACACATTTTTCAGACATTAATTGCAACAATTAGCTTTTGGACACAAATTTGACCCTAAAGACGATTTGTCCTAAAAACAGTTTACTGAAACTCCTGGTGTGAACGTTTACTCTCTGGGCCCGCATTCTCCACCAGTAAGATCAGAGTGTGGTTGGTGGTGAGTTGAGGAGAAAACTCAGGTTTTTCGGCCGTTTGAAAACAAACCAGCGCATTAAAACAGAACAACATATAATCTACTGTTAAACCCAGTAAACCCAGAACAGTCACAATATTGATGGCTTGAGAAACTCAAGCAAACTTACATAAATTCAGTGAAAACAGGATTGTAAACATTTCTAAACAGCAGAATTTGGGACTAAACCCACCCGGGTTTATAGAATTAAAAATACATCTAATATTTATTTGGGTTATAAATGCAATAAAAATAATAAAATGTGGATATTTTAGTGTGGTGGGTCCGTCTTACTCATATAATGTCAAATATAATTAACTTTACAATGACAATATAGTTTATTAAGCAGTTAAGTGTTGATATCCTTATAATTCTGATATAATCACAATTTTTACCTTTTTTGTTTTTTAGGAAATTCAATAAAAATTAATTAAAACAATGTATTATAAATAATAATTTGGTGATTTCAGATACACTCTATAAATGTCAACATCAATCAGATTAAAAAGTCTGAAGTATTTCTTCTAATAAAAGATTTGAGGAATTCCCAGCAAACAAAATAATAACTGAACTCAAAATATCTAAAATTTCTCATTTTTTGACAAGTGTATAAAATATTATACGATGAACTGGCTCATTTCTACAAATGTGTTCTTGTGTGCAGTTATTCATAATGATCTAACTGTAATATTTTTGGCTTGTTTAAAAAAATATATATATATATTTACTATGTAAAATAAACTAAAACATTCTGAGAAATAACACCATTCAATTGTCTAAGAATATTCTTACAACTGCCATATGAGAAATATTAGATATTTAAATATATCTGAGATGATATTATCTGAATACTTATTTATTTATTTATTTATTTATTTATTGCAGTAAACTTAAAATTCTTAAAGACAAAAATAGACTTTATCCCATGTGTTTTTTTAGTCCAAAAACTTGTACAATTCATTCGTCAGTTGAAAAGTGTTTAAAACAAGGCCCCAGATTTACACTGAGACAGCTGGACAGTAAGACAGCTGGACAGTGGGACAGTGAGAAACTGCAAAGCTTGGACAGTGAGACTCAAAAATCCTGATACACCAGGACACAAACTGTAACAGCGAGACACTGAGACAGCGGGACACTGCAAAATTGGGATAGGGAGACAGTGGAACAATGGGAAAATGAGAGAGTATGACAGTTGGACAGTTGGACAATGAGACAATGACAATAAAAGAGTGGGACAGTGGGACAGTGAGCTACTGGGGAAGTGAGAGAGTGTGATACATAAGCAAAGGGATATAGACACAGAGACAGTGGGATACAAATACAGAGAGAGAGAGAGAGAGAGAGAGAGAGAGAGAGAGAGAGAGAGAGAGAGAGAGAGAGAGAGAGAGAGAGAGAGAGAGAGAGAGTAGGATACAGAGACAGAGAAAGTGAGACAGTGGGATACAAAGACAGAGGGACAGTGGGACAGTAAGACAGTGGGATACAGAGTCAGTGGGACAGTAAGACAGTGGGATACAGAGACAGAGATACATACAGTGGGAAAGTAGAATACAGAGACAGTAAGACAGACAGTAGGACAGTGGGATACAGAGACAGTGAGACAGACAGTGGGAAAGTAGAATACAGAGACAGTAAGACAGACAGTAGGACAGTGGGATACAGAGAGAGTGAGACAGACAGTGGGATACAGAGACAGTAAGACAGACAGTGGGAAAGTAGAATACAGAGACAGTAAGACAGACAGTAGGACAGTGGGATACAGAGAGAATGAGACAGACAGTGGGATACAGAGACAGTAAGACAGACAGTGGGAAAGTGGGATACAGAGACAGTGAGACAGTTCGATTGTTGTGGGGGAGCCTGATCTTTTTGGTTTCTCAGCATTAAAGGAAAAGGCACGGTCACTGGAATGAGGAAGTGTTGACGTATGCCTGCAAACGTAAGAGTCCGCCACCAGCCCCCCTGTGAACAGTCCAATCAGCATCCGCGTCCATGGAAACGCACGAGTCAAGGCACCAATAGCGCTCCAATCGAGAGCTTCACCGCAAGCGTACATTCTTCAGACGTCCGTATCAGCATTTCACCTGCACACCCTGACGGACAGCTGGCTCAGGAGATGCTATCGTTACCCTAGCAGCAGTCGCCGAGGCCAACAGTGGGGTTTATTTAGTTTATCACAAAAAAGAGAAACAAAAAAATGTTAAAATAAAAAAATAAAAAAGCCCTCCACCTGTCCTCCACCCACCCATCGCGCTTCGCGCTACGCCACTGCTTGTGCAAAGATGGCAAGATAATTGTGAAAAGTCTTTAAAAAATATAATATTTTCTCTGAAACTCTGAATTAAAAAGTATAGGCCGTCCGACACTCCGCTGCATATCTGACATAAAGCCAAGGCACATTTGGTTACTGCATCCGGTGGACGTTCAAGAATACGTCCGTCACTTCGGTGCTTCGCCGAGGTCCACTGTGATTTTGGTGAACAGCTGGTCCTTCTCCACTTTCACCACTTTGTAGGATAAGGAGTTGATGCCGTCTTTGTGCATGGTCTCTCTGGTGTGAGCTATCCGGTCGAACCTGAAACCAGAAACCACACAGTTTACATTAGAGCTAAAAACGAAATATGGGCAAGGGGTTCGTTCGTAGGGCTTAGCGAACTTTCAAACATCTCAGTACCGCCATACTGCTCACGCTACAGCAAAATTTACTGATGATCAGTGATGGTTTGGAGAGTCATGTCTGTCATCTGCTGGTGTTGATCCACTGTGTTTTATTATCAAGTCAGTGCACTTCATATCTTACAGCTTCCCTCTGCTGAAAACAACTTTTATGGAGATGCAGATTTCATTTTCCAGCAGGCTTTGGCACACTGCCCACACTGTTAAAAGTACCAAATGGTCTTACATAATTCATTTTTGATAAATAAGCGATGAATCCCGATGAATTCCACCTGATTCCCATCCATTAAAAATTATGTGATTGGTCTCGATTACCGATCATGGCATCAGATCGGTAACATGCCTACCAGTCATGGTTACTAGGATGATGCCAAGTAGTTGCTGTGGTACTCTCTGTGGTACAAACATTATGCTACGTAGCCTAATTATTAGGAACATCCAGAAACCAGGAGATTTTAATAGGGCTATTAAAATCTATTATTAAGTATGCTACAGAACCACACCTTAAACTGATCCTCTGTGTGGTTTGGCACTGGATGCACGCATGTGGCATTTAAAATTTTAATTAAACAGACATGTACTCAGTAATTAAGATGATACAATCTGGCTTTCATCTAAACTGCCCTTTCCAGTTAAACACATAAACCATTGCTTCTATGTAAAAAACAAAGACGTGCGTTTGACATTTGTCATGCGCCAAAAATGTTGTTTTCCTTTTAGGTTTTCTCAGGTATGCTGCTGAAAGTTGGCAACGAGTTATCAATGAAAAACATCTCCATATAAATCACCACCCACTATTAAACAATGCACACCAACCAGCTCTCCTCAACCACTGGCGAGGATGAGGTTGTTGACTCTTCTCAGGATTAAGAAAACCCAAGCATGCAGGGTGTGTTCTGGTAGAATGTCCTGAAAATAACCTCTGGCATGTGAAAGAGTGTTCTATAATAGTTTGTTACGTTTATGTGAATAGAGATGCATCAAACTATAAAATAAGTGAGATATACAGTATTTGATATGCAGCATCTGTTACTGAGTGATGTTCATTACAGTGAGCTGCCGTCAGTTCACTGCATTCAAGCTGAGCATAAAGGGCAGGACACTATAGATAGTGCTGTACGCTGGCAGTGCCAGTGTGTGATGATGTAGCTACACCACATCACCAAAGGTAATTTTGGGCATACCACCTAGCCCTAGTTAATAGGTTCTCTTCTTGCTAAGTAGAACAGCAAAAGCAATACTGTACTGCATTTATTCACATAGACAAATTGTGTGGCTGAAAATAATGTCCCCTATTATATGTTATGACATCTCGAGTTTCCTCCTGATGTTTCTGATTACAGCCAGTGGGGAAAAAGGTTAAACTGTTTTTTTGTTTTGTTAAAGGAACTAGAACGAGTAAAATTTGTCTTATCTTCTTTTAGTAGCAGGAAGAGGCGCTGTTATCTCCTGATCTTGATGCTAAAGCTGATTTTGAGAAATGCTGAGTGTCGTTTATAGTTTAAACTATAGAGTGGCTGGGTGTTCACTATGGAGTAGGTAGGTTATTTAACAGTTTCTGGGTTTTGGTATTGCTAGTTGCTATATAGTGCATAGAGCTTAGATCGGGCCCAAAAAATTAAACCCGAGTCCGTGCACATAGTGCCGGAGCCCACCCTGCCCCGCCTCATAAACTGTCATGATTTTGAGCTCGAGCCCCACTTTTCTTTTTTGTAAGTACAGCATTAAAACAGTCTGAATGAGCTAAATCTGTTCAGAACGATGTTGAATTTTGGACTGACCTCGGGTTGGGTTGGGTTCAGGCAGAAAAATCTAAGCTCTAATAATGCTGCCTACATTTCTACTTAAATGAAGTAAAAAGTGTTAGTATTTTGTATTTAACACAGAGAATTCACTATTAAATCATGTTAATCTTTTAACTTTTTAACCAACTTCTACTTTTCAGACAGCCTGTACCTGTTTTAGTTGAGATTATTTTATAATCATTTGTAATCATTTTTTATTCTTTCTTTGTTTTCTTTTCAGTTTAACTTGATTTTAATTTGATTTGATTCATTTTCCTTCAGTTTCTTAAAGGGTTACCTGCTCAGCTGTATTGATAAGTAGCACACTCAATGTTTTTCCTACTGAAAATAAAGGCTGATTGTTTAATCGATTGATTGATTTATTGATTGATTGATGTAAAGTAAACCATACCCTCATTTATGTCCAGGAAGAGCCATCATTTACTCCTAAACATGATTTTAAGTAAATTTTCTAAGTAAGTTTTCTAAGTGTATCTTCTCTTTGATTTTCAGTAGTTTAGTGGTTTAATGGTGTTACTAGATGGTTGCTCGTAAATCAGCAAGAAGTACCACTGTACCACTGATCTTTATTAAACCTGGTTTACAGGATGTTTAACGTGACGTCTGTTTGTTAAGCTTGTCAGGATTTAATGTTGGCTTCTGTCACTGTAATAATAATAAATTATGATACATGTGTTTGAAATGAAAAGCTTTAAAAAGAGAAAAGCCACGTCCTGCTACCCTTTGTTAACCTTTGTTCTGGGATGTTTACTTTGAGTCATTGCTTTAAGTCAGTGCTGGGCTGAGGGACAACATATAGAACTCCACTGATAAAAAGGGGGGCGGGGCTGGGTGGTGTCAGGTTGTGTCGTTCAGTTTATGCTGTTCGTGGCGGAATATCCTGCATTTTCTAATTTTACATTCTAATTCCAATGTCTGATTAGTAACTTTAATAATTAACATTATATCCCAGTTCCAACCCTCCAATGTGATTGGCTGAGAGGCGTTCTATGAGTACCATTATCAGCCGGTAATGCACTGTAACCAAAGCTCACCATGTATTACTCCACAACATACAGGTAACCTAGCAACAATGCAGCAGCGCTTACAAGCCAAACAGAGCAGCTACATACAGAGCAGCAATTTAGGAACTATTTTAACTGGAGGAGTTTTTATAACCAAACAAATCCTATTTTCTCCTCCTCTTTAACTCTTTCAAATCTTTCTTTCAATAAACAGCGATAATGGAACTGTGGTGTAATCTGCGGCCAATATTACACATTATTAGGTCATATGCTTAGGAAAAATACTTTTCTTAAAGCACCTGGGTTGGGTGTTTATATCTTGCATATATTTATATATTAAAAAGACAAACACTGTTTTTGTCTACTACCCGCTAACTGCATACGTGTTAAAACATAGTTTACGTCTTTAATATTAATCTACAATGCTGTAAATAACACAAATAAAGAACAAACGTTAATGAGAATGTGTTTAAAAACGTTTGACTGTACTGTATAAGGGTCTGGCAGAGCTACAGCTTTTATAGGGTTGGGTGGTGTCAGGTTGTGTAATGTTTTAGTGCCGCACCTTTGAGGATTTGGGTCGTTCTGTTTATCCCGATCGTGGCGGATCATCCTGCATTTCCCGATCGCGCCGCTCGGCCTGGATATGGACATCCCTTTGGAGCTCAGCCTGAACAGGGAAATGAAAAGAGAGCTGTGTGTGAGTGTAAACAGTGGGATAATGAATAATAATCATTTCCTTTTACTGAGGATAAACTTTCTGAGAAACATATATTTAGACACAATACGCAAATCTGTGGTACCGCCGGGAGGCTGGAAGAGCTGGAAGAGCATTTTAAACATCACGAACACTTATCTTATGCACATCTGAAACCTTTTCTGGACCAAACGAGGTTCTGATAAGCTCAGTTCAGTGTCTTACAGCCTCTGACTGGTAAAAAGTCCCAGCTGGAGGAAGACATCAAGCATTTCTCTGAGTAATAATAATAATAACACCAGTGTGGCTGCCAGCAGTGCACTTTAAATATCACTAATGCAGCTCTGAGTACTGCGCTGTAATTAATCTACAGTTACAGTAGATACAGAATCACCAGCACTGTAATCTGTTGTACCCGTACTGCTCTGTAATTAATCTACAGTTACAGTAGATACAGAATCACCAGCACTGTAATCTGTTGTACCCGTACTGCTCTGTAATTAATCTACAGTTACAGTAGATACAGAATCACCAGCACTGTAATCTGTTGTACCCGTACTGCTCTGTAATTAATCTACAGTTACAGTAGATACAGAATCACCAGCACTGTAATCTGTTGTACCCGTACTGCTCTGTAATTAATCTACAGTTACAGTAGATACAGAATCACCAGCACTGTAATCTGTTGTACCCGTACTGCTCTGTAATTAATCTACAGTTACAGTAGATACAGAATCACCAGCACTGTAATCTGTTGTACCCATACTGCTCTGTAATTAATCTACAGTTACAGTAGATACAGAATCACCAGCACTGTAATCTGTTGTACCCTTATGGGTATTTGTAGTGAACTAGGCTATCTGTGAACTTTTAAATGAAACAGCACTTGAGCTGCGACTTATCACATTTCTCGAGTACAGACAAGAATGCAGACTGAGAAACGGCGCAGGATCTTTTGGTTGGAACAAATTTTTGTCCTCAACAAAAATCATACATTATTAAATCATAAGAACACGTAACCTCTCTTGGCTTCCTGGTATAATCGTGTTCTAATCCAGGATTTAGAATTTAAGGCTTATTCTTATTCACTTCTCTTCTGCTGGTGATTTAGAAGAAGTTACTTCACAGCCTGTCTGAGGCAAATCAGCAGTTAAAACACCTTCACACTCAGACTCTGATTGAACATCTAAGCAAAACACTTTAGTTAAATGTGTAGAAAGTGTGGGGTGAGCTTTGAAGTGAGCAGAGATGTGTGTTAAATAATCCTGTTCACACGAGCTATTAACACTCTGCATCCTGCCTGATCTGATCACAACCGTCAGACAGGCGTGAAACCGTTCACACCTTCGCCCTGAGAGCGTCACCACTGACCACGAGTGATCTGGGTGATGGTTTGTGGCTAAAAGAACAGGGCAGCTCAGTGTTACTGTAACTAACTGATCGAGCAGGGAGAGCACTGGTCCAAAAGCAGCCAAGAGGCCTATGGTCACTCTGGAGGAGCTGCAGAAATCCACAGCTCAGGTGGATCAGGTGAATCTGTCCACAGGACTTTAAGTTGTGCACTCCACAAATCTGGCCTTTATGGAAGAATGGCAAGACTTGCCATTACATCGTTGAAAGAAAGGCATAAAAAGTTCAGTTTTTGGCGGTTTGTTGACACAAGGCACGTAAACACACATAAAGCACTAAAAAACATCTGTGCCAGAAAAGTAACACTGCTCATGACCTAAACCAGGGGTGTCCAAACTACGGGCCGTAGAAATAGAATGAAAGTTGGCCCGCTGTTAAGCAGGTTTTTATAACGTGAGATCAAAGTTTGACTGCTAGGTGTCAGAAACGGGCCAAAGAGTCTAAAAGCGGAGAGAGTGCGCATTTCTAGCACAGAAAAACTGCCAAAGAGTCTAAAAGTGGAGAGAGTGCGCATTTCTAGCGCAGAAAAACGGCCAAAGAGTCTAAAAGCGGAGAGAGTGCGCATTTCTAGCGCAGAAAAACGGCCAAAGAGTCTAAAAGCGGAGAGAGTGCACATTTCTAGTGCAGAAAAACGGCCAAAGAGTCTAAAAGCGGAGAGAGTGCGCATTTCTAGCACAGAAAAACTGCCCAAAGAGTCTAAAAGCCGAGAGAGTGTGCATTTCTAGCGCAGAAAAACTGCCAAAGAGTCTAAAAGCGGAGAGAGTGCGCATTTCTAGCGCAGAAAAACGGCCAAAGAGTCTAAAAGCGGAGAGAGTGCACATTTCTAGCGCAGAAAAACTGCCAAAGAGTCTAAAAGCGGAGAGAGTGCGCATTTCTAGCGCAGAAAAACGGCCAAAGAGTCTAAAAGCGGAGAGAGTGCGCATTTCTAGCACAGAAAAACTGCCAAAGAGTCTAAAAGCGGAGAGAGTGCGCATTTCTACCGCAGAAAAACGGGCAAACGAGTCTTAAAGCAGAGAGAGTGCGCATTTCTAGCGCAGAAAAACGGACCAAAGAGTCTAAAAGTTGCCGTAATTAAGGAGTTTAATATTAAAAGACATCATGAAATTAAACATCAATTTGAAAAATCTTAGTTTACACAACACTGTCAAAGATAAAGATAATAAGTCAAGTAAAATGGTATTATTTAAAGTGGTATATTTCATTATTTGTTTTATTACAGTCTCTCTGGCCCGTGACTTCAAATTTATTTCTCCTTCTGGCCCCCAAGAAAAAAAGGTTTGGACACCCCTGCCCAAAACAATATACAATATTCATGGTGTGGGGATAAGCTTTTCTTCAGCAGTGACAGAGTTTGGAAGCTGGTCAGAGTTGATGGGTGAAAGATGGTTGGAGTTAAAAACAGGGCAATCCTGGAAGAAAACCTGTTGGAGGCTGCAAAAGACTCGAGACCTTCCAGCAAGACAATGACCCTAAACATACAGCCAGAGCTACAGAGAAATGGTGCAGATCAGAGAATATTCATGTATTAGAATGGTCGAGTCAAAGTCCTAAAGACTTAAAAAAGACCTAAAATACCACTGAGCTTCTGTGGAAAGAGATGAAATCTGCTGTTCACAGACGCTCTCCATCCAACCTGACTGATCTTCAGCTGTTTTATGAAGAAGAATGGAGTAAAAATCTGGTAGAGACAAACCCCAAAAGACTTGCAACTTTAAAATGTACTTTTCCTAAACTGTGTCTCTCTCTCTTTAACAGTTAGAATGATCTGATTCAGGCACACTTCTGGAAAACAGGGCTTTATGAGTCATACTTTTACACAACACTGCTGTTGGTGTTGGTGTAAGTGGATGATTACGCAGTGGATGAAGAAATATCTGCAGCTGGAGGCTGTTAATAGGCAGGATTTACTGGATAAAGAGCTTTCACACAGAATCGACTGCAGCCAAACTGTGGACCAGCCTGAGATCCAGAGATCTGTGCTGAAGTTCTGAGCTCTGAAGCCCGTTATAAGAGTAATAAGGCTGACGGTCAGAGCGAGGCTGAGCCTGAGGCCGAGGTTCTGGCACGGTCAGGACTCGGCGTGTGTTTACTCAGGCGGTTCACTGACCTGTTGAAGATGTCATCGTCCTCCCCGCCCCAGCCCCAGTAGTTATTTGGAAAGCCATTGATTTTCAGGAACTGCTCCTTGCTCATGGAGGACACGCCGCCAAAGTACTGGTTGTACGGCAGCCTGCAAAGGACAAAAGACAAAAAAAAGAGTGTTAGTGTACAGTGTGTGCGCAAAGGGCAAACTTATGGTTTGGTTTCCTGGACAGGTAATAAATCTAATCCAGGACTGTGCGGCATTGTGAATAAAGATTTTCTATTGAATGAGATACAGAGTCTGTGACTTGGTTTACTCCTGGTCTTAGTTTTGCTGATCTGAGAGAAAAAGAACAGTTTTCATTTAGGTTTTTAACAAGATTATTCAATATTTGATCTATTATTTGTTTTATTTTCTTTCTTTGACTCATGTAGATGAAAACTATGAAGAGAACCGGAAAAAAGTGCTAAACACATGTTCAAAACATGTTCTTTAAATGTATTAACATTTTCTTTTTGAGATTTACGGGTCCTAATGCACTGTTGTTAATGATTATAATGTATATAAAACAATATACAGTATGAGTGATTCCCAAAGAGCTGTAAAAAGACTCTTTATTTGCTTCCTTTATTATTATTATTATTATAATATAATTATTATATTATTTAGAGCTTTCTCTAAAATATACAAACCATTGTTTTCCTTCACATTTATTTTCAAGGGATTTAAAAATGTGGAAGCACAATACAACCAACTTACACAAAACCAAATTAAAAAGAATATTTTAACTTTAAGAATAGCAAACAGCTCCTACAATCTTCAAGACACGACACGACAAAACAGGACAAGACTGTGCTGGGCACAGATGAAATCTGCCCTCCACCTTTATCCCATTTTAAATCTCATATTAAACCAGTATGACTAATGACTAAAGGGACTGGGCCACAGTCTGGGTTAAAGTTCTCCTGCTGGATGTGGAGATCTCTCAGGAGAAGCCGTCTGAAACTCCTGCTGCTCTTTAATGGAGGAGAAACGACTGCCTTCAAACCTCTGAGGAGCTGAAACAGCTGCTGCTGCTGCTGCGTCTCAGAGCCGGCGGAGGAAACCAGCGTCCGACACACAAAACAAACCAGAGAGGAAACCTCTACTCACTTTCAGCAGATGGTGGTGTGATATCGAGCGGGTTTACATGTGTGTGTGTGTGTGTGTGTGTGTGTGTGTGTGTGTGTGTGAGGAGGGGGAGGGGAAGCTCGTAGTGAGAACAGCATTAACACAATAAACATCCAGCGCAGATGTTTCACACGCTCGAGGCCGGAGACAGGCCGGAGACGCTCACGCTGCAGACGGCTGCAGCTCGTTCCTCTGTTTCATGGATTAAAGTGTATCGCTCTGTATTAAAGATCCTAACAACTTACAGATTACCACACCCATGATTAATTAAGAGAATTAGTACGTGCCTTTTGCACAGCGTTTCGAGCCTCACAAGGTGTACTTTTCCCATCGTTACAATAGCAAAGACATACTGACAACACCCTAAATCAAGCTGAATGATGCGTGGTTGACGGCGCGTCTACAGAACGCTAAAACAGGGCCCAATGGTATATTTAAATGGAACATACAAAACTAAATGACCAATGGTCTAATGAAAACATACATTAATATTTGGAAATATGTCACACACACATACTTTTTTTTTGGTTTGTGTTTCCAATGAAAAAAGGCACAAAAGACATGCAGATAAACTCATTTAAATATCGTTTTTCGTAATTAGTGATGTTAAAGATATTTAAGGTATTTTATTTAAGATCATGTTGAAATAAACCGTGTAATATTGTTAATATGATGAACATCAGCTGTTTGGGTGGTTTTCTCAGTATTTTGGCGGATTTGAAACACATTTTACCCAGTGAATTGGTTTTATCTGAATCCCACTTTAACAATCTGGCAACCCTGATGGCTCGCTGTCCGCTCCGTTTGTTCAGTTGTCTTAGTAGTTGCTTAGTAGCAAGACCCGCAATGCATTTTGGGACACATTTAGCTCGCTTAGTATGCAGCGATGTTTACGATAAATTATGATGCATTATGGGAGTTTTTAGTGCCCTCAAAATCACGTTCAAATTCCCCCCTTACGATTCGGACATTCAAAGAAAAATGGCTGACACTCTCAATATTGTCTTAACTAGTAAATTGGGAGCCATTTTGGTCACAGCCTAGTTTTAAGTTGTAAAGTGGGCGGAGCCTCTATTATTATCATCAGACACTTATGCTGGATCACCAGTTGCTCTTCTCTGAAGCGCTGCTGGTAGGTACTGAACAGAGGTGGAAAGTAATGAATAACATTTACTCAAATTACTGTAATTGAGTAGATTTAATGAGTAATTTGTAATTTTTAAGTAGTTTTTAAAATAGGAAATTTTACTTTTACTCAAGTACATTTTGACACGTGTAATTTACTTCACTACATTGGAAAACTCCCCATTACTGAGTAAATAATTAAATGCTGGGGGAAAAAAAACCCTAATTGTCTGAATTAAAAAATAATTGAGTTTTGTTCTCCATGGCAGCGCAGCTAAACTTTTCCCAGCAGTGTTTATTATTATGGTTAGCGGGAGAGACGCTGTGTGAATCAGCTGTGTCGGGGGAACCGGTGTTCTGTCAAGTTATGCTTCCCCTCAATATGTGCTTCTTTACGCCACTGCACATGTGCCGATCAACAGGTTTTTTTGTATGATTTTTATGTTTTTCATGATAATTTCTTAAATTTTTATTGGAAATATTAAACAATCTGCTTAAATAAAAAAAAAAAACATGTAAATAACAGTTAAAGCATAGCAATAGCAAGTAAAAGAAAAATAATAATGAACTGTAAAACTATAAAAATACGGTTTATAGTCACCTATATAACCATAACTTTTTAATAGTAAAGAAAAAAATGGATCATAGAAACCTACTCCACTTGTCCAAATTATTATTTGGAATAATAATTCATTAAAAGATTTAATTATTATTTTTTTTTTATTTTTTTTTACATCAAATAATTAAAAGTAACCATGTAACTTTTACTCTAAGTAAATTTTAAATTGAGTACTTTTTTACTTTTACTCAAGTAGATTTTTAGATGGGTACTTTTACTTTTACTTGAGTAGAATTTTAGCAAAGTAAAGGTACTTTTACTTAATTACAAATTTTCAGTACTTTTTCCACCTCTGGTACTGAATACCTTGTACCATAGACTGTGTATAGCTGGACAGAGCATTGTCTCTTAAAAGTGAAGCCACCACAGGTCGGGCGCCCTCTGCTGTTTGGCTGCAGAAAGCTGTGTAACTCCACCCATCCCCATAGGTTTCAATGGCAAAACAGAACAACTTTCAATCACGTTTTTTTCTAATATACTGTAATTCTACCTCCATTATTTAAATGCAGCAGCTAGTGTAACCTCTGCTTATATTGTTAAATTTTTATATACCCACAGAATTTGTTTTTTAAAATGTTATTCAGCTCTATTCAAAAAAGGTGGTTATGGTAAAAGGGCTGCTTATGGGCGGGGCCAATAACAGACCGTCAGCTCCGCTCCGCCCCGCTCTGCAGTCTGTGACCTCGAGGCAGCCCTCAGGGGCGGGGTTATTTAAATGAGTAGGCGGTCTCTCCACAGCCTTTCTCCCTCCTCTGGTCTCTACTGCGCAGACTCTGGTCTCTGAATCGCCAAAATGGAGGAAGATTTTGGCTTCATTTTCATTGAATGAATGGGAACGGCGACACGGCGTCCATCTTTATATACAGTCTATGCCTTGTACTGTGAACACCTCACAGGACCTGCCTGATGTTCTGCAGGAGTTCTGACCCAGTTATTATCTAGTCGTCACTCTCCATCAAAAGGCTCTTGTGAAGCGGCGGGTCTGAAGCCTGGCTGTCCCAGCCTGAGCAGTTAATGAGTACAAATTATTCTTCAGAAGGAGCGTGACGTCTGTCTGAGGATCGGCCTGTTGTGGCTAAAGCGGGAAAATTACTACCAGATGCTTCTGAAGCTCAGCAGGAAGAACAGCTCCTTTCACTGCGGTTCTTCACCAGTAGAGGAGAGTGCAGTTAAGACGCCGTAAAACACGAGCAGATCACACTCGCAGATTAAACCCACAAAATAAAGCAGGATTTCTCACCACAGCGCTCTGCTGCTTAAGACCAGGACTGGGAGATATGAGAAAAAAAAAGTGGATTTCTGCACCAATTTAGTCATTAAATGTGTTCTGATCTTCAGCTACGTCACAACAATAGACACAAAACACAGTCTGCTTAAACTAAAACCACACAAATAAATAATATGTTTGCATGTTTTTTTTTAACACAACATGTTAACATTCACAGTGAGGGGGGAAAAGTATGTGAACCCCTAGACTAATCAATCACTTTCCTAAGAACTAAAAGCTAAAAGCTACAAATGGATGAAGTTCAGCACTGTTGCTACTCTCCCTAGACGTGTTCATCCCGTAAAGACGACTGCAAGATAATTTATCAATTAATTAATCACAGATTCTCATTAGAAAGCAATGACACTGCAGTTGTTACAAACGTTAGCATTTCTTTCTAGATCTTTCTAGATTTATTTATGCTTTATTCTGATGTGTTGAGGCGTTTTTGTGTCACTAAGCTGAGAAAACGTCAAAATACAATTTCTGGGTCAAACTCAAAGTTTAAATAACCGGTACTAAATAAATGGGGTATTGTACCATTTTAATGACAAAGTTTTGATACTTTTATTATATTAGTATACCGTGCAACACCAGAGACGACTGCAATTATTTTCAGCTTAAAAAAGGTTTAAATGCCACTAACAATGACCTCTGTACTTATCTATCTAACAAAACCTTACTTAATTGTCATATAAATAAAAAATAAAATTTCCAACAATAATATACAGCTCTTAAAAAGTTTCTGAAGTTTCTAGTTCATATGCATAAAGTTTTAAGAGTTCAGAAATCAATTTTTAGTGGAATAATTACAGTTTTAATTACAGTTTTCATGCGTTTTGGCATGTTCTCCTCCGCCAGTCTTACAAACTGCTTTTGGGTAACTTTATGGTTTGTGATGATCCATCTTCCTCTTGATTATATTCCAGAGGTTTTTAAGTGCTCTCTTTTTTTCCCAGAGTTCTAGATGTTAAGGCTCAAAATATTTACGAAAGGTTAAAAAATAAGGGCCCACGCGCACACACACACTCAAACACACACACACACACACACACACACACACACACACACACACACACACACACACACACACACACACACACACACACACACACACACTTTAACAGAAAATGTTTGGTGTGTGTGGGGGGAGGAAAATCCTGACAAATGTGTTGTAGTGGAGTAGAATTACACCAACACCTGAGTCACTTCGTAGTTAATGACAACCAACGAACCGAGCCACAACACACACCATACACACCCACATCTAACACACACTCCACCACACACACACACATCATACACAGTGGGCAAACATTTAGCTTCCTTCTTCACCCTGCGTTTCCTGATATCTAATACTCCTCTTCTGAATATAATCGGATCAACCCCACTGGGTATCAGGTTATTTGTTAGACTTGTTTTTCTATCATGAAAAAAACGACAAACAACGAATCTACGAGAGCTTTTCCCTACATCGAGTCACAATGTCGTACTCCAATACTCCAAAATGGTACGGAATTAAACAGTTTCATATTAATATATATTTATTTTTTTGTATTATTTTAAAATGTTCTGCATTGTAGATTAAAACTAAAGCCATCTAAACTATGAATAAAAATATATGGAATTATTGAGTAAACAAAAAAAAGTGTTAAACACTTTCAGTTAACAGCTGTGCTGAACTCGTCAAGAGTCGCTGACTTAATGTAAAGTTTGAGAGCATCAGTTAAAGTAAAGTAGTGAAGAGGTAGAGTTACAGGTATACAGTGAATAGTGAATATTTGAGTAATGTTCGAATCCAGATTATGAGAAGCAACAACTACTCAACTAAATAAATAATAAAAAAATGACTAATAAAAAAGGTCAGTCAATCAGAAAAAGAAGAAAAATAATTTCAAGGATTTTGTAAGTGTCCTCAAGCGCAGTCACCGCAAAGACAATCAAAAACCTTATAATGATAAAACGGGCCCTTATTATATATTTTTTTCTTTTCTTATATATAGTTCTTCTTCTTCTGGCCACGTCACGCGTCTTTACGTACTCACGTCACACGTACAGCCTCTAAAAGAGGATCCAGCTCAGTTTTACTGAACGCGAGCAGCTGGTGGAGCTACGGAGACTTCAGAAGGGGAAACTCAGAGCTCAGTAGCTCAATCATTCACTCATAGTAAAACCACTCACTGAACATAACCTGGAATCGGATTCATCCGCTCTGAAAGAAGAGCGCATCACACCTGCCCAGTTTAATTGCCCTAAATCCCAAAAGTTCCGGGAATCAGCTTTACAGAGACTTTTATTTTATTGGGTCACTGTTCGGGAGTCCCTGTCCCAGTGAGGCATCTTCACTGTCAGAAAGGATGAGAGGAAACTGTTGCAGTGATCTGCAGTGTTCCAGCGCTGAGCAAACGAGACTCTGGAGGACTGGATACGGAACTGAACTGGGATTTACACATCATGGAAAAATACAGGAGCAGCTGAGGATCTTTGTTTCTCTACAGTAATGAGAGGACGGTTTTCAGCAGGTGATCCAGCAACATTTCTGCTCTCAGAATCCAGGAAGCGTCCTTATGTAGAAACAAAAACTGCACATTAATGGAGAACTCCAGTCTGAAATGGACTTGTATGGGTTGTAGTTAAAGATGATAACGAGTAGTGATGGGCTGTATGATAAATAAATAAAAAATAATAATAAAAAAAGGAATAGCCTATTTTACTTTATATCACAGTATTTTTATTATATTTAATTTTAATGTTCTTGTATGGCTGGGCTTTAATAATATGTGTTTGACTCTACTGTTATTAGTACATTTAATATAAAACACGATGGCTTTAAATTTAGGCTTTGGTCACTATTGGGTTTTCTTTTTTCTATCAAATTACATAATGCATAAAGAAATCAGACTTTATTAGCAAAAAAAAAAAAAAAACACCTGAAGAATGTTCCTAAACAATAGTCCTTAAAAAAAATACTGCAGCAACTTAAAAAAAAAATAATATTAAAAATAGTTTAAGCCATTCATAACACAATTACAGTATTAAAATCAGCCACAATTCCCTTAAAATTATCCTTCAAGCTATAGTATTAATATATTTAAACAGGGCTATATATTTAAACAGGGCTATAGTTACTGCTCACCTTGTATAATCGAGTTTTAGGGAGTTTTATCACTGTTTCTGGGCTCGTCTGTGGGATAAAGTGCTGTTCTCAGGCTGGATGGAGCGAGGGAAGAGTGTTTAGGCTCCATAGAGCTGAGCTACCATCAACTCCAGTGTGTTAGCCTGTTATGCTAACTGGCTAGCGTTAGCTAGCATCTGTCCCAGCATGCTTTTTTGGTGGTGCTGTTCTACACAGCGCTCCACTGGGCCTCTAGTGGTATGGTGGTGTGTGAAAAATGCATACTAGTTAATACAGCATTTTTAACCGATGCTCCCAACAGGCCATAATGCAAGTAATAGGGGCATAGTAGCATAATAAATGTATTTATTTTGATGATGTACTGGGTTCTTAACAACTACAACAAGGCGATAGACTGACTAATCCGTTCTGATGTCATAATAAACCAAAAGAGAGAGAATTTAACCCATAAATCAGGGGCTGCTTACCTGAAACCGAACTTGTCCATGGAGACGGACAGGTGCCTGGGCTGGCTGAAGCACTTGTAGGTGTTGCGGTCGTCCATGGGGATGAGGTCCACGTCACTGAAGACGAAGCATTCGTAACCGTACTCCTTCAAAGCCTCAGCGTAGCCCACGTTCAGGAGCTTCGCCCGGTTAAACGTCTCATCTCCATCCTGTTAGAAAAAACAGCAAAGATTAGACTAAATCTAATGTGATCTACAGTTATAATTAATTCTCCTAACAAATTATTCTAACAAATAACCATATATATCAACAATTCATCCCTTCTGAAGGAAACCAGGCTTCCTTTCAGTCATTTTTCTTGCTTTTAATTTAAATTAATCAACTTTTTTACATGCCATACTACTAAACTTTATTTCTAGAAAGGCATATCTAGTTTTACTTTAAATGTTTCTATTAAATACTAAATTAAAGCCTAAAAGAAGCTGTTTAGACTTACATTTACTTATTAACGAAAGCACTTTAAATAAAACTAGATATGTGTTTCTACATTTTTAGGAGGAAACACCACAGATTTATATTAAATCCATGCGGTAAGCGCTCGCAAAAGCGCTGAGTTATCCGAAATTTGGGTACTTGGGTACAGGCGTGAAGTGCGTGCTACGATGGATTCACGTGTCCGTGTAAAGGTCCTGGCCGGACTGGATGTGAAAGACGCCATTCATCTACATGCGTTCATTTTCACATTCTGACGTGCCTGTTTTTCATATGTTAAAACCAGACTCGTGTGAACGCCTTAAAATGGAAATCTCTATTGTGAGGATCATGTCAGAAATAAATCCCCTCTTTCTGCAGTATCTGGTTATATACCAACTTGGCAGTAAAACGGACGTTTACAAGAGTTGTTGATCAGACACTGACCCAGGCTCAGTTTATCAGATATTAAATAATTTAAACTTAAATAATTGTACTCAATATTTTAAATACAGGATCTTTACTTTTTAGAGTACATGTAATGTGTGACACGTGTTGCTTTTAATTTAAATTAATCAACTTTTTTACATGCCATACTACTAAACTTTATTTCTAGAAAGGCATATCTAGTTTTACTTTAAATGTTTCTATTAAATACTAAATTAAAGCCTAAAAGAAGCTGTTTAGACTTACATTTACTTATTAACGAAAGCACTTTAAATAAAACTAGATATGTGTTTCTACATTTTTAGGAGGAAACACCACAGATTTATATTAAATCAGTGAAATAAAAAATAAGAAGTTAAAAAATTTGACATTTTAATATAGGCTAGAAAAACAGACAGAATGAGAGAAGTTGGAAAATTAAAGCTAACTCATTTTTTAACAATATCTTTATATGATTTGTAGAAACATAAAAAGTCATTTGAAACAAAGTTTGAATGAAGTTTTTAGATTAAGCAGTATTTGAGCTATTGATCCTGGAAGAACAATAGTATTTCTAATAACAAGAAGCAG
Source organism: Astyanax mexicanus (assembly GCF_023375975.1). Classification (NCBI taxonomy): domain Eukaryota; kingdom Metazoa; phylum Chordata; class Actinopteri; order Characiformes; family Acestrorhamphidae; genus Astyanax; species Astyanax mexicanus. The sequence continues at coordinate 1,706,894 of NC_064426.1, forward strand.
AAGCAAACTGATAACAATAGAGTGGATTGCGCTGCAAACACTACAATAACTAATAAATAAAATAAAATAATTGATTTCTTTTAAAAGGAAGACATTATTGATATATATGGTTACTTGTTGGCTGGCTCATAAAGTTAATAATAATAAAAATAAAAAAAATAATAAAAAAATAAAACTGAAAACATAAACCAGTGTGGATTATATAAATGTACACACACTGCCACTATCACTCCTATAGCTTTGTTGTTTAGTTTCTCTATTAAACAATGAATGATATGTTTCACAGATGATACGCTGAACAACAGAAGCTGTAAATAAAGCAGGAAAAAAACATATATAAGAGTGAGATTAGATGACTGATCAAATAATAAGAGCTGATAAGAACAAAACTACCAGATAACAGAAATAAACAATAGTAACAGCCTGGATGTAATCCAGCTGAACAACACAAGTAATCTCTACCCTCTAAACTATTAAATATATAGCTATTTGCTAAAATTCTCTGAGAACCAGTTTGAGAGTGACTGATTTAAGCAAACAAAAGTCCCAAAGTGATATACAGCATCATTTCAGCTGGTTTTCATTCTGGCTTCTCATCGTTCAATAAAACGATAAGAAAAAAAAAATATATATATATATATCTAGGGATGGACCAATGCAGGAATTCTGGGCTGATATCTGATATTTTGTACACATTTATAACTTGTAATTCTGTTCAATTATTTTGTTGCAGGATAGTGATGTAAAAACTAGTGATGGGACGATACACTTTTTTCAGCTCCGATACGATACCGATATAAAACTGATATAAAATTGCCGATACAAATACTGATACTTGTAGTTTATTAATAGAACTATGATTAAGGTTACTTGATGAGGCTGAAACAGACCACACAGCCCTTTGAAGAGTATATGCAAGTGCATTTGATGTAAATGCATTCAAAAGACACTTTATATGCAATATGCAATAGTTTCCTTTCAAATTAAACGGTTTATTTTTTATGAAATATTTTTTAAAAAGTTAAATATTAAATACGGTAAATATTAAAATTCGCAGGAAATATTCAGTTGCGCAGGAGACTTTTATTTTGACAGATAGCGTAGAGGATTAGCTGCAGTAGCTAACGGCTAACCGGCGATGCTAACTGTATTTCCGAGCTACAATATCCGATTCGTCGAATTACTTCAATATCGTCCCCAATACCGATATTCAGTATCGGATCGGTCCCATCTCTAGTAAAAACATTCACATGATGCGCCACTGTTCATCACTCAGAAAACACTCCAGATCTTTTTGCCACACATTTTTGAGTGATGATCAGAAAGAAATATGGACATTTTTCAAAAGTTCCTCTATATTTGACAGTCTCCTGTTTAGTTGAACAGATTTTTCTGCTTGTCCAGCTCTAAATACAGACATGTCTAGGCATAATCATCAGAATCAGGAGCCTCCTGCTCCATGACTCAACCTGCACTCAGTTCTCACACGGCTAACAGAGACGAAAATAGAAATAACATTCAACATTCATCTTAACCAGTGAGCAAACATCCAGAGCGTGAGGCAGCAGAAGAAGCTGGTTTCCTCTGGAACGCCCTTGAGATTACTTCATTTTTTTGGTTTAATGTTTAATTTTTGCATGAGCTTTGCACTTCTGCACATTTCTCCACTGGAAATAAACCAGGTTTAGACTTGGTTATGCCAAGCCCACTTAATCCACTAAGTTTTAGCAATGAAAACGTAGACGACTAGGTCAGAAACTCTGAGCGGCAGCAGATAGGGTTCCTCTTTTGTTGACTGGGAGACTCCCTCACTTCAGGACGAGGCCTCAGACTCTATAGCGTGTCGTCTCGGGTTCTCATTCAGGTCCTTTATATCACTTATAGGCCTCTGTGTCCTGAGTCCCTGGGGTACTGGACGAGTCTGGTGTCTGTGGACCATTTTTCCTGGATGTTGGAGAGGACAATGGCAGCGTCGGAGCCTGTATCAGCAATCGGCAATAGGAACAGATGACGCGTATCCAGGGCCACAGGGCTATCTGTTGTCTGAGCTCTATGCCAACAAGACACCAGGAGAAGCCTTCTTTCAGAGCGACGGGAAATGAAACCCGCGCTCCCCAAAGGCACCTAGCTGTGCTTGTCTTTTGTAGCAGGAGGGACATCCCCGCCTGCCCCCGGAGCCAGGGACCGAGCGGGCTTTCAGGAAGAGGCTCTGTGGAGGAGAACCGGGGCACCCTGATTTAAATGGGTTAATGCAGGTAGAGCTGATAGGACTCCTCAATGGATGGAATGTCTACAGAGTATCACATAACACTGGTCTTATCTTTCTGTGCAAGGTCATTCCATTCCTCCTCCACCTTTTATCTCCCTCCACTTCCTGAGAAGAATACGTTCATTTTTGAGCACTCATAAAATTAAGGGTGATTCAAAGATTTCTTTAGCGATTCCATTAAAGAGACACTTTTGGTACATTTTTCGCACATATTTTTCGGTAAGTAAACCCATATATACGTCTCCACTGTGCAGGGGGTCACAGAAAAAGAAAGAAGACTGAAGAAAGAGGCTGGAAATGAAAGAAAAATAAGGAGAGAAGGAGAAAAAGAAGAAAAAAGTAAGGAAGCTAAGATTACCAGCAGTAATTGGCCAGAGAAGAGAGCGTGGATGTTCTCACCTTGCTGTTCCCCCGTGCTGAGAGAGTCGCGTGCAAGCCTTCAGACATGCAAAAGACGGGCAGAAACGGTCACGAAGAGGACGAAGAGGGGTCAGGGGCGGTGGAGGAGGTGAGGGAGGGAGGGAGTGAAAGTAGAGAGGAAAGGAGGGGTGGCAAAAAGAGCGAGAGACAAAATTAGAGAGCAGAGTGAGCAGAGCAGAGCACTTACAGACCAACACCATTCAGAGAAGAAAGAAACAGAGAAAAAGAGTGACCCGGAAGATCCTGTAGGCCTCCGTCATAAATGTCAATAAAAAAAACAAATACTTTGTTACGTTACACAAGTAGAAATGTAGGTTATCTAGTAATTATTGCACATTTTCACACAATTATCTGAACTTTCTACTACTTACATTTAAATTGTTTTTATTTCAGCTCATTTTCATTCTAGCTTCTCATCGTTCAATAAAACCCCATCCAGATAAATCCCTGAAACATTTACCATTCTGACTCCCTATTGGTTTATACTGTGATCCATCACACCTGCACACGACCCCCCCCTCTATATCCTGAATTATATTATCAACATTAATATTTAATATTTTAACATTACAGTCATTATGGCTTTTAGAAAAAATGTGTTTTTAGTGGATCAGATCAGAAACAGCAGCAGTGCTGCTGGAGTTTTTAAAAACTGTGTTTAATCTCTCACTGTCCTCCACTCTATTTATTACACACTCCTACCTACAGCTGAAACACCCTGTGGATAAAGTAAAGTAAAGTCAGAGATGTTTAAAAACTCCAGCTGCACTGCTGTATCTGATTCACTATACCACTGTACCACCTCAACACACACTAACACCTCATACACCACCACCATGCTATTCAGTGCTAATCACTGCAGTGCTGAAAATAAGATGCAACCACCCAAATAATAATAATAATAATAATAATAATAATAATAATAACTGCTCTGTGGTGGTTTTCTATCCTGTGGAGTCCCGAGCACTGAAAAACAGGGTTAGCAGGATAACTATACTGTATTACATATTAAAAAAAAATATATTAGATTTGGTCACATATTAGTCACTCATTATATTAGTCATTAATTATTTTTCATTTGCATTAATGACACAGTTGCCAGTTGTCTACATTCAACCATGGTCAAAAAAGGAAGCTCTAGCCTTAGGTTGTACTCATATTAGCACAGTTCTGCCCCCTCCCCACTCCCCTGCTGGCCTGCACTCACACTGCGTTTAAACAATCCGGGCCCGAGCACGCTTACGTCATTACTCACTGCTCAGTGCATCCCCACCATGCAAAGCACCCTCTCTCGGGAGCACGTCTTCTTGATAAAAGCGGAGATAATCCTCAGAAATACATGCCAAAAGTCACAGTAATCTCATGCAGGGCACGGATTGCCTAGTGTGAGTACACCCCTAGAAGAACCTAAAACAATAAAACCTGTCCAGCTTCTGGAATCATAACCATAAGAGAATAAACAAACACTTCTTACGCCCTTTTCTGTTACCAGCTAACACAATGAGAAGTAAAGTAAAATATTTTATTGCTGCCGGGCGACCACAACTTAACAATTTAACAGTAACGTAAAAACAAACCTACTCCCTCTTTACATGACAAAAGCCTTTAAAGATCTGAGCTTTTCATCACAGCACAAACAGTGGAAAACGAAACCGCTGCAGTGCTGAATGACATTAATCAGCAGGCTGGCAGGCAGACAGGCAGGATGCCACCCTGTTCAGGGTTTGGTACCAACAGCTTAACGTGTGAAAGTTCTGCCCACCTCTGGCCTTCTGATCCAAAACTAAACTAACAAACAGAAACATCATTCAGACGAAGCTACCTCTCCTATTCTCAGATTATTCAGGATTAGCTAAATCAATACTAACAGGGCTGATGTCGGTTGATGTGGATTGGTTACACCCAAATAGAGTGATGTGAAAACATATAGTCAATTCATCGCAGTGACAAACCAGTGTGAAAGCAGCAGTCCTGATGAACTCAATTAACTTGTTTTGGGCAAGGCGTGATTCCACACTCTGCTATATTCGTCAGCAGCGGCTCCACTGTAACCTTCAGAAAGGTGCGCTGACGTTTCACACAGTCGATACGAAACCCGATGCCGTATAAGTATAAAAACCTTTACATTACACAACAATCCAGAGAAGAACCTTCAAATCTCCACAACAGCAATTTTACAGCTGAAGCTGAAGAAAATTCTTTATATAATCAATTGAAAAATATTGTATTTCCTTTGCATTTATTTGCAGAAAATGAGAAATGGCTGAAAAAAAAAACACAAAAAAGATGCAGAGCTTTCAGACACAGTTTAGAAATCAATATTTGGTGGAATAACCCTGGTTGGTTTTTAATCACAGTTTGTTTTCATGCATCTTGGCATCATGTTCTCCTCCACCAGTCTTACACACTGCTTTTGGATAACTTTATGCTGCTTTACTCCTGGTGCAAAAATTCAAGCAGTTCGGTTTGGTTTGATGGCTTGTAGGGGTGTGCCATATAGTATCTATCGTACACGATAATATCGTCAACATTTTTAAATATGGTGAATGATATTATACCCTAAAATATCGTGCCATATCACCTATCCCATTTCCCATTATCTGTCCAGTATAATTTATTTTACTTTAATTCTGGATATATGGAGATATTTTTACATTATTAGTATCATGACATTCTGAATCATTGACCTTTGTTACAAATCTAATAAAAGTCTTGTATTTTTTAATATCTTACTTAGTGGTGTACAGTATTATATTGTATGTAATAATAAAAAATATATTTTTATTTTCTTGCAGTGTATAGTGTATTTTTAAAATATATATTTTTAAGTGTTTTGTCATATCCCCAAGAGTATCGTTATTGCGAAATATCATGATATTATATTAAGGCCTTATCGCCCACCCCTAGTGGCTTGTGATCATCCATATTCCTCTTGATTATATTCCAGAGGTTTTTAATTTGATAAAATCAAAAGAAAAAAGGAGTTTTATTTTTTCAGAGCTGCATATAGGTCAAAGGTCAGTCTACTATAGTGCTCTCATCTTCTTATTGTGCTGAAAAATCCAGCACAGAATCCCACAGTGCCATTCTTTACAAGTCACACTGGCCATGTTTACTGGGAGCAGCGCTGTGACACTTCATAAAAACCTCATAAAATCAAGCGAACAACAGAAGAAAATGTAAGAAAATGACGTGCGGTGAATTTCTATCTTTAACAGGGGTCGGCTGCACCAGCTGTGTGCAAGTTTAACTGCATACATACATTATATATATATATATATATATATATATATATATATATATATATATATATATATATATATATATATATATATATATATATCGCCCTGGAAAAAATAAGACAGCACTTAAAAATGATGAGTTTCTTTGATTTTACCTAATTAAAAACCTCTTAAATATAATCAAGAGGAAGATGGATGATCACAAACCATCAAACCACCAAACTGAACTGCTTGAATTTTTACACCAGGAGTAAAGCAGCATAAAGTTATCCTAAAGCAGTGTGTAAGACTGGTGGAGGAGAGAGAACATGATGCCGAGATGCATGTAATGCAGGTGTAACCAACCCCTATACTGGTAGTGTATATTTAATGTATTTCCTTGTCTTATAATGTAGCTTTCATCTATGAATATATACATAAACTAACATATAAATAGGAAAGTACTCTGTGAGTTTCCTGTAGCAGCAGTAGAGGAGCAGGATATTCAGTGTTTGGGTTTTTTACTGCAGTGACGAGTACCGGCATGCCTGATATACGGAAGTTTTACGGGGTTTTCAAGCATTCCAGAGCTCTGAGCAGCTCAGAGAGGCAGAAACACCACAACACACACCACACACTCACTTACCACGGGGGTCCTGCAGGAAAGGGTGATTACTGTTAGAATCCTGATTATGGGTTATTTATTAATCTACTTTATACGGGTCTTTATCAGAATACTGTATTTTTTGCACCATATTTTTCATACAGTTCACTTATCGTATTTTTCTGTTAGCCACTAATGCTAACGCTCCAACTTTAGAGCTGGAGAAATACGGGAATCTAAGCTTACTGTAAATAAACTAAAGCACTTTACTCACTTAAATAAACAGTTTTCAGAAGAGAAATCCGTGTAGATTAATGTCCAACGCTCGCTTGACTTTGAAAGAAAGTGTTTTTTTTTTTTAACAATTACAGTTTTGCGTCATAATCCATAATGCTTCTTATAATCCAGTGCGCTTTATAGTGTAAAAATAGACCAGACAATAGGCATTCATTGATAATGTTTGAAAGACTTTTGAATACACAGAATCACATTTTCCTGTTAAATCACGTTTTAATTAGTCACGCCAATTAATACAAAAATAATTTTAATCATAAGTTTAATTGCCAAAAATGTAACTTTTTTTTCTAATAGATATAATAATAAAATAAAGAATACTATAGTTTTGTGGTAGTTTTTTGCAGTTAAATTATTTTATTTTTGTTACATTTTTACATTTTAGTTTTTTTCCTGATAATTTTATACAAAAAAATAGCTAAATTAACAGTTTAAATGCTTATATAATATATATAAAAACACACACACACACACAAATATAATATATACATATATAACACACACACACACACACATATATATATATATATATACATAAAGAAGATATTTTATATATACATATATATAAAAGTAAACAGTATTTTAGCCAGTCACGCTTCAAAAACTGTGACTCCATAACATACACACAGTGTGAACTAAAGTAGGTAAAGAAATAAGTATATAATTACCAAACTAACTATAATAAATGATTAATTCCAATTTTGTTGTCTTTAAAAAGTGTATAATTGCTTTTTTATGCTTTTTTGTTATCATATTGTGTACCGCAATCATTTCTGGGACAATATATTGTCCACAAAAAAAAAAAAAATTGTGACAGGCTTAATTGTTTTATATACAGTTTTTATAGAATTTAAAACAACTGTGCTTTGACACAAGAGACGCGTTACATCAATACTGACCCAAGTATTTGACTATTTGGAGAAAAATTGAGAGTTTAAATATTGACACACACAAATTCCAACCCTCCGTTAATCATGAACACAGGCTCTTACAAAAAAAACACACCATGAAACAGCGAATAATGAACAGAGTAAAAACCACAGCCCAGCCGGCAGAACCTGACTCTTCTAAACCACACAGCAGACCACACGGAGACAGAGAGGATGTAGAAACGGTGGAGGCTGAACCTGTACAAAGGTTTTTATACGGCATCAGGTTTCGTATCGACTGTGTGAAACGTCAGAGCACCTTTCTGAAGGTTACAGTGGAGCCGCTGCTGAGGAAACTGCAGGAAACGGACAGTAAACGCCGTCTAAGCCCACGCTACAATACACTCTACTGTACACACTGCGTACAGTACACAACAAACAGTGGACGGAGGGTAGACTCCCATTGTTCTGAGGGAATGTACTGTGTACACACACACACACACAACAGAAAACACACACACTCAAAACACACACAAATTACACGCATGCAAAACAGAATACCACAAACACAACAGAAAACACACACACTCAAAACACACACAAATTACACGCACGCAAAACAGAATACCACAAACACAACAGAAAACACACACACTCAAAACACACACAAATTACACGCACGCAAAACAGAATACCACAAACACAACAGAAAACAGTAAACACAAAACACGCACACAAGTGTCTCTCTCACACTCTCTCACACACACACACACACACACAAAAACACCTTTAATGGCATGTTTCCTCTTTCGAACAGAATAAAGAAGCTACTTTTACTTTATTTCCTCTATTAAAGCTCCAAGTTAAACTCAGTAACTCAGTACATTATAATTTTCTCATGATTTAAAAATAATCAAAACATCTCCGAGATATTACAATACAATAAAAAATCTATTATATACTATTCATATAATATTCATTAATATTTATTCATATGGAGATCTTCTTATTATATTACCCTCCCAACATTAATCCTAGATTTCTGTAATAATAATCTGATTAAACAAAAATAACTAAGCTTTTTACGTAAATAGAAACAGTTTTAAAGTACAGAGTATTCATGCATTGAGGAAAAAAAAACTCTGTACAGTAGATAAAGGTGCATCAAGACGCTCGATAATCATTTTATCGAATCTAAGCGAGCTGCTGGTGTTGTCTGAGGGGGCGTGGTCAGCAGGACTCACCTGGTTTATGATGTAGACCCCGTAGTCGAGCTGCTGCCGCTGCAGGATGGGGTGCAGGTAGTACAGCCAGAACTTCAGGTGCTCGTCTCTCTTGCGGAAGGGGATGATGATGGCCACTTTCTGAAGAGCGATGCAGTCTTTGGGCTTGAAGCGTCCTCCTTCCTGCAGCGCGGGGTTCTCGCTCCTCACGTGCTCCAGACTGACCGGAGCGGAGAACTCGATCCGGAGAGGACCCACTGATACAGACAGGAGAAAAACATGAGGACTAGGGGTGGGCAATATTATATCATATACAGAAATGAGACAGAAATATTATGATATTAAAAATCCATATCGTGTAATATAGTCTAATATTTGCTGTGAAGCTTTAAATGTATTTATTGTATAATTGTTTTAGTTTGCAGTTTGTATGAGACTCCTGAAGACAGAGCTCTTCAAAGAGCACTTACTCTCCTAACACCTCTAACACACTAACTACTTCTAACCTCATTTCCTTCTTCCCCTCCTTCACTCCTCTATCCTATTATTTCCCTTTGACCTCCTTTAAGCCCTATCTAAAAATGGTTTATCTAAATTCCTATTACTTTTGTACTTCATTATTTTAAGTCGCTTTGGACAAAAGCGTCTGCCAAATGTAATGTAATGTAATGTATGCAGGCACTAAATATTATGCAATATTTTTTACTGCATTATATCTTTTTATGCTATATTATTTATTTTGCCATACTATGTTAATACTGTTATAATATTATACTAGATTTCTGAAATTAATTAATTATTTTTCTGTTTTCCTATATCGCCAAGTATATCGTCATCGCAAAAATAACCTGAAATATCGTGATATTATTTCAGAGCCATATCACCCACCCCTAATGAGAACCTCAGCTTATTTCAGCTGTGTGATTACACTGGATAAAATAAAAATGTACATTAGGATTAGGGCAAAATAATTAAATTAAAGCTCCAGCCTATACCTTTTCCATCTGTATTCAGACTTAATGCTGTGTTTTTTTTATTTTCTTTTATTACATTTTTTATAATTTCTTATGTGTTTCTGAATCAGTTTCTCTGATTTTGCTTTTTATAGGTTTATGTTTGATTAAAATGAACATTGTTGTTTTATTCTATGAACTACAGACAACATTTCTTATAAATTCCACATAAGAATATTGTAATTTAGAGCATTTCAGGGTTCATACACGTTTTAACCAATACATTTCCATTATATTTTCATGACTGATCCATGCCTTCAAGGCAAATTGTCATGACCATACGATTTTTAAAACAACAGTGCAGACATGGACAATAAAGCCAAAAATCAACAAACTGTTATTAAATAAACATATAAAAATATATAAATATATAATATAGTAGGTCTAAAATGAATCTGATAAAACATGTTGACAAATAAAATATATGTCAGATCCTGAGAGCTCCATCCATTGTGTAGGCTTAAAATGACTGAATTAACTCTGAGATGACGTATTTGTCAGTTCAAAATAGATTTTCTTCATCAATAAACTCAAACGCTTTCTGGGCATTTTTATTTTTCCAAAATTTATCCAGGCCTGGAAATTGCTATTTTCAAATTCAATGATTTTTTAGGCTTTTTATTTGCAGAAATAACCAAAAAGATGCAGAGCTTTCAGACCTCAAATAATGCAAGTGGTCTTTTTTCCAGAGCTGTAATATATATACATATATATATTTTTTTTTTTACATATAAATATAGCCTCTGTAACCTGATACCTTCAATACACAGGGCTACTGTTTCACGCTGGACATGGTGTCAGAGTCTGCGCTGGACTCTGTGTGTGTAATTACAGGATGGGGAAGAAGGATTGAGGCCTCAGTTCCTGACGAGAAGTTTGGACACAGTTACTCTGCTGACACAGCCTGTTTTACACCAAACACATTACAGGGCTGTGCTGACACATGACCGCCTGCAGCCCGACACAGATCTGCTCAACTCACAAGATTACGCAGCTTGATTTAGGATGTTAGTGTGTCTTTGCTATCGTAACGCCTCAAAACGCGCAAAAAGTCTTGTACTAATTCTCTTAATTTATCATGGGTGTGGTTAAATAATTTTCAGAGTGTCTCTTGCTCGTCATTCTCTTTAAGAGTAGATCAGGTGAGCTCTGACTTTGGCGGATTGCTATTGTAACAGTGCAGCTACCTGGACGTGTTCAACAAACTCTTCTCAGCAGAGGAAACTGAGCTGCTGGTTGACGCTGTGAAGGAGCTCCAGCAGCTCATTTACGGGAACAGCAATGTTATTTTATTTACTATTCTGTTTATTGTTGATGTAAAAGTTGGGTTTGTGCTGCTGTGTGTTCATGTGTGTGTAACAAGTGGGGGTGTACGCTCGGCTCGTCACAGCGCCTGTGTTACCGAGATAGCGATGAACGTCTGACTGTTGGCATCTGTCTAGGTTGTATTCAGTCAGTGGAGCTCCTGTGTTTTCTGTTACCAAGATAAACAAGATAAAACTCCAGAAATGTACCTGAACACACCTCATTTCATAACCAGACCACCACGCCCATCAGTGTAGATATATTCAGAAGCTCTGCTGCTGTTTAAACGATGCAGATAGAAGGCGTGAAAATAGGCTGTTGGCAGGGTGTAAGGTAGCAATAGGCATTGTAACACGTCCAGCGAAGGGAATAAGCTTATGGATATCCCTTCTAATGAGTGCATTTATTCTGCTGCTTTTAGTTGTATCCATTACTGACAGAATTACTGCCAAAACAATAGGACTGTGCAGATAAACAAACATGCATGAACCCACTGGCACCATGCCTAATGCCAAGGGTGGGCAACTAGAGGGTTATAAACCCCCCAGTATTAAGTTATGGATCAGTGGAACTGTGTTTTCTGGAATGATGGAGCTCCATGCAATACTTTTACAATCAAACCCCCACAGATACTGTAACAAAAGCAGCATAAACTCATTTTAATACCCTTAATGAACATGCGTCCCAATACTTTTGTACACATAGTGCGTACTCAAGATTGTGAAAGTGTCTTGTCTTTTTCACAAGACTGTATATAAAACCTCCAACACTGTTATATAACACCATCAGTTACTCTAACTGTTCTGTGCTGCTGCCAAAGCCTCTTAACTCCACACTGGTCAAAGTCTGCAGCTTTGTTTGGGTATTTCTCTGAGGTCAGATATATGAGGTCAACACAGTCGCAGCAGTTTTAGATTACATGCATATTAAAAACTACAGAAAATTTTAACAGCTAACAACATCTTTACAGTTTTATAACTTATATTTTTACACTTCGATCTAGAAATCATGTCAGAACTGGTCCTATGGAGAGTAAACATTAAATTAATTCATTTAAATAGTTTGAAACTGGTTGGAACAGAGCTGTAAAAGCTAAAATATACTTTAAATGAAGTTAGTTTAATGTGATAACGCATTGATTCACACACTGTTCTGTAGTGATGCTTCTGGGATGTTCAGGATTTGTCACTGAGGGGCTTCATAACTGTTTTTTGTGTGCTTAAAAATAAGAGACCACTTACAAATGATGAGTTTCTTTGATTTTACCAAATTGAAAACCGCTGGAATATAATCAAGAGGAAGATGGATGATCACAAACCATCAAACCACCAAACTGAACTGCTTGAATTTTTACACCAGGAGTAAAGCAGCATAAAGTTATCCAAAAGCAGTGTGTAAGACTGGTGGAGGAGAACATGATGCCAAGATGCATGAAACAAACTGTGATAAAAAAAAAACAGGGTTATTTCACCAAATATTCTGAAATATCTGAAACTTTAAACTTTTAAAACTTTATGAATATGAACTTGTTTTCTTTGCATTATTTAATGTCTTGAAAGCTTTGTATCGTTTTTGTTATTTTGGCAATTTTTCATTTTTTGCAAACAAATGTTGTCTGTTGTTTATAAAAATTAAACAACAATGTTCATTTTACTCAAACATAAACCTATAAACATCGAAATCAGAGAAACGAATTCAGAAACTGAAGTGGTCTTTTATTTTTTTCCAGAACTGTAGGTGGAAAAAACACAAAAAATAATTTTTCGCATTTTTTTGTTATAAAATTAAGTGATGCTGGTCTTTTGAAAAACCTTTTAAACACTGTTAATTTTCAAAACATGATTTAATAAATGTTCTTTAAATATTTATATAATTATGTGCTCAACATTTTCATTGCATCGCTGTAATGTTTTATTTACTGAAAACTTTGAAAAACTTCCCACTTTTTTTTTTTAATTATTATTTCCATATAGAATTCCCTATCAAAGAGAGTTAGAGTATAGAGTTGCGTAGGTACGGATTAACTGATAATCTGTAGCTCTAGTTACACAAATACACACACACAAGTTTTACATATAACAATGTATTCATTAATCTTTCATTATTATTATTATTATTATATTATTATTATTATTATTATTATTATTATATTATTATTATTATTATTATTATTATTATTATTATTATTATATTATTATTATTATTATATTATTATTATTATTATTATTATTATATTATTATTATTATTATTATTATTATTATTATTATTATTATATTATTATTATATTATTATTATTATTATTATTATTATTATTATTATTATTATTATGTTGCTGTGAGTGTTGTTGGTAATATAATTATTATCATCATTAATATGTCGTTCACTTTAATATTATTTACTACTGCTTTTATTACTTTTTGAGTATGTTTTGTTCAATGTATGATGTTTGCATTTAAAATAAAACCCAATAAAAAATTTAAATATATACTCCATTCTGAATGCAGTATAGTCCAGAACTAGGCTTAATCCCTGTCTGGGAAACTGAGCCATAATGTATGACTGGATGGTGATAACAGGCATGAATGGATCATAAAAAGAAAATATTTACTCAATTTTGGATTTTGCTTCCGGCAAAATTCTCTTTTTATGATTTATAAAATCATTAACAATAACCGATCGTTAACCGGTTTAATTATTCACAGAAGCTGACACGGACCTAATTGCAACCCAGCTGGCCACAAACATCAGTAGATGTTGTTAACTGGTGGAAACACGTTGTGATGTGTGTCAACAAATGTAGCCATGGTGTTAAGTGACCGAAAGTCAACATCCGTACAACTTTGGAGCTGAATGTTGTTTTTAAACCCAATGTTGTTTTAATGGATACTGTATGTGACTTTGATTTCCAACCAAAATTAAACATCTATCTAATGTAAGCTGTAACACAAAGTGATATGTTTACAGATTAAGTCATGGTTGTAAGTCACCAAACTTCAATGTTCGTCCAACGTTGGAGCTTGAGGTCAATCTAATGTTGGTTTTCAATAGATGTCACTTTGATCTCTAACAAAAATGCGACGTCTTTCAAACGTTGAAGCTTTGCGTCAATCCAGTGTGGGTTTTTGACAGATGTGCCAAAATTCAACATCTTTCTAACTTTAGAGACTGATGTCAGAACTCAGTTTTGAACTTTGACACATATGTGACTTTGATTTCCAGCACAGATTTAATGTCTATCTAACATTGGAGCTTGAGGTCAACCCAGTGTTGTGTTTTCACGGATATGTGACTTTGGTTTCCAACTAAAATTCAACATCTGTCTAACATTTGAGCTTCAATTTCCAACCAAAATTAAACCTGTCAATATTAGATTTTAAAATGCTAAAACTAAAATCAACATCTGCATAACATCAAAAATCTATCCACAATATATAAATATCAATTCAGAATACTGTGTGTACTCCAAGATTAGGCTTTATTCCTGTTTTCGGAAACTGTCCCAAAGAGTTTAAAAGGTCTTATCTAATAAAGGTGATGACCAGGGATGGGTTTTAATGGATATAGGCTATGACTTCAATTTCCAATCAAAATTATAGGTCTATATAGGGGTGGGCGATATGGCCCTAAAATAATATCACGATATTTCATGGTATTATTGCGATAACGATACTCTTGGCAATATGACAAAAAATAAATAAATACACTACTGCAACAAAACAAAACTTACATTTTATTACTGTATATGATATGATACAGCACACCCCTTGTCCCACATTCCATAGTATAGTTTATATTTTGGGTTAAAAGAATAGGACACCCGTTCCATCAAAATGTTTTCCATTAAAAAGTTTTTCCATATAGTTAAAGAAGGTGGCTGTGTCTCTTTCCATGAAAGTAAAATAGTTTTTGCCTATTAATGCAGAAGATAAAATCATTTTAGCTACTACTTTGCTAAGTTTACATACAGAGGTGTCACCTAATATCATTAGTCTTGGAGAAAGTGATATTTTAACATTTGTGATTTTAGATAAATGTTCAACAATACTTAACTCGATTGACTTATAGCTATGCAACATTTCTTATACTTCTGTATTGATTGCTTTATTTTATAGAATCTTTTTAGTGCTTATAACACTGGTGCTTATTCTTTTTTGTGTGCTATTAGCAAATCTTTTCGTTTGTTTGTTTGTTAGTTTGTTTGTTGTTTGTTGAGATTGATTAATGTGCTTTTTTCCTGTACATTGTAATTACTTTAAAACCAATAAAACATTAAATAACAAAAAAATAAAAAATAAAAATACAGCACACCCCTAACTGAAATATAAAAAATACAAGAATTTTAGCAGCTTTCTAACAGAAGTCAATGATCCAGAATGTCAGGATACTAATAATAATAATGCACTCCAAATATCTCCATATATCCAGGATTAAAGTAAAATAAATGATACTGGACATATATAATCTGTCTCTAGTAGATATATAATTGTAAATGAGAAATGTGTGAATTTTTCTGTTGCTTAAACAGTAACACAAGTAGGACCCTGCTGTGATCATTAGGGGTGGGTGATATGGCACGGTACTTCAGGGTATAATATCGTTCACGATATTCAAAAATGTTGGCGATATTATTGCGTACGATATGATATGGCACACCCCCAGGTCTATACAATGTTTGGAGATTTAATGATAGAAATTTGGAACTCCCAATCTGTTTACCACAGCACATCTAACAGCAAACCAACAAAGATGAAGACTTGTAAGACATGAGTTTTAGAGTCTTACCTAGTAAAGGTGAAGGGTCTGGGCATTGCTGGAGCTCCTCAGGTGTGTCAGTAATGTTGGGGATGATGTGAGGAAGGTTGGTGGTGGGTTTAGACTCCTCTTCACTGCTTTCTCTATTAAATGTCAGCTTCCTTTGGCCTGGCTGGGTTTGTATAGAAGGCTGTTTGAAGTCCCAAGACTTCACATAGTACAATAAAGTCACAGAAATGTGGACAAAACACAGGAGCACGACCAGAGTGCAGATCCTGTGGAGGAAGGTGAAATTCCCAGTGGGTTCGCGCATTTTTACAATTTTTTATCCTAAAAAAATTCCAAACTAAACTACCTAACTACGATTTTACCAGGTAGAAAACGTAGTAAAAAAACGCTAAATATTTTTTAAAGCTAATGTAAGTTTTATAATTAAAAATAAACAGCTATTTGCTGATTTATCCGTTAGTTTTTGGCTTGTTTGTGAGTTTTTTCGCCCCTCAGACTGAGCTAAAGCTTTTCTCTGCCCCTCTTCCTGCTTATCAGCTGCATTTCAGAAGAAGCTAATCCTCAAAATAAAGTGAAAAAAGTGAATAAATCCAGCGAATCACAGCTTAAATTAGGCAGCTGTCAGGTTTAAAGATCACATTTATGTTTTCTCTGAGTTTAAAATGTTATATAAGCTATTTTAAGGCGAGTTCTGAGGAGAGAAACCCTCTCGCTGCCGTTAGTTAGTCAGTTGTGAGGTTGTGAGGGGAGCTAAGCTAAGTTAGCTGCGCTGCTAACTCTATCTCTATACTCTAAAATCTATAAACAGCCCGTAAACTCGCTAATGATACCGAAAAGCGAAATAACCAGGAAATAACGACGAAATTCCGAAGATTCCCCGCATGCTGAAGCTCCGTAGGTCGCGGTTAATCCGGAGTTTCCTCTTCTGTTGTAAAAGTTGCTCCGCTGGATGGTGAAAGTAACGGAGAGGAGGCGGATTTGACAACTCAGAGCACATAGCAGCCCAGCACTGCGGATCTACGCTAACTGCGCAACGCTGCGGTACTCCGGTTACTACGGTGATTACGGTATTGCGGTAATTACGGTAACTACACATGTTGCGTTGAGCGTGGCGTTCAGCCCCTAAAGTGACTTCATGTGAAAAAATAAATAAATAAATAAAACAAATAATGCATGTTCACGACTTATTAAAACGTGAGAACGAGGTCCTAATGCATGGCCACGCTAATAACTGTATTAATTATTTTTAATTTCTTTTAAGTTTCTTATTTTTTTAAGTTCACTACTGTTAAAAACTATGAAGTAAAACAAACAAACAAACCAAAAAACTTTATTAGTGTGCTTTTTTTTGTGTGTAAAAATGTGTAATGCATAGCCACGGTAATATTTTTATGAACATTTATTTATTTTTTTAGTTTTCTTTTGTTTTACAGTTTGCATACAATGTTTTAAACAGAATTGACCATTTTTATATATGAAACCTGTATGTTTTCCCTGAAAATAACTACTTTGTAAAGCTATCAATTAAAACAAACAAACAAAAAAAAAACTTAATTGCTGTGCATTTTAGTGTGTAAAAAATAAATAAATGCGTGGCCTTAAAACAACAGTTGTTTTCAAGGAACACATACATATATAATATATAAACAAATTACAAATCCCTTTCAAAAGTACTGGAGGAAAACTATGAAAACTATGATCACCTGACTCGTAGCATCTTAGGGACTGGTGGGAAATTTGATGGAAGACTGAAATGTGTTTCTGTGTAAAAACGATGAATCATTTATAAACGAGCTCCATATGAACACGTTAGTTTTGGACTGGCTCTTTAGCGCCATCTGGCGTTTAGATAATGTAAACACCTCCTCGAGCTGTTCTTCTGTATCCAGCTTATTCTGCATGAAGATAAGGAGAGGGCAATGTTTGTTTAATTTGTGTTGGAATAGATTACACCCACAGTAATAATAAACATACAGAATGAGTAATATACAGTTCATTCATTCATTACTCTGTAGGTAGAAGTATAGATACTAGGGTTTAATAAAATACTTCTGTAGAGGTTGAAGTATCAACTCAAGCTTTTTACTCTTTAAGTAAAAGTGTAAAAGTACTGCATTTAAAATGACTTAAGTATAAAAGTAAAAGTTATGTAAGAATAAAAAATAAAGCCATTAAGAACAAAAGCTTTGGCCACGCCCACAGAGTCCTATAGTATACTACCCCTCCCCCTCCCCTTTCCAAAACACCTTTTTCTAAAAGGCTTAATGACTCTAATTATCTATTAAAATGTACCTGGACGATACTGTTCGCTTAAAACAGATGTTTGTTTCTCGGTGTTTGGCGACACATAGCGGAAAGTATTGGAAGAACAGCTGGTAAAAACATGAAACAACACAAAAGTTTTATTCTTTATCTTATAAAAGGGTCATAGTATGCCAAATTGGATTTTTTTTCCCTTAATTTGGCAATTTTTTTCCACCTTTGTGTAAATTATAACATATTATGCAACCTATGCATACTTTGTCTGCATACAATTACAGAAACGTATTTTTGAACACTGGACATTTTTAGCTTCTCTGCAGTTATACTTAATAAACACAGTATGACTTATAAAATATGTTAGCTAACATTAGCTAACATAGCTAGATAAACAGATAGATAAATAGATGACAGAAAAAAAGTTTTTTTTTTGTTTCTTGAAGCTGCTTTAAAAAAAAATAAAAAATGTAAAATATGTCATAAAATCTGTTCTATTTTAAAAAACGGTTTATTTAATATATCATAACTTTTTCACACTTTCATTTTTTTTAGATCAATTTTTAGGTCAAATTATGGTCAAATTATGTACAATTATGTCTTCAAAAAATTATAAGTAACAAGGTACAAATGTAAGAGAGACTATTTCCAGACAGATTATAATTCAAATAAATATTAAATATAAACAAATTAAAAATGGAAAAGAAAACATTTAAAAAACTTGAGTTAATTAGAAATTTCAATATAACATCAATATAAATAAAAGGGTAACACAATATAATATTTTGTTTATTAAACGCAATAAATATGTAAAAGGTCATAGGTTTTATGCACGTATTGGAAGTGCGTTAGATCGACCTAAATCTAAATAAAATATGAAAAAATATTTATTTTATTTATTTTGCATTAAAATAGAGAGCAAGGCGGTGGCAGCAGCGGGTGACGTCACGCCCACCGCCGCCCTTGCCACGCCCCGCGCAGGCCCCGCCCCGCCCCGCGAGCTGCAGAGCACGGGGATGTGTTGGAATGCGCGCGAGCTGCTGGAACTTCTGTAAACTAGTAAACTCGAGTTTTACTTAATTTCTGCTCATAAAACCCCGATAATACCGAACTAAAGACCGGGATCAGCGCGCGGGAGGAGCGGAGAGACCCCGGGTAAGAGTTTTATACAGTTTCGGGCTTTGATTCAGACTCTTAACTCTTAGTAACAGCGAGTTTATACACGGATACAGAGTGAAAACATGGAGGCGCGAGACAAGGCGCTGTCCAGCAGGACCACGGCTAAACAACCCGCCAGAACCCAGCAGAACCCGCTCACACAGAGCCCGAACACCGCCAGAACACGACCAAACACTTTAACACACACAATCTGTCGAATTATTAGGTTTAAACGCGTTTTTTGGAGGTTAAATGGGCGAAACGCGGCGGGGGAAAGTTGTGAAGTTGAGTGATCAAACGAACTTCAGCGAAAAAGCGAGAAAATAGCTTTATTTAGCGTTTTTAGCTTCATTAATCACTAAATAAGCGTTTTTTTTCAGCGTGTTTTCTGTGTGTTTTAAGCGTGTTTAGAGCGTGACAGCGTGTTTAAAAGCTGGACAGCGCCTCTGCGTGTGAAGCTATTTCCTGCTGCTGAACTTTCCTCTGCCGGAAATCCTCGCTTTACAACTTTTAAAGTGACGTTTAGCCTCAAAACAGCTCAAAAACTCGATGTTTCACCGCGTTTTAACCGCTGTTTAACTCTATACGAGTGAAAGTTAGTGTTAAAAGAGGTTTTAAGGTGGTTTTAAGGATGTTTTAACGCTGCTGAGAGGGTTTTTTGTCGTGCTCTGGGAGCTGTCCAACAACGGCGGTGTTTTTAAGCTCGACAACTTTAAAAAAAGAGTTGTTTCTGTTATTTATATCAGTGTGATTCTTCGCTTTTATGCAGTATAAAGAGTTTATAGTGTAATGTTATCCTACAGATTGGGTCTGAATG
This sequence comes from Astyanax mexicanus, assembly GCF_023375975.1. Lineage (NCBI taxonomy): Eukaryota > Metazoa > Chordata > Actinopteri > Characiformes > Acestrorhamphidae > Astyanax > Astyanax mexicanus. The sequence continues at coordinate 1,727,105 of NC_064426.1, forward strand.
GTGTATTTCTCGCTGTTTGAGTAGAAATCACAGCTGTGAGCTGCAGGCTGGAGCAGGGGGGAGTTTGGTGCTGTTGTTGTAAAATGGCCGAACTCGAGTTCCTCAGCATGTAAACGTGGAGGAGGCCCAACTTCAGCAGCTCCACTTGAACACAGTTTATTCAAGATTAAAGACTAATTTAAATAAGTATAACCTGTTTTCTTTCATATTTTACTTAAATAAATCCTTAAATATGAATTTATTTAATTGAAAGTTTGGTTTTATAGATAATAAGACAGCTTGAAGTTTATAACAGCTGCAGTTTTTTAGAGTTTCTCAAAGTTTAAAGACCAATTTAGATATTTCAAACCGTCTTTCTCTCTTTTTCTTTCTTATTTAACTATATCAATTCAAACAAAGTGTTAAGTTTTAATTTAAGCTTGGTTTTAAAGCTGTTAGGGCACTTTGACATTATTGGGTTTGACATTAAGCATGAGAAGACAAAAGTATAACTTTATAACCAGTCTTTTTTAATGTTTTACCTAAATAAGCCCTTAATGTTTAATTAATTTAATTAATAAATTATCTTTAAGTTTAAGTTTCAAAAAGAAAATAGATTTAGACCTAAAACCTGAGCAAGCTTAGTTATGTTAGTATTGGTTTCTGTCTTCAGATCCATTTCGTAACCCTTTTTCTCCCTTTATTAACTTTGTTTTACCTGCATAATTTAAGTTTTAATTTAAGTTTGAATTTAAGCATGAAAAAAAAGAGATCTTATTATTTTACCTACATAAGCTCTTGATGTTTAATTTATTCAAACAAAAGCCTGATTTTAAAGATGGTAAGACAGCTTGGAGTTTGAGTTTAATCAAGAGAACAGATTTATTAATACCTCTATTGGAGTTGGTATTTGTTTCTGTCTTGAAACAGCTCCAGTTTATCATATTTTCTCAAAGTTTAAAGACCAATTTGTAACTTGTTTATCCCCTTTTCTCTTCATTATTTTACCTAAATAATATGTTAAGTTTTATTTCAAGCTGGAGCACCTTGACATTGTTTTGTCTGGACCTAAGACTGAAAAAGATCAATTTAGATCTTTCTAACCTTTTTGCTTTATTATTTTACCTAAAAAAAAAAAGCCCTTAATTATTAATTTATTAAATTAAAAGCCTGGTTTTACACAAACAAGCTCTTTAATTTGAATGTTGCCAAGATGTCGAAGATTTCTGACAACATTAATAATGAAGTTTTTATTTGGTAGTTTCTTTGTTTTAAGCTGTATATTGAGATATTCTGCAAATTTACCTACCAATTTAAGTATAAATATGTGTGCAGGCCTTTGCATTGAGTTTGAAAATACATTTTAGAGAGTTTAAGGCCATTCCACTCTTATTTTTCTCTCTCATTTTCTTCAAATAACCACTTGCTGTTCTAGTTGAGCCTATTTTAAGGGCTGTTCAAGCACTTTAACATTATTTAATTTGAAGTTCATCATAAAAATTATGATTTTGGGCTGGAAAGCGACAAGAGGTTTGTAGTTAATGTTGTATTTAAAGATCTGAGCCTCGTTCACAGAGAAAAACGAGACAATGTTGGCTAAACTGAATGACTGTGAGTCATGAAGGACATGTCCATACATGGCTCTCGGCCTGAACCGAGCGGTGTGCTGTGATTCCCGGCGGAGGCCACACTCGGGCTGCTGACCTTTCTGTAAAATGATGGCTGTATTTAGTCTATCGGCTCTTTATGAGCAGGATAATGCTGCCAGTGTGTGTATTCTCCACATGTGTGCATGTTTCTCCTCCCGCTGTTGTGGAATGTAATTAAAGGAGGGGCTGCAGATCTCTGTGAATAACACACAGCTGCTATTGTTGTTAAAACCAGGCGTTTTATTTTCACATTTGGACAGATTTACGAATTAAATGAGACATCAGTGTGGGGATCTGGAGAGTGACGTTTGAGAAGAGTGACGTTAGGAATGAAAATGGTAGTTTAGCCTGGTCTGTGATTGACTACAGGAGTTATTTTAGCTGTTTAAACTTAAATAATTATTATATTGTACTTTTTTTTGTTTGATTTTCATTTTAGCTTTTCTTTGGAGGTCAGCTAGGGCTGGGTGATATTGTAAAAAAAAATACAAATAAAATAAAGAACTCTTTATGCGGCTGTGAGTTTAATATTTTGCACTTTTTCATATTTTACATCTTGTTCAGTATAAAAGCTGCTGTAAGGTTGAAGAAGCTGCTTGCCTTTCTTAAAAAAAACAGCTATATTAATTTTTTTTTAAAATCTATTTCAAATTATATCCCATTTCCTACCCAATTTGAAAGACCAATTATCCAACCCACTCACTAGGACTCTCAGAGGAAAGCACAGCGACTCTGTTCCTATACATTAGCTCACAGATGTCTTGTGCTGATCCACATCACCGTGGTAGTGATAAGGGGAGAGAGTGCCATCTACTGTACCCACTCAGAGAGAGCATGGCCAATTGTGCTCTCTCAGACTCCGGCTGCTGATAGTAAGAAGCATCATCCGGGATACTACTGTCTTCTGATTATAGTGGTTCATGTTGGTTCATCTTCTTCAGGGAGTCCTATTCTAATGGCAGTATGTCTCTACTATAAAGACTTGACAAGCTGTTTGTGTGTGTGCATTTATTTAGACGTATATAATGCAACTTCTGTTGGTGACCCTCAATGACTCTGTTTTACTCAATGACTGTTTTTGTTTTGTTTACCTGCAGCTGATTGAGCATGGCTGCTCAGGCAGTGTTCCCCGTGACCTCGGGCATTTTTGTGCCATCTTGTGGAATCCCATTGCCCGAAGATGGCCATGAAATCACCGAACTCCCCCGCACAGATCTGCAAACACCTCAGCTGGTGTTGCTTGCCAATGTGGCTTTGACATCTGAGGCATCTCCAGGCGAGTATGCTGCGGAGGAGAAGGAAATGGTGGAATTAAAGAACGTTGGCTGCAGCAGCTACTCGGACAGCGAGGAGGAGGAGAACACGGTTTCCTACAACTATGAGAACTCTGAAAACTCTGCGTACCTTGAGGATGATGCTACAGAGCATGCCGAACCAGAGCCGGTGGAGGGAATTATCGTAAAGGTCACCGTCGGTGGCAGCGAGACCTCGCCAGAGGACCTCTCGAAATCTCCAAACTCAAGCCCGACTGAACGCACAACTGGCGGGAAACGTAAGCAGAACCAGGTGATTGGGCCCGCAGCCTCGGCAGAGCCTCCCAAGAAGAAGAAGAAGCCTTTCTACTGCAAACCCTGCCAGTTCCAGGCCGAATGCGAGGAGGATTTCATTCGCCACATCCGCACCCACAGTGCCAAGAAGCTCATTGTGGTCAACAGTATGGGAGAGTCCGACGACGAGGCGACGAACGACCCGGCTAAGCAGCAGGGTTCAGAAAACGGCGCTTCAACATCCAAGGGGGTGATCCGGTGTGAGCGCTGTGGCTACAACACCAACCGCTACGATCACTACATGGCTCACCTCCGGCACCACAAGAATGAAGGGGATGACCAGAGGGTGTTTAGGTGCACAATCTGCCCCTACTCTACCGTCAGCCAGTACCACTGGAAGAAGCATCTGAGGAATCATTTTCCCAGCAAGCTTTTTACCTGCAACCAGTGCTCTTACTTCTCTGACCGGAAAAATAACTACATACAGCACATTCGCACCCACACAGGTATGAAGACTTATATAATTATTATTACCAATTGAATTTAGTGTGCAGAATGTGCAAAACTACTATTACTATTGCGATTGCTATTGAAATAAACAAAGATTGATTGTGTAAAATGTACAAAATCTGTGCCAGTGTGAATATTTCACGTATTGTCAATCTCTGTTGTCAAGGTGAGCGTCCCTTCCAGTGTATATACTGTGAATACTCAAGTTCCCAGAAGACTCATTTGACCAGACACATGAGAACGCACTCAGGTTGGTGAAAATCTGATCTTTCTGGATACATTTGCTAATTTGTTCAGTACTTGTTTTAGTGCATTGATTTCAATACAGTAAGAATAGCACAAGTGGTGTTTTCTTTTTCTTAGCTCGGCTGTAACCATCTCCATTTTGTCACTAAATCTCTTTCTCTTTTGTTGCGTACCATGGAGCCAGATGGCTTTGGATAAAATGGTAATAAAAGGTTTGTGTTACTGGGTGACTGAGTTTTGTACCGTGATTAGGTTGTGTTTGTCGTTTTTGTATACGTTTCCCTGCATGAGTCTGGTGTTTATGCTTATTCCCACACAAACAAAGAAAATAAAAGACGCATTGTTTTTAAACTGACCCCATGCCTTTCATATGTCTCTAATAGGTGAGAGGCCTTTCAAATGTGACAGCTGCAGCTACTTGGCAGCCAATCAACATGAGGTGACCCGCCATGCCAGACAGGTCCATAATGGGCCCAAGCCGCTGAGCTGCCCTTACTGCCAGTACAAGACGGCTGACCGCAGCAACTTTAAAAAGCATGTTGAGCTACATGTAAACCCACGCCAGTTTTTGTGTCCAGTGTGCAAGTATGCGGCGTCCAAGAAATGCAACCTGCAGTACCACATCAAATCCCGACATCCTGGATGCTCAGATATCTCCATGGATGTTTCAAAAGTTAGGTTGAGGGTTAAGAAGGCAGATGGAGACGACTGTGCCAGTCCTACAAATGGAAAACAGTCCGAAGATTTGGGGCAGCAGAATGAAGAGTTGGAGTCAGACACAGACTCATGCGGTGCCATCAATCTTTCAATCAAAAAGAAAGGTAGAGCTAGTTCTGTGCATACTGCAGACACAGGGACTACCAAGAAAACTACAGATGGACTTAGGAGAGAGAGATCTGGAAAGACTATTCATCACACATATGAGAAAAAGTCACAAAAGAAGACTGCACCGAAGAATGAGGGGAAAGAAATGAGTATCAAGAAAGTGAAAAGCAAAGCAGTACAGAAGCCTGACCCCACCGAGAAAGAACCGGCAAGCTCTGCTCGAAAACAAAACAGTAAAAAGGACAAGGAGCTGAAAAAAGTGGAACGACCTACCCCTAAATCTGCTGAGAAAGTCATCAAGCGTCACTCCAGAAAAGAGAAGGCTACTGAGGACACCTGCGAGAAGGAGACAACTACCAGAGATCAGACTGTTACAGAAGAGGTGCAAATATTGGATCTGGAGAACAGACAAGAAACCGAAAGACTGCAAAAGGAAACAAGAGGAAACACTCAGAAGCAGAAAGAGGAGAACGAGAAGCTTCAGAAGGTGGATAAGAAAGAGAATAACGCCAAGGAATCCAAGAAAACTCAGCTCAAGAGGCAGTCGAGAGTGGCAAAGATTGATGCTGAAGAAAAGACTTGTGATATCGTTAAGACAAACGGACTAAAACGTAAAGCAGAGACCACAAACTCTCCACAGATCGATTCCTCCAACAAGGATGGCTCACCAGAAAAAGTAAAACGCAGGAAAGTGATTGAATCTGATTCAGAAAAGCCATCCTCAAGTGCTGCCACACCTGCAGAGGATAGAGTCTCAAAGGGTAACAGCAATAAGAGCAGAAAGAGTACAAATAAGGCAGATGTGTGTGTAGCAGAGTCTGAAGTACCTAAACAAGTGAAAAACGTCTCTGTAGGCAAAATAACAAAACCTTCACAAGTGGAAACATCACTTTCTACAGAACCTGAACGAGAACCTGAGCAGCCTACCCTAATGCAGCAACAGGTGGAGAAGCCTGCCTCACAGCAAAAGATGGAGAAGACTTCCTTGCCACCAAAGCTGAAGCAGCCTACCTTGCAGCAACATCTGGAGAAGCTTGCTTTACAGCGAAACGCAGAGAAGTCATCTGTGAAGCAGCAAAACCCAGAGAAGCCTTCCTTGCAACAAAACCTGGAGAAGAGTGCCTCGCAGTTGGAGAAGCCTGTCCTGCAGCCACAGCTGGAGAAGCCATCTATGAAGCAGCAGCCGATGAAACCTGCCTTGCGACAACAGCCAGAGACGCCTTCCTTGCAGAAGTGCCTGGAGAAGCCTGCCTTGCGACAAGACCAAGAGAAGTCTGCCTCGCTGGAGCATCCAGAGAATCCTTCCTTGCAGAAACAACAAGAAAAGGTTGCATTGCAGAAACAGCCAGAGAAGGTTGCACTACAGCAACAGCCAGAGAAGCCTTCAATGCAGAAACATCTGGAGAAGCCTGCCTTGCAGCAGTGCCCAAATAAGCCTGTGTCGCAGAAACAGCCAGAGAAGCCTGCCTACCAGAAACAGGCAGAGAAGCCTGCCTCCCAGAAGCAGCCAGGGACTCCTGCTTCACAGCAACAGCCAGAGAAGCCTGCCTCGTGGAAACAGCCAGAGAATCCTGCTTTGCAGAAACAGCTAGAGAATCCTGCCTCCCAAAAACAGGCGGAGAAGTCTTCGTCACAGAAACAGCTAGAGAATCCTGCCTCCCAAAAACAGGCGGAGAAGTCTTCGTCACAGAAACAGCTAGAGAATCCTGCCTCCCAGAAACAGGCGGAGAAGCCTTCGTCACAGAAACAGGCGGAGAAGCCTTCGTCACAGAAACAGGCGGAGAAGCCTTCGTCACAGAAACAGGCGGAGAAGCCTTCGTCACAGAAACAGGCGGAGAAGCCTTCGTCACAGCAACAGCCAGAGAAGCCTGCCTCGTGGAAACAGCCAGAGAATCCTGCTTTGCAGAAACAGCTAGAGAATCCTGCCTCCCAAAAACAGGCGGAGAAGTCTTCGTCACAGAAACAGCTAGAGAATCCTGCCTCCCAAAAACAGGCGGAGAAGTCTTCGTCACAGAAACAGCTAGAGAATCCTGCCTCCCAGAAACAGGCGGAGAAGCCTTCGTCACAGAAACAGGCGGAGAAGCCTTCGTCACAGAAACAGGCGGAGAAGCCTGCCTCAAAGAAACAGCCAGAGAAGCCTGCTTTGCAGAAACAGACAGAGAATCCTGCCTCCCAGAACCAGACGGAGAAGCCTTCTTCACAGAAACAGCTGGAGGACTCTGCCTCGCAGAAACAGCCAGATGAGCCTGCCTCAAAGAAACAGCCGGAGAAACCTGCCATACAGCAACACGTGGAGAAACCTATTTTACCACAAGACCTAGAAAAGCCCAGCTCAACAGAAGATAAGGCCACAAGTTGCTGCTCAACCGTAAGCAGTGAGACTGTTGCTACTAAACAGAAACCCACAATAAGAGAGACCTTACAGCAGGTTTCAGGGAAAGCATCTGTAGAAGAAAAACTGCCTCAGGCCACAAAGAAGAAGGCCACTGCCAAAAGAAAGAACAGGACCACCGTTAAAGTGCAGGAAACATCACAAGTTGCTGTTGAAAGTGATGAGATCCCATCCCCGACTGAAAGTGAAGGTGACCCAGGGTTCAGCCAGGAACCCGTGGTTGAGAGTCCTACTCTGGAACTGCCTGGACCAACACGAGCCAGGCCAACAGACGCAGAGGACGACGAGGGTATCCACAGCCATGACGGAGGTAGTGACATGAGCGACTGTGCCTCGGAAGTAAGTTACGACTCAGGACTCAATGGGTTGGCGAACGGCATGGAGAAACTTCCGGAAACGCCCACTGAAGAGCTTCCGTCTCCCACCCAGCTCCTCAGTCACACTTGTGTCTTCTGTGACCGTACGTTCCCTCTGGAGATGGACTACCGGCGGCACCTGAACCGCCACCTTGTGAATGTGTATTACCTGGAGACGGCCACACAGAGAAACAAGTGATGTGTGGACTTTGTACGGAACATTTTTCCCTTCTTTTTTCTTTTTAAAAACTTTCTCAGCATTAAGCCAACAACATTCTCTTTTTCTGGATTAATGTCCTGCACTCGTAGTACATTTTATACAATTGATGAAGTTCCAAGCAAAACATTTATTCAAGCATAATCATTCATTCATTATGTTCTGATTAACTGAGACTGTAGTCTTTAAAAGAAAAGAAAATCTTGTATGTTTCACAGTGTTTTAAATAGTGGTGGTATTGTGCGCTTCTACGGTAATTTACGTTACATAAGAAAAAATTCCACCCACAAGATTTCTTGGGCAAAACAATGGATAATGTAAGCACTTTCTGAAGATCTGTAATGTGGAAATACAATATATAATTTGATCATTTGAACCATAATCAGGAAACATAGTCATAATCAGCTGAAATTTCATTTAGAAGCGCACATTTGACACAAAACTATTTTAAAAAACACTGTAGACTACACAATTTGTGTTTTAATATGAAATAATTCAGTGGTGACAAGTAAAATTACGTAATTTAGAGGGCGTTTTGTGAAAAATGTTTTGGTTTATTGTTGTGGTAATGCAGCTACACTATATGGACAAAAGTCAAAAAAGTATTGGGAAACACCTGCTTGTTCTTGTACTAAATCAAGGGTATTGTCTTGTTTTTGTTAGAGTAACTGTCTCTCTACTGTTCGGGGAAGACTTTCTACTAGATAATGGGATGAAAACTAACCTCAAGTTGTTCCACTCCTCCACAGCTCAATTATCGGGGGTTTATACCCCTCTTGCCCCCAATGGGCGTTCGTTATGGTGCCAGCAGGTTCATGTTTGCCTTTATTAGAAGGGGTGTTCTCAAACTTTTGCCCATATAGTGTATCTGAATACTAAACCAAGCAAAAGGTCAATTTCTTAGTTGAGTAAAGATGGAGGGATCCTTAACGGACGAAAGAAAGGCATCGCTCTCTCTTTCTCTTGTTTTTTTTATTCTCCTCTTTTATTGCCACACTGCTGCACAAGGGAGGGCCACCACCATCCCTCCATCCCCGCTGAGAGCTGAGATTTAACAGAGCCAGGTGGTCAGACTCTGAATAGCCGTGGGCAGAACGGAGCTCTCCAGCCTTTTGTACGGCTCCACTCGACCTCAGCGGAGTCACAGCGAGAGAGAAAAAGCGAGAAAAAAGAGTGAAAGAAAGAAAGAGAAAAAGAGAGGGAGGAGAGTTTGTGAATGCGAGAATGAAAAAGAGCATTAACATTGGTGTGCATGACCAAAACCGGTCTGTGTCTTTGTAAAATACAGTTTAAGGGACCCTCGACAGCCGGCGTCGTCGTCATCTATGCCCCATCCTTGGTGTAGAACTTCTTCAGAAGAACATTGGTGGATTAACTTCATGCAGTAGCTCCTTAACCATGGACATGTATGATGGACAGTAACCAAAACATGTAGAAACCAGTTAGAAAGCCAAACTTTACTTTTACCTTTTCTACAGTTGGTACAGTTGAGTGTTTTGTGTTCGAGTTCTAATCTAGAACAGTGGCTTGCATCCCTTTCTGATTTGGTTCTGGAGAATCTCCTCTTCTGCACATTTTAAGAGTTTTTCACGTCTACAGTTGGTGTGCTCTGGTTCAAATTAGTGAATTTAGAGCATTTTCTCCTTGATTTGGTTTCTAAAAATGAAAATCTGCCTGATCTGGCCCATAGTTGGGTCAGATAGAGGTCATCACCACATTTTCACCACAAATAAAACCAACACACTCAAATGGGAAAGGCTAGTCTTGGTATTACCAGCATTTTTAATGGAGATTTTCCATTTAAAAAGTGATCTAAACACTATGGGGCTGGTTTCCCAGACAAGAATTAAGCCTTAAAACTTTTTGGAGCATTTTGGAGATTTTCCACAGAAAGGAAAATATATAGTCTACTCCTAGGCTTAATTCTTGTTCAGAAAACTGACCCTATGTGTTCGCCCAGAAAATTAACCAATAAAAAGCCTTTTAAAGCTAGTTGAAGGTAGGAAACCACCTAACGGTTGCAGGCCAGGGGGTTCTCCAGGACCAACATTGAGAAAACACTGCTGTAGAAGACTTCTTTTTTTGTTCATCTTCTTTTATGCTTTCTTAGGCCACGTCGACATATATCCAGATATTTTTTTTTTTTAAATTAAGGTTTTGTTATTGCTGTGTGGACAGTCAAAACAGTGCTTTATATTTCTAGCTGAATCTCGATTGCCTCCATGTTTCCTAAGAAATTATCCACATAAGTCATTAATAAAACTACAACGTCTATATACACACACAGCACTAGAATTTTAGGTTTTCCACTTGTGATTATTATTGTAAATACTCTTCTAATACAGATATATAATGCTCTGTTTAGATTTAGAATGTCAGTGCTGTGCAGTTCCCCTTTGTTGATGACGTATGATGTGACATTTTGGCGGTTCCACTAAAAATGGTGGAAACACAGGCTGGTTCTCTAAAAAGCACCACGGTTCTCATAAGCCTGAAAAGAGTTCTTTTGATGGAAGAGCGATATTAGAGTGTAGTGGTTGAATCTATTGTATTAGCTTTTCATTCTTCTTTATGGTGGGTTGATGCCTCACTTTATGAGGTACTCTATATCGCCCCCTACAGGGCTAGCATGCTTGGAATAAAATCTTAGTTTTTATTAAAAATATCTGGATATGTGTGGGTGAAGCCTCAATTTCACAGTTTGGTCCAAAGATGATTTTATATTCTCATTCATGTGCCTGTTGCGGAAACATACACTGTACATATTACTCAACTGTTTCATTGTCTTCATTGTTTTTCCTCTTTTTTTAGGTTTGTTTTTGTTCATGCGTCTGACAATCATTTTTTTGGTTGTTTTTTTTTGTGTTGATCTTTTTTGTGTTTTTTTTTTTTTTCCTTTTCAGTGTGTGCATGTGTATTTGTTGGTTTGTGTGAGCGTGTCTTCATGAGGTTGAACTTTTAAGGTGGACTTTTCTCCTTTTGCGATTTTTCCTGAAGAGTAATTCAGATCTCAGTGCCACAGGAAGAATTTCCTCGAAATTCATTTTTGTAACTCCAAAGCCGACCCAAGCTGGCATTATGTTGGTTAGACTGGCATTCATCTGTGCCATGTAAAAAAATATATATATATGTACAAAAATGTGTTTGGGGGGAAAAAAAACGTATAAATGGATGCCTTTAGTGAATTCAGTAATAGTGCAATAATGTATATTGGATATCAAACCAAAGCAACCTCTAGGCCCCTCCCCCTGTAACTGGTCATCCACTGGTTAAACAGCTTAAACACCCCCCTAATGTAATGCACTCGTAGACGGTTAGAGGAGTTTCTGTAAATTTGAGTCTGATTTAGTTTATGTTTAATAGAGATTTTACTTACTGACCTTTTCTTTTCTATGGAATCTAAACTGAAATCATATCTCCTTTGTTTTACAGATGTAATCAAAAGAATAAAAAAGTCACTTGTTTTAATATGTGAGGTAGACATTTAGTATCAGCTGTAATGTTTGATCTTTAGAACTGTGATCTATTTCCCACGAGGAAATTAAATTGGCTTTTTACAGGAACGGTTTCGGTTAAGTGTGTTTTGTGCCTTATCACGTGTAAAGAACCAAGATCTGAATAAAAAAATATATTGATTCCTAAATGTGTGCCTTGTTTTCTTGAATTAATGCATATTTTTACTAAATTTGAACATTTAAAAATATATATTTAATTAATTATTCATTTATATGTAATTATTGGTGTCAGAAGTGGATAACTTAGTGCACTAGATAGTGATCTTGTTATATCCCACTGTTCTGATTGGTTAAAAAAAAAGAACTTAAAGATTCATTTTATCAATATTATATATTTTTCTGCTCTAAAATGTTACAGTATGTCAATATATAAACAATATAATATATTGTGATATTAAATCATAATCTCTGTACCGCCAAGTTTTTTTTGCCAATACCCAGCCCTAGTAAATGTGAAGAAACAAAACAAAATTACTTTCTGTAATGATTTATTTAATTGTAATTTATTAACCGTATTAAACATCATTTTTACACTAAAGTATTTAAAGTAATGAGTCAAATATATACATAAAACTGTATCAATGCATAAAGACAGAGTGACCCGTCCAGACTTTCAGATGATTTTTCAGTTTCTCTTCCGTTCCTTCTGTACCGGGAGACTCCTGTTGTTAACAGTCTGGGGTTTCTTGGGTTTGTAGGCGGCAGATTTGCGGATGCGGTCTCCCTTCACATTAACGATGTGAGGAAGCAGCGGCGGCGTCCGTAAACACAGTCCTGCTGCTTTGGGAGCGTGAGCCCGCAACCGCAGACGCTCCCCCTGAGCTGCCGTCACCGAAACCCAACCTGACACAGACCAGAGTTCAGATCAGATTAGAGCTTTCTCTAATATTGTACTAAAATTTTGACCTAATTTAACCTAACAGACTGTGTTTGTCTATTTCCTTTATTTTATATAATCTGGATTTAGTTATTTGAAGTTATCAGGTGATTTACCTGCTGAGGACAGTTTGATGTCCGTCACCGCCGTCTTCACTCCTTGACCCTCCAGTTCAAAGTCTTGAGCTTCAAAAGGAGGAAACTCTTTCATGCGCTCTTTTCCACCCATTGGCACCTGAACAGGAAACAGAGGAGTGTGAACACTTACCTTCAGACCACCACCACCAGCAGATCACCATCAGACAACCATTAACAGACCAACACCTCCAGATTACCACCATCAGACCTCCATTAGACAACAACCAGATCCACCATTAGACCACCACCAGATCACCATTACACCTCCATCAGACCACCACCACCAGCAGATCACCACTAGATCACCATCAGACAACCACCAGACGACCATTACCAGACCAACACTAGACCAACACCTCCAGATCACCACCATTACACCACCATTGGGAACATTGGAAGCTGTTCTTTATATTGAATCAGATTTGCATGAGGAAAGGACCAATAGAAATGCTTCACAATAATTCTATGAACTCTTTTTACACTGATCTCCACTAAAGGTTAAGATGTTTTTCATGTTAGTATAAAGCTGCTGTTTTGGAGATAAAGGGTTTCTGAGGGTCAGCATTGATCTGGTGCTTTATCACACAGATATTAGTATTATTTGAGTTGTAACTCACAGCCAGTAGAGAGTTCCCCGCATGTTTATCGTAGACGGCGTCAGCCTTGTCCAAACTGGTGATGTGCACTGGAATTTGTGAAGAAGCGACGACCGTAAACCAGCACGACTGATTCCCCTGCGGACGGTAAAAGAGATCATTAATGATAATCAGAGATATATAGTGTAAAAGTAAAAGTACTAAAATACGGTATGTGTATCTACTGGAGTATTATTTTTTTACTTTACTACTGTAATGAAGTACTTAAAATACTGTATGTTTATCTACTGTAATATTACTCTTTCTTCACTACTGTACTGAAGTACTAAAATGCTGTATCTGTATCTACTGGAGTATTATTTTTACTTCACTACTGTGCTTAAGTACTAAAATACTGTATCTGTTCTCTATTGGAGTATTTTCTTTTTTTTTTTTCTTCAATACTCTTTATTCCTACCTCCAGGTAATCAATGCGTGCCAGCGCTCCCAGAAACAACACCATGCCAGGCTTCAGCAGAAACGTCCTCGGGGTGATGGCGTGTGTGGGCGACACTATCTTCACCTCCTGTTCGTTTAGCACACTGAGAACCTGAAGAAAACCCAAAAACATCGTCCCATTTCCACACTTCTGTTCCAAATTACCTTCAACTCATACACAACCTCTTACATCATCACTCACATCGTACTCCTTCATAATGCCGGGGGTATCGTAGAACCAGTGGGCGTCTTTAATCTCGTTATAGGGCAGCTCAGTCTCCACAGTGTCCGTGTCCTCGCGCGGTTTCCCTACGCTGTCCTCAGTAAGGTCCTCTCCGAAGCTGAGACTGTCCGGGTCGAACTCCACCAACTTCTTCTTGGACTGATCCACTCGGAACGTCCGACCGACCCGACCTGCAATCAGATCTCTGATTTATATAAAGCTACTGATATTTCTATTTGGGGTTAATTGGACCCCAGAATTTTAAACCTTCAGAAAATTATTAGAAATACATTTTTACAGATTATGTCATGTTATATGTGTTTGTTGACTTATTATAATTATTATTATATTCTTTACAAAAGACCTCCCTGTTAAAACATCTGGTTTTAAAATGTTCTTGACCCCAAAGAACATTGATGCCTACAACAGATAATAAGAGGGTATAAATACTGTGTTTATTAAAGAGAGTTTGTCGATTTCCTAGACTCAAATCAGGAATAACCCTGGACTATATCCTGTTTATTTTACAGCGAAAAAAAAGAAAGTTAAATCCATGTCCTCATGTGATTCTTTGAGCAATGCCAATGAAAAATCACTTTTATTTTTGATAATATATAGAATTATAACCTTTTATTATTTGAATTTTCTCTAGGTGGCTTAAAAGAGCGCCATTAAGAAGCAGATAGACTTCATGCTAAAGTACAGCTTTTAAACATGGTGGAGGTAGTTTCATACACTCTTACTGTAAGTAAGACCCCCAAAGTAAAGTACAGCTTTTAAACATGGTGGAGGTAGTTTTACACACTGATAAAGATCAGGGTTCTATTCAGTACAATAAAGTTAAAGCTAAACTCTAAGTACCTCTACTCTATTGTTGTAGCATAAAGGTTACAGCAGGTTCTCTACTCACCGACCAGGTACCCCTGCCTGCTGAACTGCCTGATCCTCTTCAGCTCCTCCGGGCTGAGGTCCTCCTCCGTCTCCTGGGCCGCGAGGCGCAGACGCTCCGCCCGCCGGAACAGCCGGTACGGTGTTGGATTGATGATGGGAAACTTCAGCAGGTTCAGTGTTGTTCCTTCATAAACAAGGATGAAAACAGAGTGTGTTCTATAATAAGTGTATAGTTCTATAATTACAGATACTACATAAATACTGTATCTACTGGAGTATTATTTTTACTACTTCACTACTGTACTTGGGTACTAAAATCCTGTATCTATATCTACTGAAGTATTATTTTTACTTTACTACCATACTGAAGTACTAAAATACTGTATCTGTATCTACTGGAGTATTATTTTTACTTCATTACTGTACTTTAGTACTAAAATACTGTATCTGTATCTACTGAAGTATTATTTTTACTTTACTACCATACTGAAGTACTAAAATACTGTATCTGTATCTACTGAAGTATTATTTTTACTTTACTACCATACTGAAGTACTAAAATGCTGTATCTGTATCTACTGGAGTATTATTTTTACTTCATTACTGTACTTTAGTACTAAAATGATGTATCTGTATCTACTGAAGTATTATTTTTACTACTTCACTACTGTACTTGGGTACTAAAATCCTGTATCTGTATCTACTGAAGTATTATTTTTACTTCACTACTGTACTGAAGTACTAAAATGCTGTATCTGTATCTACTGGAGATTTTCAGTATTTTAGTACTACATTTTACAACAAACTACTTGCAATACTTGAGTACAGAAAACGTTAAATACTTTAGTACTTCCACTTAAGTGTAAAGCTTAAAAAACACTTCTACTTAATTCACTTTTTTGACCGAGCACTTTTCGTTTTACTCAAGTCAAGGTCTCTAGTAATAATTCAGCACATAAAAAAACGATTAAAAAATAAACTCATCTAAAATATGCAATGAAGTATCATTAGAGTACAGATACAGTATTTTAGTACTTAAGTAGTGAAGTAATAAATAATACTTCAATAGATACAGATACAGTGTTTTGGTACCTAATTACTTAAGAAGTGAAGTAAAAATAATACTCTAGTAGATATAGATACAGTATTTTAGTACTTAAGTACAGTAGTGAAGTATTTCTTCATCTCAACTACACATTTTTGGTCAGAATGTTATGGTGAGTGTGTGTGTATATCTTCGAGAGAATATATATATAATATATATTACCTGGCCATGGAGAAATGGTGGCTTTGTGGATCACGTCTGAGGCTCTGGACTTGCAGTAGTCAGACTCCAGCAGGGTGTTGAACAGCGTAGACTTGCCAGCGTTGGCGGTGCCAACCAGATACACATCCCCCTTATACTTCCAGGACATCTGCAGCCTGGTGATCAGGTTCTCTATGCCGTACCCAGTCTTAGCACTGATGAGATGGATGTCTTTTTGGTCAGTGATGGCTACACCTGCGTCTGCACAATACTGCGCCAGCTGCCCTCTGATCCTCTTCAGGTAGTTATCTGTGTCTCCAGGCAGCAGGTCCACTTTGTTCCCCAAAATCACCACATGCTTGTTTTGGCCCACGAGTTGCGGCAGGTCTGGGACGATGGAGTCTGGGAGATCCAGAAGATCCACGATGAGCAGCACCAGCGCTTTCTGAGACTTTATTTTACCGACTATTTTCCTGTATTCCTCTTTGGACATTGTGACATTCAGAGCTTTCTGGTGGTGGACGAGTAGGAAGCAGCGCTGGCACACCGCCTGCTTTAAGGAGTCCTCCTCGATCAGCTGTTTGAACTTCTCGCTGGGGAGGTACCCAGGTACTTCAGGGATGGTACAGTGCATCAGGGCACCACAGCCGGTGCAGCAGGAGTCACTTACTGGAACTTCTGCGTCCGGCGTACCGTAGACTTTATGCTCTTGCTTCTTTTTCAATTTCTTCTTATTAGATGACTTTTCCAGTGGAAATCCCTCGTCGTGGAACTCAATGGACGCCTCTTGGTCCACCTCCTTGGTGGCAACATCTCTCAACGACTTCAATTGAAGCTCCAAGGCCTTGTGCCGCAGCTCTGCGCTGGTAATCTTGGGCGCTTTGTCCTCTTTGACCTTCATGGACTCAGTTACGCGAAGATGCTCTGGAACATCTTCTTGTTCTTGGTCCTGAACATCAGAAAACTCAAGAAAAGCAAACTCCTCCTCTTTATCTGGCTCTACAGAGGAGTACACTGCTTTGGTCTGATTAGGATGTAGAGTGGAAGATAATGAAGATGATCCTGATAATGACTGAAGTCTTTCTTTATGTATTTCAGTTCTTTCAGAGTCTTTTAAAGTCACTGTCACAGTGGTGTGAAATCTTAATCTTAAGCATTTAGTCCTGTCAACTGAAACACAGCTGTTTCTGCTACTTTGAGACAGAAGACCCGAGTAAAGGTGACACCATCTTCTGTTTTCTAGCTCTGACACACGTTTTAAACATTTAAGAGACGAAAACTGAACCGCAGATAGCTGTAATAATTTAAACATCGTGATAACATAAGCAATATATATCAATAAACCGATATAAACATTTATACATTACAAAAAGAAATCTCAGATCAACTCACGAACACACGTGAACACAGACAGGAGGAGTGTTTTCGTCTGTCGCTGGTAAAAGACGTCATCAGTGTTGTGTCGATTTCTGCTACCTGGTCAAAACTTGTTGCCGTGCTGTGTATTTTGTAATAATTGGGATAGCAAACGAGATTTGAACAACGATGCTTTCAGTAAAAGTATAGAAAAAATATTTGTTTAATTTATTATGATAAAAAACAACATATAAATATGTAAAAGCGTGTCAAATTGTGTGCGTAGAACGACTGAGACCATATATAGCTCAATAGCACAAATCGACAGAGCACCGGATGCTAATATAATGACACTTACGCTATTTTCTAAAAAAAAAAGAAGAAGAAGAAAAGTATTTAATCGCCAAACTGTTTTATTATGTTTTAAAATAAAGTATACATATACAATACAATAAAAAACTAGTAATAGTAATAATTAATCAACGTGTCTTTTTTTACTTTACTGGATTGTGTAATATATTGTAAATAACTGACATAATACATGAATTCAAATCTTGCATTAAGAATAAACAAGTACGATTTGATTTTTTACATTCAAAATAACTAATTATAAAATATTTATATAAATAAAATGTTGTAAAATAATATATGAATGTTTTTTTATTTTATTGGATTGTGTAATATATTGTGTACAATTGATATAGTGCACTAATACAATACAATATGTAACACTAGCTTAACTCATTATCATTAGTTATTATGAAAAGAGAGAAAGAGTAAAAATATTTTTTGTTAATTTATTTTCTAAACAATCTATCATAGATGTTAAAAAATGCCGTATTTTTGGGGTTATTAACATTTTTTTAGGAGTTTTTTTATTGATATATTTTACTTAAGTAACGAAAAAATATATATTATTTAAGATTTTTCCATTTTCAGTATAATACTTTGCAGTAAACAAAAATACATAAGATTTGTTTATTTTTTATTAGTCAAAGTGACACATATGATTAAATAATTATATAATTGTAATTAAAACTCACACAAATCAATTAAAACCTTATTCCTAGTAAAAGCAAGAGATCACATATATGAACGTACAATTCGGTCGCGAGCACCAGAAGTGACGCCACGCGCGCGCCGGCGGCTCGGTGAACAGATACAGCGCGTTTTAACGGGACGTTTTTGTGTTTGTTTACCGTAAACAAGGCTGTAAACAACAGTAAACATCATGTATGATCAGGATGAAGGTTTGTTTAAAGCGCTGGAAGCTTAAATACTCTGTTCTGCTTCGTAATTCGGTTTAATGTGCTGTAAACTGCGCGTTAACACAACGTAGTTAGCATGTTAGCTTAGCAGCTCTTTATAGACAACAGACTATTCTCTCATTTAAGACTCAAAATACTGGGATTTCTGCTTTATTTCAGTAATAAATGCAGTTTATTTTTCGATAATCACTCTTTAAATTATATCAGCGGGTGATTTTAAGCTTTGTTTGTACTAGAATATATAATAAAAAAGCGTATCTAGTTAAATAAATAAAGTTTAGGTAGCTAGCTGTTAGCTAACCTAGGCAAGTGTTTCAGAAGTTTGTAGGAATGTTGTGGGCATATTTTCACGTGTTTTTTTTTTATATTATTCATACTGATTATAGGACGGTTATCAGTACGTAATATATATATATAGTAATAAAAGTTATGTCTTGTTATTGATTGCATTTTACCAATATGATTTATTTCAGTAAAATAAAAAATATATCTCTGTTTCAGTTAGATTCTTGTAGTTACTTGTTTGCACTCAGTTTACATGTTGACTGCATTCTGAATTGACCAATCGTATGCTCAAATAAACCTAATATATAATATATACAGCTCTAGAAAAAAAGGTTTGTTGGTTAATTTTTAATTCACACAAATTATTAAGGTTTTCTACTGGCTGTTCCTATATCTGCAGCACTTGAAATGTTTTAAAAATTAGAAACTGTTTTGCTATTATCTATAGGTAAAGATATAAAGTTTCTCATCTCCTGTTTGGGTGGGTAAGATCATAGCCTAAGCTGAGCTATAGCTACCTCTGGCCTTGATTAAACCAGATTTATTTGCTGCTGTTGATGCACTGAGAATCTGATAGTCTGCTGAAAATGTAGTTTAGTCTCTGAGAATAAACCTCTCCCTTTCTTTCTCCAGATATCCAGTATGATGAAGATGATGATGAAATCACCCCAGATCTGTGGCAGGAAGCCTGCTGGATTGTTATCAGGTAGATAATGTTGCTGCTTTAATACATTGAACTCTGTTATTTAAGCATTTTGTTCTAAATCAAATGTCCACTGGCCAGATGTTAAAAATATGCTTTCTCTTCTTTATTCTCCAGCTCCTACTTTGATGAGAAGGGCCTGGTGCGACAGCAGCTGGACTCATTTGATGAGTTTATTCAGATGTCTGTTCAGAGGATCGTGGAGGATGCTCCACCCATAGACCTACAGGCTGAAGCTCAGCACACCTCCGGAGAGGTGGAGGAACCGGTAAGTTAATGCCGAATGTGATTGCACATATCTAGCATCTGTTATTATAATAACAATAATATAATAATTATTAATATTATTTTATATCGCCCACCCCTAACGTCAGCTTTGTTTAAATAGTGTTTTTTTCCAGTGATTTTGTACAATAGGTTATCAAAAAAAGTTAATTGTGACAGGCCTAAACTCTGTTTTTATTCATCAATAAAACATAAAATGCTGTTTGTGAAAGTTTTTTTTTTAATGTGATTTTTTTTTTTTTTTTTTTTTTTTTTTTTTTTGTAGCCTCGGTATCTGCTGAAGTTTGAGCAGATCTATTTGTCCAAACCAACACACTGGGAAAGAGATGGAGCTCCATCACCCATGATGCCCAATGAGGCCAGACTCCGAAACCTCACGTGAGTACAACAGCCTTTGGGGGGCGTGTGCAGGTGTGATGGATCATAGTATAAACCAATAAACCAATAGGGAGTCGGAATGGTATATGTTTAGACTTCTCTTCATCCAATCACAATCAGATTCACTCTATCTGGATGGAGAGATTTATCTGGATAGGGGTTTTCTTGAACGATGAGAAGCCGGAATGAAAACCAGCTGAAACTAAATAGGTTGTTTTTATTAAAATGTAAGGAGTAGAAAGTTCAGATAATTATGTGAAAATGTAAGAATAAGATGTTAAAAGTTGTGTGATTTATTGTGTAAAATGCTCTGCTGGTTCAGGTACTCGGCTCCTCTGTACGTGGACATCACCAAGACCATCATAAAGGAGGGAGAGGAGCAGCTTCAGACGCAGCACCAGAAAACCTTCATCGGCAAAATTCCCATCATGCTCCGCTCCACCTACTGTCTCCTCAGCGGCCTGACGGACCGTGATCTCTGTGAGCTGAACGAGTGTCCCCTGGACCCGGGGGGCTACTTCATCATCAACGGCTCCGAGAAGGTCAGGATCTGATAGCTGATTTCATCTTATTATAAATACCACTTTATCATCGTTTATAAATGTTTCATATACTCTCTTTTTGCTCTATTTAAACGTTTAGATTAGATATTTTGAAGACAAAATCCAGGTTAGGTTGCAGATAAATGCCTAATGTGATTTAAATATGGAAGTTACCCGTGCCTTCCCAGCTTTAAAGAAATAGAAAAATAAATTATATTTTATTTACTGTAATGATTAACAGTGCTTTTAGTGGACTTGTTTGTGGCTGGCAAAAAAAAAAAAAAAAATTTGATGAAAACGTTCATTGCTTTTTTTTTATTGTAATTTGTTTAAAATTTCTTTTTTTTTTATTTATACTTTCAGTTACTTTAAGCACGTTATTGACTTATCATACAATAAATGGACATGACCTCAATAATATTTGAGAATTGTGGTAATTAATCATAATGTTGACTTTAAAAGGGTATGCATGCTTTGTTTTGCTTTTTTGTAATCATTAAATCAGTGCAATTTATTGGTCTTTAATATGCACAGTAAAATTGTTTCACAGTAAACCACAAAATATTGTTATTTTGACAGGTCTAGTTCTAGGGCTTGGTGATTTATTTAAATTGCATTTTTACTGATATATTTGTTTTTTAAAGAATTGTGAAAACAGTAATTGAGATAATCGAGATTAAAATATGCCATTTGATTTTTCTTGTTAAAAATCCAGTGCATATCTTGTTTTAATCTGTGTGATTTTGCTGCATTGACTTTTTATATTGTATTTTGTGTATTGATTTTATCTTTTTAACTTCAATTTAGTGCATGATTACAGTCGATGAGTATTGACAAAAATAATTAGGATTTAGTTAATTAGTTTTTTTGCTCATGACCGTATTCAGTAGTACTACAGTAATTCAGAAATTATTAAATCATTAATACGATACTTTAAATGTGTGTAGCCTGTCCTGCATCATTTGTACCAGATATTGCATGATTTCCTGAATATAATATAATGCTGATGTCTGTATTTGCAGGTTCTTATCGCTCAGGAGAAGATGGCCACTAACACGGTGTATGTGTTTGCAAAAAAGGACTCTAAGTATGCGTACACGGCCGAGTGCAGGTCCTGCCTGGAGAACTCCTCCAGACCCACCAGCTCCATCTGGGTCAGCATGATGGCCAGAGGAGGACAGGTCAGAACACACCTTTACACCTTTATACAATTACACACTATATTACCTCTCTACTCTCTACTGTTCTTGAGTTAATCTGAAGCTACATGAAGTTTGAGGTGTGTGTAGTGATATCTGAAGCCAGCATGCTTAGCTGCTGCTTTTATTATACACCTGTGGACACAGAGCAATATTAAATAATATGAAATAATTAAAACTAGGGCTGTGCCGTATCGTGTTGTACGCATTAATATCCCCAACATTTTTAAAATATTGTGAACGATATTATACCATGAAATATAAATATCCTGATTAATCACATCAGGGTACTACTCTTTTGCTTTTTATTGCACAGTCAGTGTTATTTTAACACTGTATATTTGATTTTTCTGTTTTTTTTTTTTTCAGGGAGTGAAGAAGAGCGCTATCGGTCAGAGAATTGTCTCTACGCTGCCGTACATCAGACAGGAAGTGCCCATCATCATCGTGTTCAGAGCTCTGGGATTTGTGTCCGACAGGGACATCCTGGAGCACATCATCTACGACTTTGATGACCCAGAGATGATGGAGATGGTAATTACCTGCTTTAAAACACTTAAATCAAATCAGCAATGCCTGGGACTGGGGATTATTCAGATTCAGCATAAAATATTATTTTTTTCCCTTAATATTTCCCTTAACTATCCCTCAAAGATGTAGTTTTAGAAAAATATTTGGAACAAAATTGTCTAAGAGCTTTCTAAAGGTACATAATTGGATCATCCCTTAGATATCAATTTCTTCTAAAGTAATCCCTTGAAAGCAAATTAAGTGTTGTGTGCAGTCACTTAATGGTTTAATGGTCCCTTAGAACAAAACCTTTAACTTTTAACACTATACAAAAAAAGCCTGATCATGGCTGAAGAGAATTCTCAGTGCTACACTCAAATTCTGACAAAGGTTAAAGGGAAACTTAATGTGAAGCGTTCTTTTGTTGCACGTGTGTTCGTTACAAAACTGACTCTCTCTTTTCTCTCTCTCTGCATCTCCACAGGTGAAGCCGTCTCTGGACGAGGCCTTCGTGATCCAGGAGCAGAACGTAGCTCTGAACTTCATCGGATCCAGAGGAGCCAAACCTGGAGTCACCAAGGAGAGGAGGATTAAATACGCTAAAGAGGTTCTGCAGAAAGAGGTTCTGCCCCATGTGGGAGTTTCTGACTTCTGTGAGACAAAGAAAGCCTACTTTTTAGGGTGAGTATTTCAGTAAAATTAGCACTGTCCTAGAAATAATCAAGATACACAATATTAATATAATTTATTGCCATTTATTAATGGTTTTATTTAAGACCATTTTATAACACTGATTTAATGATCTAATAATAGCACAACAATGCAGTTAATCTTTTTAAATCTTTTTTAAAGAGGTTTTACAGAAGTTTAAAATATCCAGACATTGGTACTTGACTATATAAAATATTTATGTATTCTAATGAAATAAAACAAATGCAAAAAAAGCACTGTTTGTGTAGAAAACCGAAATATCTGCTCATTCACGTTTAATAATTGTATTATTATCGTTATTGACATCCAGACAACATTAGAGTCAGAAAAGATCTTGAAAAAGACTTTACGTTTAGTTTATTTAACATTTTAAGTGTGAGATATACATTTAATAAAAATGAGAAAATGAGAGATGTATATTTTAAACACTCTAGCAGGCTATAGAAACGTTAAGATAAAAAGAAAAAGTTTTTATTAATTTACTGCGAATTTACTGTGAATCTCACCTGTGGCTCCAACATGCATCCAGTTTAATGGTGTTTTACTGCCATGGCTTTGGTTGGTATACATACTGTACTTATGTGTTATAATAATGTAGACCCAGCTAATCCATTATTAAATAAGTTGCTAACTATATTTATAACTGATTAATCTATAAGTCGATTAGTTGTTGCAGCTCTGTTCACATTAATAGGCTTTCCACAATAATAAAAAATAATCGCCAATGTCAAGAACAGCAGAAGTGATTGAGGGTCTGTCTGTATGTTAAACGATAGTTCTGTAGTTATCATAACAGCATATACCAGATATGTGTATATTTACACTGATGTTTCTGTTTGTTCTTTGTTTCCTGTACTTTATTCTGTAGTTATATGGTGCACAGACTGCTGCTGGCAGCTCTGGGCAGAAGAGAGCTGGATGACAGAGATCATTACGGAAACAAAAGGCTGGACCTGGCCGGCCCTCTGCTGGCCTTCCTCTTCAGAGGGTGAGAAGATTGAGTATTATTAACCATTACTAAAAGAGACTTTGAGAAGAAATTGAGTATGAAAAGTTGAATTAAACTCTGTCTAACTCTCGTCTCCTCTCCAGAATGTTTAAGAACCTGCTGAAGGAGATCAGGATCTACGCACAGAAGTTTATCGACCGGGGGAAGGACTTTAACCTGGAGCTGGCCATCAAAACCCGCATCATCTCTGATGGGCTGAAGTATTCTCTGGCCACGGGCAACTGGGGCGATGTCAAAAAGGCTCACCAGGCCAGAGCTGGAGTGTCTCAGGTACACTACATCATTATAAATGAACAGTGAAGTGATTCAAACAAATCAGAATACTCTGTGATTTAAGCATTTAGGTGCTCTTATCTGGGGAGCTGTTCATTTGTGGTTTCTGAGGCTGGAAACTCTGAGGCTGGTAAACTTATCCTGTACAACAGAGGAAAATTTTGCTCTTCCTTTTATTGAGGCGACCCTGATGAGTGCCAGTTTCTTCATCATAATGTTTTTGATGGTCTTTGTGGTGACTGCACTTGTGGATACTTTGAAAGTTGAAAGTTCTTGAAAATCTTCTTCTCAGATTGACTTACCCTCATTTCTTAAACTTAAACTCTTGACGAGTTCAGCACCGCTGTTAACTGAAAGCCTACCTCATAAAGCTGACTGAGCAGCATTTCAAATTCAGCAGAGATACGCAAAACTGATCATCTTAGCAATAGGTGATAGTTTGAAGGATGTAAAATATAACACACATTCTCTTTTAACACTTTTTTTTTTTGCTGAATTTTTACATATGGTTTTCTCCATAGTTTGGATGATTTTAGTATACATCTAAAATGCAGAACATTTTAAAATAACTAAAAAAATGGTACTGGTACTATATATTGTACATTTACTTTTTAAGGGAAAAAAAGAAAAGAAGTAGAGATATTAGGGTTTTAGTTATTTTTATTTATGCCAATATACTTTCTATCTGATCCATTGAAATAAATGTCCTTTATATAATTATTAAATGGTTGCAGGTTTTATAATATACTTTTTATTATTATAATTTCTAGGGTTATACAGCTCACAATAGCAATGAGAGCATCAGGTTTGCAATACATTTTTAGCAGTGTTTAAAATAAAGCATAAATGCTGTAAAGCATTAATAGTAACACAACATTAGTATAAATCTATTTATTTATTATGTAATTTTATGAATAATGTCTCTACAGGTGTTGAACAGACTGACGTTCGCCTCTACGTTATCACACTTGCGGCGTGTAAACTCTCCCATCGGCCGAGACGGAAAGCTGGCCAAACCCAGGCAACTCCACAACACACTGTGGGGCATGGTGTGCCCCGCCGAGACCCCAGAGGTACAGCTAGCAATTAACTTTTTAGATTATACCACAGTTATCTGCTATGTGATTGGCTGAGGGGCGTTCTATGAGTACCATTATCAGCCGGTAATGCACTGTAACCGAAGCTCTCCATGCATTCTTGTTAATATAATTATTAATAATAATATTTTGTTTGATGCAGGGTCACGCTGTAGGTCTGGTGAAGAACCTTGCACTCATGGCCTACATCTCTGTCGGGTCTCAACCTTCCCCCATCCTGGAGTTCTTGGAGGAGTGGAGCATGGAGAACCTGGAGGAAATCTCACCTGCAGCCATTGCAGAGTCAGTGCACTTATTGTCCAATAGGGGGCAGCACCTTATGAAAGCTTAAAGTACAGTTTATTATAGGACACGTCTGATTGGTTCAGCACCTATTTGACTCAGAATTTAATTAAATCATTATAGCACAGGGGAAAATATATTATATATTTATATACTATATCAGTCCTATTGATACAGTGGGCTTATTTGAATTACAGGGAATCTGAAAGCCATGTATACGTGAGGAGTAATGCTAATATGACACACCTGACTTAACTAATGTCTAACTACTAATATATATATATAATTATATATATTTCTAATGTGCTTGTTTAGTGCTACTAAGATCTTTGTGAACGGCTGCTGGGTGGGCATCCACAAAGATCCTGAACAGCTGATGAACACCCTGAGGAAGCTGAGGAGACAGATGGACATCATTGTGTCTGAGGTGAGATGATTGACTGTATTGAGTCTTTTATAGTATGGGTTTAATCATCTAATGTAGTTACTACGTCACTTTTTGCAGATTTGAGTCAAATGTAGTAGTTACTGAATCATTAAGTTCAGTGACTGAATCATTTACTGCTGTTACTGAATCGTTTGTTGCAGTTACTGAATCATTTAGTTCAGTTATTGAATCATTTATTTCAGTTACTGAAATAAATGCTGTTATTGCTGTTACTGAATCGTTTGTAGTAGTTGCTGAATCAGTTAGGGCAATTCAGTAACTTAAATGATTCAGTAAATAAAATAAATGATTCAGTAACGGCAGTGATTCAGTAACAGAAATAAATTAATTATTTGTTGCAGTTACTGAATCATTTATAGTGTTTAATGCATTATTTCAGTTAGTCATTTGTGGTAGTTACTGAATTGTTTGCCATTAACCACTACAATGATTCAAAAACTAAAATGATCATTTATTGCAGTTACTAAATCTTTTTGTCTGGTTACTGCATTGTTTTCAATTTTTGAGTCATTTGTGGTAAATACTGAATCATTTATTTCCGTCATTGAATCTATTTTTCTTTTTCTTTCTTTTTCAGGTGTCGATGATCCGAGACATCAGAGAGCGAGAGATCCGTATTTATACAGATGCTGGGCGTATTTGCAGACCTCTGCTGATCGTGGAGAAGCAGAAGCTCTTGCTGAAGAGGCGCCACATCGATCAGCTGAAAGAGCGAGAGTACAACAACTACAGGTACACACACATTCATTTTACAATCAGTATTTTCCTAAATACAAATCTTTTTTTTTTTTCGTTTCATTAGGGACTTGTTTGGTTTTTACTTATGTGTTTAAACATACAGAATTTGGGTTGTTTCCTGTTACTGATCTGAAAGTAAAGAGGGAACAGACAGCTTTTTTAAGAAGCAGAATCTCTCAGAAAGTCTTGAAAGTTTTGAGAATGTAAAAGAAAGAGGGTTTTGTATTACCCACACCTGTAGCCTGTATCGGGACCATGGCCTGTTAAAGGTTTAAGCTGCTTTCAGATCTTTCCTGACGCTGAGTATGTGTGTGTGTGTGTGTGTGTGTGTGTGTGTGTGTGTGTGTGTGTGTGTGTGTGCATACACAGTTGGCAGGACCTGGTGGCGAGCGGGGTGGTGGAGTATATTGATACGCTGGAGGAAGAGACGGTGATGCTGGCCATGACTCCAGATGATCTCCAGGAGAAGGGTGTGGCCTATTGCTCCACCTACACACACTGTGAGATCCACCCCTCGATGATCCTGGGAGTGTGTGCATCCATTATACCGTTCCCCGATCACAATCAGGTACACACACACACACACACACCCTAACTGTGCTCTTTACATGATTCCAGATTACAGTTAATTCAGGAGATCTAAACCACGCTGTCTTCTGTTCTCAGTCTCCCAGGAACACGTACCAGTCTGCTATGGGGAAGCAGGCTATGGGAGTCTACATCACCAACTTCCACGTACGTATGGACACCCTGGCCCACGTGCTGTACTACCCCCAGAAGCCTCTGGTCACCACGCGCTCTATGGAGTACCTGCGCTTCCGAGAGCTGCCAGCAGGTGACGTAGCAGCATAACCAATCCAGAGCCTTATCTAATCTTCATACTTCAAACTGTAGAAGGAGAGATCTTTCTTTACAGTGAATAACGGTGCCCGCACAGACCTGTCGAGAGCACTACATAGAAGAGACACACAATTTAACAATGATAAAAAAAACAAAAAGAAGATGAAGATATTGTGTTTGTCAATGTTCACTTAAAAAGATGTGATCCTGATAGACCTGTGCAATAAAAAATAAGTTATTTGTCTTGATAGACTCGTGATTCTGAACCATTTTCACACTTTTCTATTAAACTGCTTGTGCATAATAGTTCAGAATAAAGTAACAAAGTATTTTGAAATGCAATAGTTACTGAATAATTTACTGGGGTTACTGAGTCTTTTGTTTTAGTTAGAGACTGTTATTGCATGAGACTGTTTTTACTTGTAGTTATTGAATCATTTATTGCTCTTACTGACACATTTATTGCAGTTGGTCACTTTGTATTTACTGAATCATTAATTGTGCTGAGGAATCAATTCTAGTGTTTGTTAAATCCTCTTATGCAGTTAGTTGCTATATAACTTTGTGAAGATTTGAATCACTTGTAGTTACTGAGTCATTTATTGCAGCTACTGAATCGTTAATTGCAGATGCTGCTGAATTGTTAATTGCAGTTACTAAATCATTAGTTGCAGTTACTGAATCGATAATTGCAGCTACTGAATTGTTTAATTGCACTTACTGAATCATTTGCTGTAGTTACTGAATCATTTGCTGTAGTTACTGAATCGTTTGCTGTAGTTACTGAATCGTTTATTGCAGTTACTGAATCATTTGCTGTAGTTACTGAATCATTTGCTGTAGTTACTGAATCATTTGCTGTAGTTACTGAATCATTTGCTGTAGTTACTGATTCATTTGCTGTAGTTACTGAATCATTTGCTGTAGTTACTGATTCATTTGCTGTAGTTACTGAATCGTTTGCTGTAGTTACTGAATCGTTTATTGCAGTTACTGAATCATTTGCTGTAGTTACTGAATCATTTGCTGTAGTTACTGAATCATTTGCTGTAGTTACTGAATCATTTGCTGTAGTTACTGAATCGTTTATTGCAGTTACTGAATCATTTGCTGTAGTTACTGAATCATTTGCAGTAGTTACTGAATCGTTTATTGCAGTTACTGAATCACCTGTGTTGTTTGTTGTGGTTGCTGAGTCATTTCTTAATTTTACTGCGGTGTTTGTGAGTTACTTAATCATTTAATGGTTTGCTGTGTTAATAAACCAGTAATAGTAATTACTGGATGATTAGATTTGGGGCTGAAAGGCTGAATTTACTGAGATGTTCTTGTTGATTTTATTTTACAGGCATCAACTCCATTGTGGCCATTGCCTCGTACACTGGCTACAATCAGGAGGACTCTGTCATCATGAACCGCTCCGCTGTGGACCGAGGATTCTTCAGGTAACTGTGCTTCTATAGATTAACAGCAGTGAATAAAATTAAGTTGTTAAAATGAGTAAAGTCTGGATTCTGACGGACTGTGATCTGTTTCAGGTCTGTGTTCTACCGCTCCTATAAAGAGCAGGAGTCTAAGAAAGGCTTTGATCAGGAGGAGATCTTCGAGAAGCCCAAGCGTGAGGAGTGTCAAGGTGAGTTACTTATTTATTTAACATGTATTACTGATGTGCCGAAACAAAAAGAAAAGACTTTTTAATTATTTTGCCAAATGTATTTTTGGCAAAGAGCAATAATAACTACAATTTACCTCAGGAGTGTTATTCTTACCATACTTTTACACTATTAGTAATATTGTAATCATACATTTACCTCAACAGTGCTATTTTAATTATACATTTACATAAGAAGTACTATTCTAATGATACATTTTTCTCAGCAGTGCTGTTTTAGTCAGAGATTTACCTCAGCAGTGCTATCCTAATCATGCATCGTAGTTGCTATAAGGTAACCCCCTGTCTCTGTACCCCTCTCTTGCACTGCGCTCCAGGCATGCGGCATGCGATCTACGATAAGCTGGATGATGACGGGCTGATCGCGCCGGGCGTGCGAGTGTCCGGTGAGGACGTGATAATCGGTAAAACGGTCACTCTGCCCGAGAACGACGACGAGCTGGACAGCACGAACCGCCGCTACACCAAGAGAGACTGCAGCACTTTCCTCCGCACCAGTGAGACCGGCATCGTCGACCAGGTCATGGTCACCCTCAACCAGGAGGGCTACAAGTTCTGCAAGATCAGGGTGAGTACGAAGCTCTTAGATTTAAATACAATTTCAATATTACAAAATATTCTAAATATTCAGTTTTAATTTCTGTTTTTACATTTGTTTTTATTTCCAGTCCCAGTTTCTGTTCTGAACTTTCATTTTATGCTTTATCAATTGTTTCTATTATAAATACATGTTGTGTTTTATTATTATTATTATTATTATTATTATTATTATTACATTTACATTACTTTTCTTTCTTTTCTTTCTTTCTTTCTTTCTTTCTTTCTTCCTTTCTAGGTTCTTTTTTTCTTTCTAGGTTTTTTCTGTCTTTCTAGGTTCTATCTTTCTAGGTTCTATCTTTCTTTCTTTCTAGGTTCTTTCTAGGTTCTTTCTTTCTAGGTTCTTTCTAGGTTCTTTCTTTCTAGGTTATTTCTTTCTTTCTTTCTAGGTTCTTTCTAGGTTCTATCTTTCTTTCTTTCTTTCTTTCTAGGTTATTTCTTTCTTTCTTTCTAGGTTCTTTCTAGGTTCTTTCTTTCTAGGTTCTTTCTAGGTTCTTTCTTTCTAGGTTATTTCTTTCTTTCTTTCTAGGTTCTTTCTAGGTTCTATCTTTCTTTCTTTCTTTCTTTCTAGGTTATTTCTTTCTTTCTTTCTAGGTTCTTTCTTTCTAGGTTCTTTCTAGGTTCTTTCTTTCTAGGTTCTTTCTTTCTAGGTTATTTCTTTCTAGGTTCTTTCCTTTTTCTAGGTTCCTGAGGGAAGTTCAGGGATATGTTAATGTTTAATGATAATCGTGTTTTATATGTTTGTTTCCTGCAGGTTCGTTCAGTCCGGATCCCTCAGATCGGGGATAAGTTTGCCAGTCGTCACGGGCAGAAAGGAACCTGTGGAATTCAGTACAGGCAGGAGGTAAAAATTTTCTGCTGAAAATCATTTTTTTCTATATAAAAGTAATTGATTTGTTCTGTAGAATAGATTAAATCATAACTGAGAACTGGGAACAGTTTTTGATGCTTGATGTTTTAAATTCCTCAGAAACTGAATCAGGTACTTGAGAAGTGTAAATATCGGTGCTGCGTATAATCTGTGTTTGTATATCTGAGGCTATGAAGAACACGTCACACATGTAGCTCTGTTTAGACTGAGAGATAAACAGCTCAGCTCCAGGATGCTCTTCATAAACAGACACGAGTCCATCCAGCAACATCTGGCCCCAGACAGCTGATCCATTATAAACAGCTCTAATGATCAAACCTCAGTATCAGACACAGAGCATCACAGACCCTACAGGGTTAATAACATGTTAATAATCTGTCTCTCTCTCTGCAGGACATGCCTTTTACGTGTGAGGGAATCACCCCCGACATCATCATCAACCCCCACGCCATCCCCTCCAGAATGACAGTTGGTCACTTGATCGAGTGTCTGCAGGGGAAGGTATACAGCGATAAAAGCTTCAGTCAGTCAATCAAACTTTATTTTGACTCAGAAGTACATTGAGGGCAACCCCTTATTTTCAATGTAAATAATATATATATATAAATAATAATAATTAATAAAAAATTAAGATAAGAAGAAAATAAGATGAATACAACAAAAATAAGTTAAAATTAGCTAAAACTAACATAATACAATAAAATAAAAATAAATAAATGAACTTAAAGCAATAATAAAAATAGTAGTAATAAAAGCAAAATCAAAATAAGTTAAAAAGCAATAATACAAAACTATATCAAAAATAATAATACAAAATAAGGAAACAAATTAAACACTAAAAGAAGAACAAAAATAACAAATAAAAGTTAAGAATAAAAGTTAGATTAAGTAAAACAGTTACAGGCTTTCTGAAGGTGGTTAGATATTAAATGTTTAGTGACACCAGTGAGGTGAGTTTTAAAGTGTTAAATTGCTTCATTAAATAAAAGTATAAATGAGGTTATATAATGTACTATTATTGTATAATGTTTTTGGCTATGAAACCTTATATGTTTTTATGTAGTGCTTTAAATAGGAATATTAATGCTAGATTTACACTGCTGCTCAGTTATTTGAATACAGTTTGCTTTAAAACAAGTAGTTAAATAATTTTTTTTCATGTTTGCTTTTCTCAGGTTTCTGCAAACAAAGGGGAGATTGGTGACGCCACGCCGTTTAACGACGCCGTGAACGTGCAGAAAGTCTCCAACCTGCTGTCTGAGTACGGCTACCACCTGAGAGGAAACGAGGTAAACACACACACACACACACAGGTACACAAACATCTCTTCTGCATGTTTTACACCCCTCACGCTGTTCTCTCTCGGGTCCTGTAGGTGCTGTACAATGGTTTCACAGGTCGCAAACTGACCTCTCAGATCTTCGTCGGACCCACTTACTACCAGCGACTGAAGCACATGGTGGACGATAAGATCCACTCGCGAGCTCGCGGCCCCGTCCAGATCCTCAACAGGCAGCCTATGGAGGGCAGATCACGGTGAGACTCTACGACATCTGATTACCGTATTTTCCACAGTATAAGGTGCACCAGATTATAAGGCGCACTATGATGCATTTTATGTGACACTATAAGGAACTTCTAATTCAGTAGATCTCATCGCTGGCTGGTGGGGGTAGCTAACTAAGTTAAGTAAAGCTAAGCTAAGTAAACAAAACTGTAATAAAAAACAGACTTTCTTTTAAAATCAAACAAGCGATGGATGTTAATCTACACAAATTTCTCTCCTTAAACTGTTTATTTGGGTGAGTTTAAACAGTTTATTTCCATTTATTTACAGTAAGCTTAGATTCCCAGGCTGGAGCATTAGCATTAGTGGCTAACCGCTCCAGCAGTGTTAAGCAGGGGTTGGGAGCAGGCTACAGGCTGATAATACTTGAATCTGAACGGGGGAAACATGGTACGTGGTTAGTGGCTAATGCTAATACTGCTCCAGCAGTGCTAGCTGGGGTTAGCAGCAGGCTACACTCCGATATATTCCCCTCTGAAAGGCAAAAGAGCTAATGCGGTTAGCGGGTAATGCTAATGCTACTCCAGCAGTGCTAGCCGGGGTTAAGAGCAGGCAACAGGCCAATAATACTCACCTCTGAACAAGGAAATAGTGGTTAGCTATTAGCTAATGCTAATACTGCTCCAGTCTCAGTGCTGGAGAACTAAACTGAAACTCCTGTATAACTCTGTACTTCAGTGGAGTGTCTTTACTGCTCCTTAATACCTGACTGATAGAATTCATACATAAGGAGCACCGGATTATAAGGAGCTCTGTTGATTATTGGGAAAATTAAAGGATTTATAGACTGAAGAAGACTCTGTAGACAGTAAAGTTTGTTAGTGTAAAATGTTAGAGCCATAACATTGTGTCACTGTTTGTTTTTGTAGCTTCGAGATTCATCCCGCAGTGATTTAACCCCACTTGTGTGTGTTTGTATGTGTGTGATGTGTACAGTGATGGTGGTCTGCGTTTCGGAGAGATGGAGCGAGATTGTCAGATAGCTCACGGAGCAGCACAGTTCCTGAGGGAGCGTCTGTTCGAGGCGTCCGACCCCTACCAGGTGCACGTGTGCAACCTGTGCGGACTAATGGCCATCGCCAACACGCGCACTCACACTTACGAGTGCAGGGGCTGCAGAAACAAGACTCAGGTAAGAGCTAACAGCTTTTAGCGTTTATTTAATTCATATATTTGTGCATGTACTTTGGAAAAGTCTTCGCTTATGTTCACACATCAATTAAAAGTGGCCCACGTCTGATTTTCTGACCAAATAATATGTATGATATTAAGTTTAGGCTGTGGAACGCATGCACAACAGAGCAGTGCTTCACATTAAGTTTCACTTTAATCCTTTAGTCAGAATCTCAAGAGCTATGAATGAAGTTTAGACTGATTAGGGCAAACCTCACTACAATTCCCATAATTCACCTGCACCCACTATCAATCAGCCCTCACTATAACTCCCATAATTCCACAGCACCCACTGTAAATCAGCCCTCACTACAACTCCCATAATTCACCTGCACCCACTATCAATCAGCCCTCACTATAACTCCCATAATTCCACAGCACCCACTGTAAATCAGCCCTCACTACAACTCCCATAATTCACCTGCACCCACTATCAATCAGCCCTCACTACAACTCCCATAATTCACCTGCACCCACTATCAATCAGCCCTCACTATAACTCCCATAATTCCACAGCACCCACTGTAAATCAGCCCTCACTACAACTCCCATAATTCACCTGCACCCACTATCAATCAGCTCTCACTACAACTCCCATAATTCAACAGCACCCACTGTAAATCAGCCCTCACTACAACTCCCATAATTCACCTGCACCCACTATCAATCAGCTCTCACTACAACTCCCATAATTCACCTGCACCCACTATTATCAGCCCTCACTACAACTCCCATAATTCACCTGCACCCACTATCAATCATCCCTCACTACAACTCCCATAATTCCACAGCACCCACTGTAAATCAGCCCTCACTACAACTCCCATAATTCACCTGCACCCACTATCAATCAGCCCTCACTACAACTCCCATAATTCACCTGCACCCGCTATCAATCAGCCCTCACTATAACTCCCATAACTCCACAGCACCCACTGTAAATCAGCTCTCACTACAACTCCCATAATTCACCTGCACCCACTATCAATCAGCTCTCACTACAACTCCCATAATTCACCTGCACCCACTATCAATCAGCTCTCACTACAACTCCCATAATTCACCTGCACCCACTATCAATCAGCTCTCACTACAACTCCCATAATTCAACAGCACCCACTGTAAATCAGCCCTCACTACAACTCCCATAATTCACCTGCACCCACTATCAATCAGCCCTCACTACAACTCCCATAATTCACCTGCACCCACTATCAATCAGCTCTCACTACAACTCCCATAATTCACCTGCACCCACTATTATCAGCCCTCACTACAACTCCCATAATTCACCTGCACCCACCTTTATCAGCCCTCACTACAACTCCCATAATTCAACAGCACCTACTGTAAATCAGCCCTCACTACAACTCCCATAATTCACCTGCACCCACTATCAATCAGCCCTCACTACAACTCCCATAATTCACCTGCACCCACCTTTATCAGCCCTCACTACAACTCCCATAATTCACCTGCACCCACCTTTATCAGCCCTATAGTGAATAGTAGCTGGAGGTTTATTTTATTTACTGTATATAATGTACTGTTATGTTTATGGTTTATGTACAGTATAATATTTATCTGTATCTCTGTGTTTCAGATTTCTCTGGTCCGGCTGCCGTACGCCTGTAAGCTTCTGTTTCAGGAGTTGATGTCTATGAGTATTGCTCCTCGTATGATGACCAGCTGAACGCCTGAACTGTTCAGTTATGAGGAGAAATAGAGGAGAAACTGGGCTCATCATACTGAAGAGGAGAGAAACTGAATGCACTTGTAGCCCAGTGTTCGTTCATCTGCGTCTCCAGAGGATTTCTGATCTGTTATCAGTTTTCGATGTGAAATCTGTTCTTAGTCGTATTTTTTGTAAAATGTTGAATCAAATAAAGCAGTTTCTTTTTAGATATTTTAGATTGTTTATTATTTCCTGCATAAACTATATTCTTTACTTTTGGTAATCTGTTTATATTTAACATATAATGCTAATTGGTGTTATATTTAACATGTAACATTCTATCAAAAAATCTGAAAAGAGAAAGGTGTGTTTTTTTTATATATTTTACTATATCAGATATACATCAATGTATATTAGAATAATGAATAAAGCAAGGTTTTTTAAATCCAACCTTAAGTTAAGGGCTAGGATTTATCCCCAGAGCTTTATTACAGTCTTCATTGGCGAGTCATTTCACCAAAATATTCTAAAATCAAGATCTAATTACAATTTAAGCAGCATATTTTGCATTACTGATAAGAGCTGATAAAAACTTCATGTACAGTTTGTAACATTTGGCTCAAAAACGCACAGAATTATAAATATTTTTGCTTTTTGTGGCTACTGCGCCTGTGCAGATCTCCACAGTAAGACGCGGCTTCCTCACCAGCTGGATAAAGAAGCAGAAAGCTGATTGGTTTATTTTGTTAAAGGGCAGGACTTTATCCATAACGAGAAATCTAATTTATATAGTTGTCAAAGTCTCCAGCATTATTCACCAGAATACAGATTAGCAGCTGGAAGCTAAAAATCTTTTTTTTAGTAAAACTGAATTATTTGATAGTACTGAAACATTTATAGAAGCCATTAGACGAGTACTGTACTTGACTGTAGCAACATTAATACACAATAAACACACCACACATTACTCTTTATAAACTCTTTATTCATTAGTGAGCTGTTATAACATTTAAATTAATGTATTAGTAGCTCATACAGTAATTATACTGTGGGAATCTAAAGGAAAAACCAGTTAAACACTTAAACCAGTATAAAGAAGTGACAAAATATCATAAACATTAAATCATAGCACCCAAAGCTGAACGTGACTACCTTAACACTTCCCAACACGCCTCAGTGCTCACTTACATGACTATATACACAACTGTGTGTGTGTGTGTGTGTGTGTGTGTGTGTGTGTGTGTGTGTGTGTGTGTGTGTGTGTGTGTGTGTGTGTGTGTGTGAGAGAGAGGCTGGAATGGGTGTATTGTTCTGTGTGTTGTTTTTTCATGTACTCGCTTGCTGGAGCTGTTAAGCTGAATGAAGCGATGGATGATGGGAAAAAAACTAAACCTTCACACCTTCTTTCTTCTTCCTCTGAATTTCTAAAAGAACCTTTCATATCAGAACCATAATCTCGTATCTCCACGCCTTCAATCCTCCAGACTGTATCAGATAAACTTTCTCACGTACTGTTAACAT
The DNA here is from genome assembly GCF_023375975.1 of Astyanax mexicanus. NCBI lineage: Eukaryota > Metazoa > Chordata > Actinopteri > Characiformes > Acestrorhamphidae > Astyanax > Astyanax mexicanus. Next base: position 1,763,789 of record NC_064426.1, read on the forward strand.
TATACAATCACTAAACACACCAGCATCCGCAGGATAATACAGTATATAATATATGTGATGGAGAACTGGATTAAATGGTCTGTTAAAATGGAAATTTAAATTTCTCGCTGGTCTTGATATAATATACTCTATAAACACAGGTTTACAGGTTTTATAACATATAAGTCTAGAAACAGCGTCATTTTAACTCGTATTCTAGGAATAATCCTAGACTACATATTGCATTTTTGTGATGTCACAAATATAAACTACCCATACAGAAAAGAAATATATGTAAATATTCTTATAAAATACCTTTTCTTAAAGAAATTGGAAAATGGCCCAAAAACTATTTTCCATAATGTACTGCAATTTTATTTAATATAATATACATATACTAAACTTTGGTTTAGGCCCAAAACAAACATTACACAAACAGTTACACTGATTGGGGGTTTCAAGTGTATTCAAATATAAAACATAAGCATTCGATACATTCTGAGCACTGCCACAAGGGGTCGCTACAGTGACAGTCTCTAATATCGCTGGATTAACGCAATTAACCACCGTCTATCGCCCCCTTTAAACACCACAGTCGCCCTCTATCGCCCCCTTTAGGCACCTTAATCGTCCTCTATCGCCCCCTTGAGTACTGATGGTTTTATGCACCAAATTCATCCTCTATTGCCCCCTTTAAGCATCAAAATTGTGGTCTATTGCCCCCTTTAAGCGCCACGGTCCTTTATCGCCCCCTTAAGGGACCACAGTCGTCCTCTATTGCCCCCTTGAGTACTGATGGTTTTAGGTAGCACAGTCGTCTTCTATTACCCCCTTTAAGCACCAAAATTGCCCTCTATCGCCCCCTTTAGGCACCACAGTAGCCCTCTATTGCCCCCTTCAAACAACAATCATCCTCTATCACTCCCTTTTAAGCACCAAAATCGCCCTCTATTGCCCCCTTAAGGCACAACAGTAGCCCTCTATTGCCCCTTTAAACAACAGTCAACACCCCTCTATTGCCCCCTTGAGTAATGATGGTTTTAAGCACCACAGTTTCCCCCTTATTGCCCCCTTTAAGCACCACAGTCGTCCTCTACTGCCCCCTTGAGTACTGATGGTTTTAGGGAGCACAGTCGTCTTCTATTACCCCCTTTACGCACCAAAATTGCCCTCTAACGCCCCCTTTAGGCACCACAGTAGCCCTCTATTGCCCCCTTTAAGCACCACAATCATCCTTTAGCGCCCTTGAGTACTGATGGTTTTAGGCACCATAGTAGTTCTCTATCGCCCCCTTTAGGCACCACAGTAGCCCTCTATTGCCCCTTTAAGCACCATAGTCGTCCTCTACTGCCCCCTTGAGTACTGATGGTTTTAGGGAGCACAGTCGTCTTCTATTACCCCCTTTAAGCACCAAAGTCACCCTCTATTGTCCCCTTGAATACTGAATGTTTTACGTACTGCAATCATCCTCTATCGCCCCCTTGTGTACTGATGGTTTTAGGCACCCCAGTCATCCTCTATCGACTCTTTCGGAAAATACTACAGTAAAATCAGGACGCTGGCCCTTTAAGTAACTGTCCTCTTGATAACGCACACCTTCTAACATTCTCGTGAACTCGTGAACTCTCAGCTCTATGAATGTAACTCTATGTGAAATATGCAGTGAGTACACTCTGTGCAAAATAAACAAAACAAAAAAAATCTTTATCTTAAAAGAAATGCCTGAAAAGAAGCAACACAAAAGCCCCCGGCCGCCGCCTGGCGTTCAGTGCGTCTGATTTACGGAGATGAGCGCCTGGATCTGATCGTGTGGAGACGTTTAGCTCGGCTATCTCTGACTGATCTGATCGTCTGATTATCTGATAACGTGATCTGAGTGCCTCTTCAGAGCTTCGACAGCAGCCCTGAGGGCAGATCTGGACGTGGAGCCACTGATTAAAGTGTAAAATGGAAATGTTTGGGTCGGGTTTTCTGGACAGATCTCTTGATTAAGGTGGAGCTGGGTTTCGCAGTAAGTTTTAAAATGAAACAATATATTTTAAATATATTTCACATTGAAAAAAAAAAGGAAAGGTCATATATATTTCTTTTCTGTATGGGTGGGTCATGCTTGGACAGCTTGCATTATTTTATATATAAGGAACGCCGCATGGTTAATTCTTACCATACGCAAAAATATATATATTCAAATGCTTTATCAAACATATACTCTGACGGGTATAAAAATGACCAAAAATAATAAAAATCTTTTAAATATATATTTTTAAGTAAATAAAATTTGGCATACTTTATATGACACTGATTAATTAATCAATATATTTTTATAAATATTTTAAAATATATTTTTTTGCTTCTTAGTTTAAAAGAAAACAAGAACACGAGACATATCACGTGATCAGAATTTACTGTGTATCTGTGTGATACTTGTTTTTGTAGCTAATGAGAATTAATCAGTATAATAATCGACGAATTAATTATATGCTAACTGGCTAACGTTCGAATGCTAGCTGCGTGCAGCATGTTGCCAGTGTTGTACAGTGTGTGTGTGGGCATATAAAGCACTGTGTGTGGAGTGTGTATGGTGTACTGCAGTGTGTGTGGAGTGTGTGTGTGGTGAGCAGTGTGCGGGTATATACAGCAGTGTGTAGCTGGTCTGTGTCTAATCCTGGTCCTGATCCTGCAGGATTTATGATGAGGCCTCGGGACACACCCCCCCCCTTACAGCTCGTCATCCTGGACCACTGCAGAAACAAACACAAACATAGAGGTCACCACATCCCATAATAACAGAGTATATATCGAAAAAGGCTTGGACTAAATCAGGAAAAAAATAAATAAATATATATATATATATATATATATATATATATATATATATATATATATATATATATATATATAAAAGCAAGGGGCACTGGATGATGTATGGGTTTAGAGGAGGGGCAGGAGGGAAAGCTGATTGGCTGAGCTTTAGTGGCTCTTTAACACTTTTAAATCACTTTTAAGTTATAATGTAGGAAATAAAAAATATTTCTCACAAATTCCACATAAAAATATTGTTATTTAGAGCATTTATTTATTATATGCAGAAAATGAGAAATGACTGAAATAACAAAAAGAAAAGATGCAGAGCTTTCAGACCTCAAATAATGCAAAGAAAACAAGTTCATATTCATAAAGTAGTTTTAAGTGTTCAGAAATAATCAATATTTGGTGGAATAATCCTGGTGGTTTTTAATCACAGTTTTCTTTCATGCATCTTGGCATCATGTTCTCCTCCTCCACCAGTCTTACACACTGCTTTTGGATAACTTTATGCTGCTTTACTCCTGGTGTAAAAATTCAAGCAGTTCAGTTTGGTGGTTTGATGGTTTGTGATCATCCATCTTCCTCTTGATTATAATTTATATTGCAGAGGTTTTTAATTGTATGAGACTTTAAGTATAGTAAAGTTCTCTGCTGACTGCTTTGATAAATCCTGAGATAATTATATAATGGATCTCTCATTTTACAGATTCTTGGTAAACAGCAGGCGAGTAAAAACCTGTGTGTTGATGATGAGGAGAGTGAAGAGTGGAGCTGAAGCCCTGCAGTACTGGAGCTGTTCCCGCCGTTAGCTCTGCTAGCCTGAGCATGCGCTGGAGCACACGGCCTCCTACTAAACAACAGCTACTGACTAATAAATCCACTTATATACGCAATACTACAGCCATAAATGTGAAAACATAGACAATAAAAACTAGTTTATAACCACTTTTAATTCCCCACGTCACCCAGAGTGAATGTAGTTACAGCATGTTGGTGTCAGAAGTTAGCTTGTTTAAATTGAAATTAGCGCCTCCTGCTAGCATAATGCTAACTACTTAATAAAAGTAATCACACTCTCCATTAAACTGGCATTAAGGGATTAAAATGTGCTCACCCTTCTTGGTGGGGATGTCACTGATGGAGTCTACCACGTGGATGGTGCCCACAGCTGAATCTTCACCCTTGGCGTTGCTGGCGTGGCACTCATACGAGCCCGCATCACGAGTAGTGAGCGGAAAGATCTGAAACACAATCAATATATTTGTTTTATAGTATGATTCTACATGTTTGCAATTCATTTATTTATTTATTTTCTCTTTTTCCTGTTCTTTTCGAATTTTCTAATTTATTTGGCCAATTATCCCAATATTCAGTCCATCATCACTAGTGATGCTCAAACACCCCCTCTGACAAGAAGTTGAAACAAGAGACTCCGCCTCTTTTTGAGCTGCTGCTGATGCTGTAGCATTGCCGAGTAGCATCAAAGCGCTAACACTTGGAAGAAAGTGCAGCGACTCTGTTCCGATACAGCAGCTCACAGACGCAGCCTTGTGCTGATCAACATCACCCTAGGAGTGATAAGGGGAAAGAGAGAGCGCCATCTACTGTACTGTACCCACCCAGAGAGAGCAAGGCCAATTGTGCAAGCTGCATGACCTGGATTCGCTTTAGACCACTGCGCTGGACCACTCGGAGCCCTATGTTTGCAATTTATATGCATGCACTAAATATTTTGCACTTTAATACTGTGAAAGATATTTTTGCAAAATACACAGTTTTTTTTTAGTTACTACTGTTTAAAAAATAGACAAATTTAGCTTCAACTTCTACTTTTGCAGTAGTATATTCCTGAAATAAATAAAATATTATTCTGTGTTTTTTCATATTGCAAAGAATATGATATAAATCCAGTAGGCGGAGCATGCTTACCAGCACCCAGCCGGTGACCTCGTGTTTCTCTGGGCCTCCGCGGGTCTGGATGGCCAGGTTATCCTGATCTCCAGGAAGAAGCAGCATCTTCTTCTTATCACTGCTGATCTACAGAAAGAAGAACATCATCCACACAATCCATAATACAGCAAACAGTGAGTATAGAATCAGGGTGGTAGTTAAGAATTTAATCACCAGTACACATGGGCTGCTGTGATGTTGCAAAAAAAGCTTAAAAACTAAGGCTAAATTCACATTACCAGGCTGAAGTGACTCAAATCTGATTTTTTGCTTAATGTGGCTTAGATCAGATTTTTTTAATGGCTGTGTGAACGTGCCAAATTCGATTTTATTAAATCAGATTTAAATCGACTTTCATATGTGGTCCAAATTCAGATACATATCGGATTCATGGACATTCAACATGAATGTGAATGGTCAAATCAAATCTGAATTCATGCGTCTTTTGGCGGTTAAGCATTAGCATTAGCGCTACATGATTCTCTCTCGTACCCCCCAAAAAATCTCTTGGTGCAGCTGTGCAGCTATAGCTGTAAAAAAACAGCAAAAGCAAACCGCCTGTCCTTTTTTCTCCTCCTGGATCTGAGCATGAACTTCAGAGCAGCTGTTTACTGTTTCTCCACTCCAGCAAAAGATGCTCCACATATGAGCTGCTAACTCATCCATTTCCCTTTATAAAGCTACGAGTCTCTCCTCTCTCTAATATGAGGGTTTTCTTTGTTGTTGGTGAAGAAGGAGGAGTTTATACAGGTATCAATGTGCAGCATGTGAGACGATTCAGGAACAGATTCTGTGTTCACATTACACACAGATACAGATCACTTACATTTACACTGAATGTGAACCAGATTTGAGCAATGTGTCTTGTAGTGTGAACACTGTACTCTTTGACACCAAAGCTGCCCAAAAAGAATCTGCAGAATGTTTTAACATCTCCAGAACTTTCCCTCCACCCTGAGGGAGCTCTGGATCCTGGAGATCCTTCATCAAACACGGTCAGAGTTCAGATACAATATGAGCTGTCAGTCAGTGTGATGAACGTTTTTTAAAAAGCTGATGGAAAAGTGCATTTTTCTGAGGCTCAGGCTGACAGCCTGTTGGTTCTGCTGGAGTTTTGGTCATGCCTGATTGACTCAAAGCAAATTCCAGGAGTAAGATCATGTTTTTACAGGAAGGTACAACATTCACACAACCCTCAGACTACAGCCATACTACTCCAGCTACACTCAGATATAAAACACTACACTCAGATACCGATTTTTATCCATTCAATGCAGATTCATACCAGATTAACTACACTCTACAGTTATTACAGTCCTCCAATAAAACTCTGCAGATTCATACTGAACCAAAATCAGTCCAGAGGTTCGAAACTGGACTTCTACAGTCTGTACGTTACGTGTTGTTGATTCATACTGGGTTAAAACAGTTATTTTACAGTCAGACTGTAAAAAAAAACTACACACACTTCATATTCATACTGGATTAAAATCTCTCCACATTAATTATTCTCAGATTGGAGAAACTGAACACGATACAAATCCACACTAAATTCATCTATTCGAATTTCCACAACTGTGTCCCAACAATTATTACTATTAGACACTACAATCTACACACACTGCAAACAGACTTAAAGCACATTGGATTGTCTGTCAGTTAGTGAATACCACACATTGCAGATTCATACTGAATCAGTTTCACTACATTAATGTTTTTTTATGTGGATGTATAGAATATACCTGTATATCTATAATCTGTTGAGTCTATACAGCACCAGTTAAAAGTTCATGAAGCCGACTGTGAGAATCAGCCAAGAGGGAGCAAAGTTGGCATCAAAACAACAGAATATATAAAAAATATATATATAAAACATATTTTGGCTTTTTATAACACTTTTTATTTACTTTATAATAATATAAAGTAAAATATAATATGGTATTATATACTTTTTAATACCAGCTTCACCTTTTTCTATTTTTTACTTTGTCTTTTTATTCATCTAATTTTCCATTATTTATTTTATTGGTTTTATTCATTTCATTTTTTTACTGTATTTATTGTTTTCCTTGTTTTACTTTTGGCCTTTTATTTCATTTATTTGATCCTATTTTAAATATTTTATTACTTTATTTTAATTATTCATCTCTTTATTTTAGCGCTTTACATTTTTATTTTAGCCTGTCCACTTCCAATTCTCTTATTCTGAATTATTTATTTCTTGAAAACTAAATTTTATATTTTTTGCTTGTTTTTCTAATGTTTTTATACCATTTAACTTTGCTAGTTTTTTATGAGGTTCGTTATCTTAGCTCACCTGAATAAATAGTTTATATTAATTTTAATTTAATTATTTTGTTTTATTGTATTGGTGCTGTTTATCACCTTTATTCTACAGGAGCTGGTAGCGCTTAGATGCCACTGTGGATTAAAAACTTCCTGCCCTAAATCCTTCCCTGATTTCCGACCCTATTGTTTCTGTATGCTGTTATTCATAGATGCATGCATCCTTTCACACAGTCTGAGCAATACTGTACACACACACACACACACGTGCAAACATACTCAATGACTCATTTCCCAGTGGACTGATAGGGTTAACTGCACTGAGCAGACGTCTGGTGTGTGTATATATACATATAAACAGCTCAGGAAAAAAATAAAGAGAGCACTTCTTCCAGTTTCTGAATCAGTTTCTCTGATTTTGCTATTTATAGGTTTATGTTTGAGTAAAATGAACATTGTTGTTTTATTCTATAAACTACAGACAACATTTCTCCCAAATTCCAAATAAAAATATTCTCATTTCGAGCATTTATTTACAGAAAATGAGAAATGACTGAAATAACAAAAAAAAAGATGCAGAACTTTCAGACCTCAAATAATGCAAAGAAAACAACAAGTTCATAATTATAAAGTTATAAATCAATATTTGGTGGAATAACTTTTTTTTCATGCATCTTGGCATCATGTTCTCCTCCACCAGTCTTACACACTGCTTTTGGATAACTTTATGCTGCTTTACTCCTGGTGCAAAAATTCAAGCAGTTCAGTTTGGATTGATTTCTTTGACGATGTGTGTAATTTATGTTATATAGTCTCTTAATTTCTGATGAACAGAAATCATTATATTACCTTGTTCCAGGTGACCACAGGTGTGGGGATCCCCTTCGCCTCACAGCTCAGGAACACCTGAGAGCCCGTCACGTTCCACACCTCTCCGGGAGGCGTCACGATGGTGGGAGCTGAGCAGGAGAAAGAGGGGAAAATGAGGATTTTTAGCTTTTTAGGATGTGTTAAACCTGAGATCTGATCTCCTCTAATCACAGCTTCTAAAGATCTGATCTGATTCTCTGATTTTACAAAAAATAAAAAGCTAAAGTAAATCTGCTGGAGAGTTCTGGTCAGGTGATCTCTGGACTGCGTGTTCCTGCTGGGAGCAGTGGACCTGAATTAACAGGATTATTAGCAGAGAGAGAGAATAAGAGAGAGAGAGAGAGAGAGAGAAAGAGGGAGAGAGACAAAGAGAGAGAGAGAGAGAGAGAGAGAATTTGCAATAGTTTGTTTTTTTTATATTTTAAAAAGCATTATCATAGAAACTCATAAATATATACTATATGTAATGAGAAATATAATAACAGTCCATTTCTATATTCTTCATGTCTGTGACATTATAAACCACATGATGCCAAAACTGTATGACATTATGACATCACGCACCATCTTCTGATGTTACAACCAGCTTTATTTTTGTGATGTCATAAACCAAATGATGTAATAAAGATGCAATATCTGCATATTGTTAGCCACAGACGTGTTTGTGTGATTCAGGTTTGTGATGTAATAAAACATTTGAGAAACTGTCACATGTCTGTCTTCTGTGTGCTATGATCCAATGACAACATTTGCCATGTTTGTGATGTCACCTAACCTATCTGATGTCACCATGACACCATAATTGCATGCAATTTTCTCATAATTTCTTTGGTTTGTTTGTGATGTCACTTATCATATCACACCCCCATGATGGAATCATCTTTGCAACCATCGTAGCAACTACCTGGTACACCATAGCAACCCTCTAGGAAGACCATATAGCAAAACATCTGAAATTCCAATAGTATCTGTATTTCTATATACAGATCACTTCAGTTTCTGAATCAGTTTCTCTGATTTTGCTTATTATAGGTTCATGTTTGAGTAAAATGAACATTGCTGATTTATTCTATAAACTAAAAATATTCTCATTTAGAGCATTTATTTACAGAAAATGAGAAATGACTGAAATAACAAAAAAAGATGCAGAGCTTTCAGACCTCAAATAATGCAAAGAAAACAAGTTTATATTCATAAAGTTTTAAGGGTTTAGAAATCAAAAAAAGGTTTTTAATCACAGTTTTTTTCATGCATCTTGGCATCATGTTCTCCTCCACCAGTCTTACACACTGCTTTTGGATAACTTTATGCTGCTTTACTCCTGGTGCAAAAATTCAAGCAGTTCAGTTTGGTGGTTTGATGGTTTGTGATCATCCATCTTCCTCTTGATTATATTCCAGAGGTTTTCAATTTGGTAAAATTAAAGAAAATCATAATTTTTAAGAGGTCTCTATTTTTTTTTTCCAGAGCTGCATATTATGTATAAACTTTTACTGACATGTCTAACCAACCTAAACACAACACACCTGACAATAAAGAAAATCAGGGATCTGATCTGACTGAGCAAGTGAGAGAGAGAGGATGGATAGAGAGAGAGAGAGACAGAGAGAGAGAGGGATGGATAGAGAGAGAGAGAGAGAGAGAGAGAGAGAGGCATGGCTAGAGAGAGAGGCTGATCTGTTGACTGGTCTGCTGTTAATCCTGGACTGTAAGGGAGTGTGTGAAGGTCAGTGGTGTGGACAGTTCTGGCTCTGCTTTTATAAACACTGCCAGTTCTGTGTGTTCCTAAGCGGGTCTGAACCGTTTGATCCCGGTCCGACTCCCATTCACCGACCCAAATCCGCCGGAGAGGCTGGAATTTCAGACATGTCTGTTCAGGGATTCGGGAAACAGGCGCCGCCCTTTAAAACACAATGGCCTGTAGGCTCTTCTACTGTTGGCATGGCAGTGTGTGTGTGTGTGTGTGTGTATGTGTGTGTTGATTTTGGCCTGAACCAACATTTAATTTCAGCTACACAGTCTGACTCTACCCATATTGTACCACAGCATCCACTTGGCCAAATCCGAACAAAGACCTTGGGCACCACAGCAGCCACTTGAAACGCCGTACCAACCACTAAAGCAAAGCCACCTGAAATACCAAAGCTATCACCAAGAAACATCTTAGCAAAACCATGCCAACCATTTGGCAACACCTTAGCAACCACCTGGGGCACCTTTGTGACAGTCACAGCAACCACCTGGAATACATTAGCAACCATATGAAGCACAAAAAGAAGTTCTAAAGCCCTATGCAGATGGGATTAGTTTCTCAGGGGGATGTTTGTGAAAACTATTTCACGTGACATCCCGTTCAGTAGCTCCTCCATTTCCACTCTCTATTGTGTTTTTAAAGTGGATCTCCGTGGAATTTTATTAAAGGTGAGGAGACGAAACTCAGAGATGTGCGTCCGGACGGGACTAAAATTACCGGAGGAGCACGGAGTTCAGAGAAAAACAGTAGATAATTCAGCCTGTAATTTCTAGAAATTAAATATACATTACAGTACAAGTTTGGACACACCTTAAAATTCAGTATTTTTTAAATATTCTGCATTTTCTGCACCTCCCTCACCCAAGAAAGTTCAAGCGGTACAGTGATCTGCAGTCTATAGACCTGAAGCTGCTCATGTTTCCATAACATTCATAATCAGATTCAACACCTTCACCTCCACTCAATTCACAACGTGTCCAAAAGTATCTGGACAGCCTCTACATAAAGCAGTGACCAAAACTGCATAATCTAGAACACCTTAGCAACCACCTGAAATACCAGCCAACATAGCAAAAATTAAGAAACACTATCGCAAAATCAAAACACTTACTTACCACCTGAAATGCCACAGATACCATCATAGCAACCACCTGGACCCCCTTAGCAACCCCCTGAAATTTCATAGCTACTACAATAGTGACCACCTGAAACACCTTAGCAGCCCTTGATATACTATAGCTATCACCATAGCAACCACCTGGAACACCTTAGCAGCTACCTGAAATACCATAGCAACTGTACATGATATTGGAAAACACTGACATGGGAATATTTGATTGTTCTGTGATACACAGTATATTGTGATATTAATAAAATATTAATAATATATATATACAATAATTAATCACCAGATATCTGAAATACATGTCTTGCAATCTGACATACAATCAAATTATCTCTCACAGCCTTACCACGTGATCACAGTTCAGGTAACTGTCTCACCTTTCTGGCACTTGCCCTTGTGCTGCACCTTAATGCCAGTCTTGCCCTCCGCCTCCGCGAGCGCGCTCGCCGCCTTCAGTTCGCACGCGGTTCCGTAGCTCACGCCGTCCGAGCCGCACACCTCGTAGTCGTTCTTGCACGCGCACACGCCCGTCCTGCTGCCCGCGCCCTTCTTATCCTTCTTGCTCTTCACGCACTCCAGACCGGGAGCGCAGCGCGCGGACCCGGGGCCGTTACGCGCGCCGCACGGCTCTCCCACACCGGGAGCGCGCTGCACCGGCACCGGGACCGCCTGCTTCTGGACCGTGGTGGCGGGGGGAGCCTCGGTCCCGGTCTCGGGAGGGGGCGTGCTCCCGGTTCCATCGGTGGTGACCGAGAGCGAGAGAGCGAGCGCGAGGACAACGAGGCGAAACATGACGAGAACAGCGCGTTATGGCACTGAGGCGCGCGCTGCTGCAGCTAGCTGCTTGTGGGGCGCGAGGAGCTCAGCCGGACACGCCCTGAACTGAACTGAACTGAATAGACACGCCTACTTTGGGCGGGTATATACAGTATATAAAGCTCTGGATTTTTGTTTGAGTAAAATGAACATTGTTGTTTTATTCTATGAACTACAAACAATATTGTAATTTAGACAATTTATTTGGCTGAAATAATAAAAAAGATGCAGAGCTTTCAGACCTCAAATAATACAAAGAAAACAACAAGTTCATATTCATAAAGTTTTAAGAGTTTAGAAATCAATATTTGGTGGAATAACCCTGGTAGTTTTTCATTTCATTTTTATTTTCATGCATCTTGGCATCATGTTCTCCTCCACCAGTCTTACACACTGCTTTTGGATAACTTTATGCTGCTTTACTCCTGGTGTAAAAATTCAAGCAGTTCAGTTTGGTGGTTTGATGGTTTGTGATCATCCATCTTCCTCTTAATTATATTACAGAGGTTTTTCAATTAGGTATTTGTAATTAGGCATTTGTAAGTGGTCTCTTTTTTTTCCAGAGCTGTATGTTTCTTGATAAAACACACACACACACACATATATATATATATATATATATATATATATATATATATATATATATATAGTACCAGATTTTTTACATTGTAAATTTAATATTGTAGACTATACTAAAGCTCTAGTAGAAAGTCTATACTCTGGACATTAGATACATTTACTCTAACAAAAGCAGGATAAACTCTTTTTAATCACCTTGATTTCCGAAGAAGCAATGAAACAATGAATGAGCAGGAGTCCCAATACATTTGTCCATACAGTATAAACACAGTGGAACAGCACCTTCTGGTGTTTCTTATAAATACAGAGTGAATTCCTGAAATACACCACAAACCAGAAGTCCTGCTGTTTATCAGCTGTGATTGATGTGTTGGAAAGAACCGTCATTTCACTTTTAATGGAGAACATCTGTACAACAACACAATGCACATCCCGACAACGCTTATCCAGTAATGCAGTCAGTGGACCAGTGAATAGCTCAACCAAACATGCTAATTATGCTAATTAACAGGGAATAAAACTGGATAGTTTTCAGTTAGCATCACGAAAATCATATATGTCCATTCGCCGACAATTATGCGACTGTTCCTGACTGTTCCTTAGCAGTATTAGCATGATTGACGGTGCTAACCAGTGGCTGTACACTGTTATTCACTGTTAGCAGCTTTAGCATGTTTTACTGGGCTTTTATAGTGCTGCTAACCAGTGGCTGTTCACGTTTATTCACTGTTAGCAGCATTAGCATGTCTGGTTGAGCTGACATTATGCTACTTTTCCTGGTTAGCAGCATTATCATATTTGACTGAGTCGTCATAATGTTGCTAACCAGTGGCTATTCCTTTTTATTAACTGTTAGCAATGTTAGCAAGTCTGGTTTAGCTTACATTGTGTTATTAACCAGTGGCTACTAGTGTACACTCATGGTTAATAATATTAGCATGCATGGTTGAGCTACTCATGGTGAGCAGCATTAGCATGTTTTACTGGACTGTCATAGTGCTGCTAACCAGTTGTTATTTAGGTTCTTATTCACTGTTAGCAACACTAGCATGTTTGGTTGCTAACTGGCTATTCACTTTTATTCACTGTCAGCATCGTCTTCCTATAACAGTCTTTCTGGTGCCGGTTCTGTTTACAGTACTCCAGGTCCAGGATGTTCTTCAGAACCAGATCCCCTGGAGGCTTCAGGATGTGAGCAGATCTGCTAGAATCTGATGTTCTGATCAGACTGGTCCTCATGTTCTTAATTTAGTGTACTTGGCCACGAACGCAGCGATGATGTCCCTGTAGGGAGTTTCTGAGTCGGAGCGGGTCGGGGGGATTCTGCACAGGGTCCGGAAGCGTGGAGAACGCAGGAGCAGGTTATGACCCAATCCTACACAACTGGAGCTCAGCCAGTACAGAGCCATGGACTGAGAGAGAGAGAGAGAGAGAGAGAGAGAGAGAGAGAGAGAGAGAGAGAGAGAGAGACCATTAAACCACAGTTCATTATTATATTTGACAAATTATTATTGTTGTTATTATTACTATTGCTATTGTTATTATTGTAATTGTTTCTTTTTATTGATGGTTCTGTCTTACTATATGTTCAGTTTTAGACATTTGTGTGCTTTGGCAACATTGAGAGATAAAGGGATAGAGAGAGAGAGAGAGAGAGAGAGAGAGAGAGAGAGGATGAGTAGAGAGAGGAATAGATATAGAAATAGGAGAGAGCAGAATAAAGAAGTAGAGAAAGAGGGGGAGAGAGGGGGAGAGAGAGAGGGAGGTAGTGATGGAGAGAGTAAGGAGAAAAGAATAGAGGATGGAGAGAGAGGAATAGATAGAGAAATAGGAGAGAGCAGAATAAAGAAGTAGAGAGAAAGAGGGAGCAAGAGAGGGGGAGAGAGAGGGACAGATAAAAGGATTGAGGGATAGAGAGAGAGAGGAAGTAGAGAAAGTAATAGAGAAAGGGAAAGGTGAGGGATAGAGAGAGGCGGGGAGAGAGAAGGAGAGAAATTTATAGAGAAAAAGAAAGGAGAGGGATAGAGAGAGAAAGAGAGGAATAGAAAGAGAGAGAGAAATAGAAGTGAAAGGGATAGAGGGGAGAGATAAAGAGAGAGGGAGAGAAAAAGAGAGAAAGAGGGATAGAGGGAGGGAGAGAGAGAAAGAGAGAGAGAGTCAGTTAGTGTTTATTATATTGCCTCATGTTTTGTCCCTCTTGCTGCTGTGGAATCCTCTGTTCTAAATGGATGAAAATAAGGAGATAAAGCGCTACAGGAACAAGATAGCGTCACGGACAGGGATGCACTCTTTCACAACAGCAGAAGCACACGTGTCGCTCTTCTCAGGATCTTCTGCTGCTGCTGCTGCTGCTGAGGGACGTGTCTTTCAGCCACCCAGAGATTCTTATCCCCGTAATCAGACACCATTGAGAGAGTTCACATGCTTCACAATGACGACATTACTAAACGTTCCCTATAGTCCACTGAATTCACTACCCACGTGCATGTGTGTGTGTGTGTGTGTGTGTGTGTGTGTGTGTGTGTGTATACACAGTACCAGTCAAAACTTGGGTCACACCTGTTCTTTATTGTAGATTAATACTAAAGTCATCCAAACTTTAAATAAAAACATATGGAATTATTTATCAAAATCAGTGTTTATCGAACCAGAATATGTTTTATATTTTAGATTCTTCAAAGTAGCACCTTTTCATCAGATGATCAGTTTTGAACATCTCTGCTGGATTTTCTCAGTCAGTTTTATGAGGTAGAGTCACCTGGAATTCAGGCTAAATTCAGTTAACAGCTGTGCTGAACTCATCAAGAGCATCAGTTAAAGTAAAGTAGTGAAGAGGTAGAGTTACAGGTATACAGTGAATAGTGAATATTTGAGTAATGTTCGAATCCAGATTATGAGAAACAACAACTACTCAACTAAAGAAAATTCAAGAAATTCCTCAAGTGCAGTCGCAAAGACTATTAAAAACATCATAATGATGAAACTGGCACTCATTAGGACCACTCCAGGAAAGAAAGAGCAAGAGTACTGTCTGTTGCACAGAATAAGTTAATCAGAGAAATGCAGATGCAGATCTTAATCAGATTTTAACAGCAGTATATAAATTGTAGCGTATTTGAGGTATAGGTATTATATTAATAGGTGTTTACAGTGGTGCAGGTATAATAATAAAAAGTCCTGCTGTTATCACATCACCATCACAGTGCTGCCTCCTGTATAACAGACCCGTCTGCAGCTCTGAACCACAGGACCCTGCTCTGACTCTCTCCAGCTTTCTCCTGCAGATATCTGCTCTCATCTGTTTGAACCCTGTCTGAAGAACACGCGAGAGCGGGGCACGTGAGTCTGGCTGCGGACACGTCTGCTGCGGCATTCGCTTCTCTTACATAACCAGAACCGCAGACACAACACAGTGGTTCTGATCGGGCCAGATTACAGCTCACTCAGTAATCAGCAGGACTATTTGTGTACCAACCACAAAATAAATAAATCAAAATAAAAAACAGAACTTGTCTCCAGAACTTTAGTAACAGCCCTGTGTATATGTGTATTTATTTCAGTTTGGGTTTCCTGACTGCCTTACTGCTACTCTACTCTACTCTACTCTACTCAGAGATACTATAACCTGATCCTGACCTAACTCAACTCCACTTCATTTTACTCCACTTAACTCCAATCATCTCCAATCCACTCTACTCTACTCTACTCTACTTAATTTTACTCCACTCCACTCAAATCCAATCAACTCAACTCCAGTCATCTCCAATCCGCTCAACTCTGCACAACTTCACTAAACCTAACTCCACTTCAGTCCACTCAACTCTACTCAACTTTACTCAACTCAACTCCAAACCACTTTTTTCATCTCCAATCCACTCCAATCAATTCATCTCATGTCCACCCCACCCCTCTCCACTCAGTCCACTTAACTCTACTCAACTTCACTCAACTCAAATCCACTCCACTCAACTCCAATCCACTCAACTTTACGCAACTTCACTAAACTTAACTCCACTTCAATCCACTCAACTCTACTCAAATCAATTCACTCAACTCATCTCTACTGTAATCCACTCTTCTCATTTCCAATCCACTCCAATCAACTCTACACAACTTCACTCAACTCAACTCAAATCCCCTTAATTCACTTAACTCAACTCCAATCAATTCAACTCCAATCCACTCAACTTTACTCAACTCCAATCAACTCAACTCCAATCCACTCAACTTTACTCAACTCCAATCAACTCAACTCGACCCCAGTCCACTGGCTTTTTGGTACTTTGGTACCTTATTATCCTCTACTACTGCTCCCTACCAAAACGTAGCTCATCATCACTCCAGATTCTCAGTTTGTAGGAGTTGACCATACTTTCTTTTTTTACCAGATAAATAAATGAGAAAATGAGAAAAAACATAAAGCATGACAAAAATACAATTACATGAGTCAATTATATATAATAAATATAATAAATAACACAAAAAATAACCACTAGAGATATAGAGAGAGACAGGTTGAGATGGAGACGGGTCATGCAGGCAGTAGCAGTAGCTCTTGCTTCATGTTGCCAGATAAGGAGAAGCGACACGGATCTGCTGGAACCATCTCTACAGAATCCAAACATCCTAAACCTGCTCGAGAGCGTGACCAGACACCAGCCCAGCTTCAAAACCCACCCTGATCCCACAGTCCCTTACATAACCCCCCCAGACACCGCAGACCCCCGGAATGATGTGGGGTCTATCTGGAAACCGTCCAGCGCTTTTGTTCTCCTGCACCGCGCTGGATTCACTGAGCAGATAAACTCAGCCACGTTTTATTTACAGAGTAATGGGACGTGAACCTTCTCCAGACACACAAACCCAGACATGCTCTCTGAGAGGGGTCGACGGGTTCAGAGGGATTACTATAGAACCTCCTAAACATAACCATAAAAACTAACTTTCACTTAATGTAAGCTTTCCTTATGCTCAAAGATCTCTATAAATAGCTGTAGTGCTGGTGATTCTGTATCTACTGTAACTGTAGATTAATTACAGAGCAGTATGGTACAACAGATTACAGTGCTGGTGATTCTGTATCTACTGTAACTGTAGATTAATTACAGAGCAGTACGGGTACAACAGATTACAGTGCTGGTGATTCTGTATCTACTGTAACTGTAGATTAATTACAGAGCAGTAGGGGTACAACAGATTACAGTGCTGGTGATTCTGTATCTACTGTAACTGTAGATTAATTACAGAGCAGTACGTGTACAACAGATTACAGTGCTGGTGATTCTGTATCTACTGTAACTGTAGATTAATTACAGAGCAGTACGGGTACAACAGATTACAGTGCTGGTGATTCTGTATCTACTGTAACTGTAGATTAATTACAGAGCAGTATGGGTACAACAGATTACAGTGCTGGTGATTCTGTATCTACTGTAACTGTAGATTAACCCATTTGTTAATCTGTTACACTTACTCTACTTTATAAATGTAGGGTTAGTGTACTCACAGAGGGAACTGCAGCTGAAAGGGGAATCATCACCAGTGAGATTCCTCTGATGAAGTGCGTCACGTACCTCTGGAATCTCGAAGCGTCTAACCTCGTCACAGCAAATATCTGACCAACACACACATCCAGCATAAACACAAAACATTAGAACATCTCAAGATAAAGTCCGGTAAATGAATAGTAAATTGATCCAGATTATGAAGAAACACATATGGAATCATGTAGTAACTTAAAATACCCTGTGATTTAGGTATTTAGATGCTTTTATGTGAGGAGCTGTTTGTTAACTTGTAGTTTCTGAGGCTGGTAACTCTGATGAACTTATCCTGTACAACAGGGGAAACTCTTGCTCTTCCTTTCTTGGGGCGGTCCTGATAAGTGCCAGTTTCATCATTCTAATGGATGATTTTAATATTAATCTACAACGCAGCACATTTTAAAATATAAAAATCTCTCTGAATTTAATGGATGGCCAATGTACATTACTTCCATTTACTTTAAAGGAACCAGACTTTCACAGAGCAGAGTTTTCTGGACTTAAATTAAGTCTAGCATTGGACAGGGATTGTAGGAATTAAAGATCTTGCTCTGTGGTGTTTCCTGTTCTGGACTCTTTTTCCAAGGAGGAATAGCGACCTATAATTAACACTGTTCTGTAGGAATCCCCCCTCCACACTTCCCTCAGCCCTATTGTTCCTCCCTCTGGTGACATATGACCACCGACATTAACCCTGAGCTGAATAAAGGGAGGATAAAAGCTCATTTCCTGCGCAGAATAAAGTAATATTTGTATAAAGGAAATGCTATATACTAGTGCATCTCAAAAACTTTTTGAGTTACTTTATTTCAGTAATTTAGTTCAAAATGTGAAACTCTTGATGACTAGGGTTTACAGACAATGAAAACGCAAAAATCAGATATTAGAATATTATATAAGACCAGTTGGTACTTTTGGCAGTGTGGGCAGTGTGCCAAGTCCTGCTGGAAAATGAAATCCACATCTCTATAAAAGTTGTCAGTAGCAGAGGGAAGCTGTAAGATATGAAGTGCTGTAAGATTTTGTGGGAAAACAAAACTGCACTGACTTTAGACTTGATAATAAAACACAGTGGATCAACACCAGCAGATGACAGACATGACTCTCCAAACCATCACTGATCATCAGTAAATTTTACATTTCATTTAAAGTAAATCAAGGGAGCAGAGTCTGGAGGAAGAGTGGAGAGACACACAGTCCAAACTGCTCCAGGTCTAGTGTGAAGTTTCCACCAATCAGTGATGGTTTGGAGAGACATGTCTGTCATCTGCTGGTGTTGATCCACTGTGTTTTATTATCAAGTCTAAACTCAGTGCAGTTTTGTTTTCCCACAAAATCTTACAGCACTTCATATCTTACAGCTTCCCTCTGCTGAAAACAACTTTTATGGAGATGCTGGATTTCATTTTCCAGCAGGACTTGGCACACTGCCCACACTGCCAAAAGTACAAATTGGTCTTATAAGATATTCTATTTATTTGAGATGCACTAATACACTTTTTTTAAGTGATCTGTAATGCTATCAAAAGTTTCCTCACCTCAGTGATGAGCAGGTTAATGAGGCCCAGAGACACGGGTATGATCCAGGTGGAGTCTGGGAGGGTGAGGTTTGAAAACCACAGAGCGCCCCCTGCTGCCAGCTCCTGCTGCAACCCTGTAAACACAGATACCTCCTAAAGGCTTGAACCTACACACTGATTGGACACTTTGTCAGAAACGTTTATTCATTAACAGGACATGTGCTGGTTTAATAAATTAAATTTCAGACATTTTAAGACTTTTTAATACCAATAAAAAATAAAATTAAGACCATTTTTACAATAACAAAATGACAAAAAGCTCAATACCGATATTCAGTTTACAGATTTTACAGAAAACAACGGATTTCTGTATTTAGTATTTAGTTTTTTACATTTAACCTTTAATTTAACCAGGCAAGTCATTAAGAACATATTCTTATTCACCATTCTTATTTATTTACAGCCTGGCAAATAGAAGAAGCTACAAAAGCAGTTTTAAAATTTAAGAAAATGGCAAAAAGCTAAATAACGATATTCAGTTTACACATTCTTTACAGAAAGCTTGTGATTTTTGTATTTAGAGGCAAACTAATATTTCTAATAAACATAAATTAACAGCTTTACACAAAGAAAAGGTAAAATACAGCTTCAACATCAGATTTGGAAACTGTGACATGCTTTTAAACATTTAAGAGATGTGTTTAAGACATTTTAAGACAAACTAAGGCCTTAAACGCTGCCAAAATCCTGATCTTAAAGATGTACCACCCTGCAGAGCACAGTTCTGATCCTGTTTTATCACACCTGATAATCCAGGTAATGTAGGAATTTAGAGATATTTAATTATTAGAGCAATCTGTGTTTAATCTATAATATATTTAAGGTGTTAGATCATCACCTCTGGTCAATTCTGAACCTACAGCCCTACTGAAAGCTTGAGTAAGTGATGGAGGATGTAGAGGACGTGTTGTGAATTGGGACAGGGCCGTGAGGAGGAGCTTACCTGCGGAGGCGTGTCCTATTCCCATGCTGAGGTTCCGCAGGGCGAGAGAGAGACACACCCACATGGGCAGCTGAACCCAGATGAGCAGACTGGCCTTAAACGGGTGGCAGTTATCCCTCACGTACAGCTCCGACACGATGCGCCGCAGATTCTTCTTAAAATGATATCTGCGTGTAATAAAGCAGTAATAACAATACGAATATCAATCATCAATATCAATATCATTTGGAATATATACATTTAGAATTATTTTTACATGTAATTTGAAGGAACAATATGTACTAAAATTAGCTTCATAAAATTTCAAAAATTGTTTGCCCCACCCCCTTCTTTACTAGACATAAAGCTCACATGGGTTGCCAGGTCGATGACACTGAGGCCCAATCCTGTTTCACCCCTTGCCTCTACCACTTACCATTTACCACTTACCATTTTTTCCAATTCTTGTTAGACTGGACTAGACGATTAGCACTATATTAGCATAGTTTAATGTGTAGTTTCAATGTTTTATAGCTAAATACTTTATAATAAGCATAAAAACAAGATCGCTAGTAGTTTGTCTCAGTAGTTAGCTAGCTAGCTAACTTTCCCGTTCCACCTTAAATGGTGCAACAGACGGTAGGAGCTGCAGAATTTAAGGAACGGAACTGAAAATTAAAATAAAATAAAAGCTAATACTAGCTAATTTTAGCTCCCCATCACAGAGGAATTAAGAAATAAACTATAATAATTACATTTCTCAATCTGCACCATCTCCCCCCTTTCTGAAACCCTAAAGTTAACTAGGTAACCAGCAGCTAGCTTACTAGATCTACTAGATAAAAGTCTAGTCTAGTCTGGATCACTTTACCTTTGTCAAATACTCACTAACTCAGCACCTTGATAACTCAGCAGCACTCAGAACAGTAATGTTTAATCCTACTAGCTGTTATGATAAAATACAGTAGCTAGCTAAGTTAGCTAACCTTAGATAAAGCTCAGCGCTAACCTGTTCAGGAGAAAATTAGCAGCTCAGCATCTGTCTTGTAGTCCTTCTGGGTTCTAAACTGTGTCTTCTGTCTATCTATCAAATGTATTTCCAATATTTACTAACATTTTTATCCGTCTCTGCTCATCAAGCTTTTAAGAAGGATGCTGAGGCTGCAGCACACCGTGTTAACCTGCTATGGCGTTCTATACCTGACAACCCAGAGTGTGGAAATAGGACTGGGGAATGGGTGGGGCAGTAGGTAGAGTTTAAACTCAGCATGTTTCTTTAACATCTGATCACAAACCCCCACCATTTTAACAGACATTACAGAAAATATAATTTAACAATGCATTACGTTCTGTAGAAGAAGCCGTTCATACCTGCATGTCTTCTCAGACCAGCCCTTCTCTTTAGCTTTGACTGAAATCTCGTAGCTTAGCCGCCGCGCTAGCTCTGCGATCTCCTTCTGCAGAGCTTCTACCTGTCTGAGAGTAAGAAGATCCCACTGTTACTCTCCACAGCTCCACTGTACTGTATATAATCACATTATTAATCTGCTGCTGATAGTGTCTCTGATTCCCATTCAGCTGCAGCCAGAGCTGCACAATAAAAAAAGTAAAAAAAACTAAAGTTTGCACACAGCTCTTCTCACCTCTGTTCACTGTTTTATCTTTTCTTGTAATTGTATTATTGAACATAATTAAGTGGCAATAGTAAGGAACAAGGGTGCCGCCATGTTTCCCTTTTTTTAATTCAGCAAAAAACGGTTTATTTGGGTGAGTAAAGCGCTTCCGTTTATTTACAGTAAGCTTAGATTTACATTATTTTCTGCAGCACTTAGCCAGGGTGCTATCAGCTAGCAGTTCGTCCAACGTAACTGATTTTAACACAGTAAATGTGTTGCAGGCTACAGTCCGATATACTCGCCTCTGAATGGGCGAAAGAGCTAGTGCTTAGCGCAGTTAGCTGCTAATGCTAATGCTGCTGCCGTTTTTTTCAGTATACATTTAAATGTATACATTTACACAGTATACACTAGCCAAAAACAAGTAATAAATAAACCTTTACACCTAAGCCTTTAAATATGCACTTGGCTCCACCAATAAATTAGTATGCTACAGCTTGAATATCGAATTTAAAAACTGCGAAACGCAAAGAAAAATTAAATCAAATCATATTTAGACATTTAGGAGATGGATTTAAGACATTTTAAGACAAATTAAGGCCTTCAAAATTAGTTTTTTAATTATGTTAAATATTTTTGCGTATGATACGACACGGTACACTCCTAGTGAACACTCCCTGTAATGAAAACACACCAGCACTACTGGTAACTGCTAACACAGATACACACACGTTTTTGCACTGTTTTTACCCCTTTTTAGGGGGTTCAATTGTTAATTATGGGGTCAATCCCCCCCCCAATCTCCCTGTAATTCTAACCCTGGTTTTTACTCATATAATAGTTGGAGCTCTGGTTTTGGTACAGGACTGGAGCAGGAGTCTGGGGAGCGTGGGGGCGGCTGGTCTGTGGGAACACAAACAAAAATCCTCTAACTGGGGTAAAGGAGGAGCGGTCAGTCTGACTTTCAGCCTCGGGGGTAAAAATAAAGATTACAGTGCAGAAAACAGACAGAATCACTCACTTATATAAATACAGTCCCCTTAAAAAATATTAGAACAGTGAGACAGATCCCTTAATTTCTGCTGTAGATTGAAAACATTTGAGTTTGTCATTAAAAAAAGAATATGAGACAAAATATCAACATTTTAGCTTTTATTTCCAAGAATTTACATCTGGATCAGATACACAGTTCAGAAGATTCATCACCTTTAGTCTGACTTTATCCATTTTTCTTGTCCTCGATTCTTTGTGCTGTCACTATGTAGGCCTGTCACAATAACCAACGTTTTTGGACTACATACTGTCTCAGAAATGGTAATATATATATATACATATATATTTTTATTTTAAGGCTAAACTTATGTAACTTATACAATAATCATACAATTGCATAATATTGCTTTTACACATTACTTTTTAAGAGGGAAATTTTAAATTATTAAGAATTTTTAAATTCCAATTTTTTTGGAATGCAAAAATGTTTAAATTCCTAATCTCAAATTCCACATTTTTTAAAACCTGTGCAGGAACTAGATCTATGATTTTCTGTCAGTGATATGAAGTGGGCGATATTTTCCTTATATAATATCACAATATTTCATGTTTTTTTTTCTTCTTTTTTTTTTTGCAATGACGATACTCTTGGCGATATGACAAAAAACTGAATTATTATTGCATATAATATGATATAGCACACCTCTATATATTGAGATATTAAAAAAATACGGACGTTTATCAGATTAAAAACAGGAGTCAATGATCTAGAATCCATTCATGATACTAATAATATTATTAATGCACTTCAAATATCTCCATATATCCAGGATTAAAGTAAAATAAATGATACTGGACAGATAGAATCTGTCTCTAGTAGATATATAATGGGAAATGAGAACAGTGTGAATTTTTCTTTTGCTAAAAACAGTAAAAAATGTTAGTGAAATTATTGCATATGATTGGATATGGCACACCCGTAGTCAGTTGGAAAGTATTAGTGATTAAATGAAGAATATCCTGAGTTCTGTCCTCCCTTCTGAGCCGGAGACGCATCCCACAATCCCCCTCACCCGGGAGAGAGACGTTTAATAAGCAGAGAATCTGCAGTGTTTTCTTACAGCGATCTGCTGACCTTCACTTACATTCCCCTCATACTTCTGCTGTGTTACAGTAAACACTCCGAGAGCTCACACTCTCACACTCACACACACACACTCACACACACACACACACACACAGTCTAAGATCTGTCCTAGTATACAGGATATGAACACCACTGTCTCTAAAACATCTAAACTGCTGTAATATTACACACAGAAAGCTGTTGTATCAATATCTTCAGTATCAACAGATAATTTATCATTAATTTCTAATTTTATCCCACTCTACATCCAATGTGCGAAGCCAATTTCCTCACTCACTCATTAGGACTCCCTCTTCCCTATCACTAGTAAAGACCAGCACACACCTCCTCAGATACATATAAAATCAGGCTCCGCCTCTTTTCCAGCTGCCGCCAATCAATGCAGCATCACTAGGTAGCGCTAGATCCCCAGCTCTGATACATCAGCTAACAGATGCCTGTACCAGCTAGCACCACAGTGGAAGTGATGAGGGGAGAGAGCGCCACCTACTGTACCCACCCAGAGAGAAAAGGCACGGAGGGGACACTTCAAGAACTTTGAAAACATCCTCAAGTGCAGTCACTGCAAAGACCATTAAAAACATTACACTGGTGATGGAACTGGCCCTCATCAGGACCGACACAGGAAAGGAAGCGCAAGAGTTTCCTCTGTTGTACAGGATGAGTTCACCAGAGTTACCAGCCTCAGAAACCACAAGTTAACAAGTTAAGAGCATCTAAATTCTTATTCACAGAGTATTTTTGGATTGTTTAACACTTTTAAGTTACTACATGATTTCTTATGTGTTCCTTCATAGTATGTATGTGTATATATGTGTGTGTGTGTGTGTGTAAAACAAGACCTTGGCGATGATGGTGTTCTGGTAGATGGAGAGGGGGAGGGTGATGGCGGTACGCAGGGTCAGTGTGGTGCAGATGATGCTGATCCACCAGGGTAAGCCTGTGCTCTGCTGGCTGAAGATCAGCAGCTGCTCGGTCAGATGGACGGGTCCAGAGTCCGCTATGCTCTCGTACCAGCCGGGCCGGGCCGAGCTCACCCTCCTGCAGGACTGCAGACCTGCGGGACAAAGTCCTGAGAGAGCCCAGGGATTAGAGAGTACAGGACGAGAGGGGCGGGACCTGTGGTCCACTGTAAACACAACCTGAGAGACGGTTCTGACCGAGAGCTTTACCGATACCTGACCAGAACAACACAACCTCAACGGACCAGAACTGACCACAGAACCAGCCAGCCTCAACCACGGTACAGAGAGATACCTGAGAGAGAGAGAGAGAGAGAGAGAGAGAGAGAGAGAGAGAGAGAGAGAGAGAGATACATTAAATTTCATATCAAGTATTTAGTCAGGAGAGCTAAAATAAAGAACGTCATAAAATAATAATAATCAAAACATTATAATAACTAAATGGTAAGAGCATTAGAAAAACAAGGAAATTATATAAGATATAATTAAGAAGAAATATGATAATTTAGAATAAAAGGATAAGTGGACAGGCTGAAATGTATAGCAAAAAAATAAAGAGATAAATACTTAGAATAATAAAATATATAAAATAAACTAATAAAAAGGGTCAAAATGAATAAAATAAACGTAGTAAATAAAATGCCAAAAAGGTAAAAGAGAAAAATGTAATAAATAAAAAGTCAAAATATATAAAATAAATAAAAGTTAAAAGAAAAACTTAACTAAAACAGGTACAGGCTGTCTGACGGTGGCAATAAACTAATAGTTTGAAATGATTTAGTGACTCCAGTGAACTGAATTTTTAGAGTTTCCTGTAGTGAATTAGTAATCTGAAGTAATCCAGTTACTAAAGCGTGTCTGATATCTAACGTTATTGTTATTTATAGAAATCATGAAGAAGATGTAAGACGGCCAGAGAGCGAGTTATAAATACATATTATTCAGCGTGTTTCAATATTAAATTTATAATGTAAAAAGTCATAAAAATAAAGAAACACACTGAATGAGGAGGGGTGTGTGCAGATGTTGACCGGTTCTGTGTGTATATTATATATATAATCAGGTTAAACAGCGGCTGTTCTCTCCTCACCTCATGTTGATGTTTATTCCGTTCCTCAGCGCGGGTTTACGGGTTTTTACTGGAGTAAATAAATAATATAAATTATTATTAGAGGTTTATTTTCCAGATCTGACATTCAGCCCTCAGCGGCATGTCACTGCGGCGCGCTCCGGTGACGACATCGCTGCTTTCTCAACCCGACAAAATAAAAGCCAAGAAGAATTAAATTATATTATTAAAACAAAATCTCTCCCAGTAAATCAGAAAATCGTGATCGTGAAATATATATCATATTTGTTGTGTTTCTGTATTAATTAAACAAACGCAGAACATTAATGCATATTCGAAAAAAAACAAGAGCGAATTTTAGGCGGACTTTTATTTTTTATTTTTTTAAACAGCAATTATTATTATTATTATTATTATTATTATTATTATTATTATTGTGTATTAATGATTTTTCCAAGATCAGTATATTATTGCTAATAAAAATATGTAAAATAAATAAACAAAATAAAAGTTCGCCCGTATTTGCTTAAAAAAAACGCAATAATGTACTGCGTTGGTTTAATTCATACAGAGACACAAATAAATATTATTATTATTTATATATTTAATTTTATATGTTTTAAATGAACAATAACATGCTGATTTTGGAAAAATCATTTATAGCTGGAGGGTGAAAAAAAATAATAACAACAAAAAACTACAATATTTTGCACATTTATAACTTACAAAGACGCTACACACCCGGGTATAACTTTAAAATATACTGTAACATTTATTTAGCTTATATTTCCAACAATTTTACTAACTGTATACAAACAATAGTTTAAAAGGTTTCTCCTGATATGTATTACACACAGAGTGATCTTTTTTAAGCGTTTATTTATTGTATTGTTAATGATTATGGCTTTTTTAATGCAATGAAAAAAACAAAAAAATCAGTGTCTCAGAAAATTAGAAAATCATAAAAGAACAATTGGTACTTTTGGCAGTGTGCCAAGTCCTGTTGTAAAATGAAATATATTGAAATGAAATATATTCTTATATAATATATGAAATAAAGTAACTTTTCAATGATATTCTATGTTTTTTTTGTACAGGCCAATCTGACCAATATAGAGGAGTTACCATAGACATATATGGGAGTTACATTGCAGAGGGTGAGTGGCGCCTCCTGCTGGATGGGATTTGGAATAATTGTAAGATTAAATATTTAAAATATAAATTTAAGACTTTTTTATATTTATTGAAGCATGTGAAGTGCAAAACAGAGTTAATGTAATAAAAGTAGGTGAGCAGAGGTAAAAAATTCTCCACAAACAGCTCCTTCAACACCTCTAAGCCTGTAAGTACATCCAGTATCTCCTGCTACAAGAAATGTAATCATTTAGACTCTTAGAAATGTAAGAGATAACAGAAGAAAATGGCAACTATATGGTTTAAAAAGATTATATTTTATTGTTTTATTGTTATTTTACAAAAAACATCAGTTCCAGACTGAGATGACGGAATGTGCTCACTTGTACCTGTAGGATAAAATGATTGGTCGGCATAGTTCAGATTTGGTTGAGGTCAGAATCATTAATAATCTCAGCAAGATTGGAATCAGCTGAAATCAAAATCCAATCAATCACTCCAGGTGGGAGATTTCCCATGGTGTTGTTATCCACTATGCTATCCCACCTGATGTATCTATGTAGCAAAAATAATTAGACTAAAAAAAAAGAAGACTGGAAAACCATGGAGCACCAAGGATTAGTGGAAGTCCTTTATTTTAAAGGATTGACAACCTTCTGGTTCCCACCCGTCTTGGTCTTCAAACCTTTGGACGACCCTATGGTGTACCAGGAACACCTCTTTTAACATTGTGATTGTATTTTTGCTGTTTTATTAACCCATAGCACCTGTAAATGGGATTGAACCCCAGCCAATCCCTGCACCTGTACCGAATTTGTCTCCAAAGCACCTGCTCAGTGAGTAGCACCACCCTGCTGATAAAGTACGATCAGGTTCAAGTCCTGTAATTGTCCTGTAAACCGTGTCAGAGGTTAGATGTTTGCACTAACGGTGGGATCTCCTGGCCCTGGCCCTCTGAGCCATGCGCCGCTGGTTGAGGGTTTTGGTGGTGGTGCGGAGTTTGCGCAGGCGCAGCTGCCTCAGGCGCAGCTGCAGGTCTTTGGGGATCTTTCCCCCTTTGGCCAGGATCTCCCGCAGCCGCTGTTTGGGGGTCTTTGTGAGGCGGAAGTCGCAGATGGTGGGGTAGTGCTCGTATTCCACTCTGCAGGAGCGAGAGGAAGGGATGTAGCCCTCAGCGCTCACCGTCACGTCGTGGTCGCCGGGGTTCAGCAGCCGCCAGTAGTCCCCGTCGGCAGCTGGACAGAGAGAGCGGCAGCTTTAAATTAGTTTATTATACATACCCCATCCACAAACTGCTGTTCTGCTTGGACAACACTGATGGAATATCAGCAAAAATCTAATTCAGACATTGTTCCCCAAGAAAATTGGGATTGCACAATTGGAATTGACCAAGATTGACATTGTAACCCAATATGGAGTGGTTAAATTCAATTGCATTCGTCCTAGATCTCAATGAGCGTACACTAGGTCTAGTCCAGAATAGCCAAGATTGAAATCAGCCAATTTATACTGGCATCAGCCTTGATCTGAATTGCTCTAAACTGGTCTGGCCAAAATTGGAGTCAATGTATATGGGAATCAGAATCAAGATTGAAATTGGTCAGGATAAGAATCAACCAAGATCTTTGACTAGTCCAGATTTAGCCAATATTGAAAGCATCCTATATTAGAATACATCAAAATCCAAATAACCTGAGATCTGAATCTGCAGAGATTGGAATTGCCTGAGTTCAAAATTAAGACCTGAATCGGTCTAGATAGGAATCAATCTAGATTTGAATCTTCCTAAATTTTAACCAGCCTAGACCAGATTTAGCCAAGATTAGAATCAGTCTAGTTCAGAATTGTCTAACAACAACAAAACTCCTCGAGATTGGAAACATCCTAGATTGGAATATGTTGAGATTGCAATCACCTGAAATCTGAATCTACCTAGATCGCAATTGGACTGGTTATAAATCAATCAAGATCTAAATTTGGAATCAATCTAGATTAGAATCATTCTAGATTGGAATACGTTGAAATCAAAATCACCTGAGATCTATATCTGCCTAGATTGGAATTGGCCTGGTTTAAAATCAACCAAGATCTGAATCGGTCTAGTTTGGAATCTAAATTAGAATCAGCCTAGATCAGAATTGAAAGATTGAAAGCATTCTAGATTGGAATACATTTAGACTGCACTCAACTAGGATCTGAATCTGCGTAGATCCTAATTTGGAATCAATCTAGATTGGAATTAGTTTAAATCAAAATTGATCAAAACTGGAATTGGGTTAGGGGGCTTAAAGTAAATTATTTTACCACTTAAAGCAATAAAAGGGTCTGTTTTTGAGATCGGAGTGTGTAAGTGAGGGTGGATTCTCACCGGATCTGATGTGATGGTCGATGTCGTCCACTTTGATGATGGCGTCGGCTATTCCAGCATCAGTGTCTTTGTCCCTGATGACGCCTTTAATTCCTCTGTGCACCTGAGGGAGGGGAGGAGATGCGATTTGTGTTCATTTAATGTTTAATATGATTTTTGTAGAAGCTTCGTGTTCAGAGCGTTACCTGCTCCATATAAACCAGTAGAGACTCTTTATTGTTCTCCCACTCGATGGGCAGTTCGCTGGCGTGAGGGAATTTATCACAGGAGAGCTCCACGGTCACCTCAAAGCAGTTCGTGTGCAGGTAGCTGAAGTCGTTCATACCTGAGATGAGAATTTAGCAGACTGATTTTATGTGTGCTTAGATTATCTACATAAATTCATCATCAAAAAATAATATATATATATATACACACAGATATTTACAGTTCGAACACACCTTCTCCTTCAATATTTTTTATTTTTTATTTTTCCTACATTAATAAATGAATAGTATAGTGATCTATCAGTTTATGAAGGAACACATAAGGAATCATGTAGTAACTTAAAAGTGTTAAACAAACCAAAAATACTCTGTAAAGAAGCATTTAGGAAACTCTTGCTCTTCCTTTCCTGGGAGGGTCCTGATGAGTGCCAGTTCCATCATTATAACATTTTTTTTATAACATCTTAGCGGTGACTGCACTTGAGGATACGTTCATGAAATTCTTCTTTTCGTATTGTCTGACCTTAATTTTTTATCTTTACTTACTATCTTTAATCGTTTTTTTTTATAGTTTTTGCTTCTCATAACCTGGATTCAAACATTACTCAAATATTCACTATTCACTGTATACCTGTAACTCTACCTCTTCACTACTTTACTTTAACTGATGCTCTCAAACACTTTATTAAGAGACAAGAAATTAACAAGTAATTAACTCTTGATGAGTTCAGCACAGCTGTTAACTGAAAGCCTGAATTCCAGGTGACTCTACCTCATAAAACTGACTGGGAAAATCCAGCAGAGATGTGTAAAACTGATCATCTAAACAAGAGGAGCTACTTTAAAGAAACTAAAATATGAAATGTTTTTCCTCGTAGTTTGGGTGAGTTATTGGAGTATTAATCTGTTTTGCAGTGTGTGTAATACTCACTGCCGGGCACCGTGTGCCAGTTGGCCCCGTTGATGATGTTGTTGTGGCGTATGAAGTCGAAGTTGTGGCAGTGCCGGCGGTCGGGGTTGGACATGACATGGTTGGTGCTGGCGTAAACCGTGGCCAGCCAGCGGAAGAAGCTGTCGTCGGCGGTGGGCGTGAGCTCGCGCGGCGCCCAGTCCCGGGTCATATCGAACGGGTACGTCACCACCAGCTCACCACCGTGGAAGTTGGCGCTGAGCACGAAGGGGATGGCCTCCATCCAGCTGATCACTGCCCGCGTCTCAGGGGCCACCTACAGGGGCCCATAATCAATCAATTTATACAATATAGATATAGAAACATCCAGCTGATTTATTACTAATTGATTTTTAAATGGATATTGATAGTAATCAATAGTATTTCATATAGTAATATTTCAAAAGATGGGATAGATGTTTATGGCTGGATGTTCCCACTCAGTTTTATGAGGTGTTGGGCTACGTTCACATTACCAGGCTAAAGTGATTTAAATCTGATTTTTTTGCTCAATGTGGCTCAGATCTGATTTTTTCCCTGCTGTGTGAACGTGCCAAAATCAGATTTTTTTTAAATTTAGATTTGAATATGATATGAATATGATCATATGTGGTCCTAAATCAGATACACATCTGAATTCATGCATCTGTTTTTGCTTTTAGTTAACAGCTGTGCTGAACTCGTCAAGAGATTATTACTTGAATTTTTGCATTTTAATAAAGTGTTTAAGAGCAGATCAGTTGTGGTACCATTTAAAAAAAGACTACCTTTATAAAGGGTTTATAAATGGTTTACAATTAGTTTATTAATGGTTACTAATTAGGTTGTAAATGTAAAAATCATTAATAATCAGTTATAACACATACGTAGAAAGGGCAACAATGACCTGTTGTTTGTCTAATAGTGAACTATATTACACAGCCATCTATATTGTTGCCCTTTCTATGTATGTGTTATAACTGATTATTAATGATTTTTACATTTACAACCTAATTAGTAACCATTAATAAACTAATTGTAAACCATTTATAAACCCTTTATAAAGGTATAGTCTTATTTTAAAGTGGTACCTCAGTTGTAAAGTAGTGAAGAGTGAATAGTGAATATTTGTTCTAATGTTCTAATCCAGGTTATGAGAAGCAACAACTACTCAACTAAATAAAAAACACAAAAAATGAAGGTCTGTCAATCACAAAAGAAAAATTTAAGTATCCTTTAAAAGTATCCTCAAGTGCAGTTTCTGCAAATACCATCAAACATGTTATAATGACGAAACTGGCACTCATCAGGATAAATTCATCAGAATAATCAGCAGAATACTTTGGTTTGTTTAACACTTTTAAATTACTACATGATTCCTTATGTGTTCCTTTATATATATATATATATATATAGTCTGGATGAACAAACTGGTGTCCAAATGTTTTTTCTGGTACTGTATCTACTGATGGCACTGAAGTGATTGATTGATTGATTGATTGATTGACTAATTGATCATCAACAGCCCCTACTTACAAAGGCCTCCTCTGAGGTGTACTGTTCGGGGAGGGGGAAGTAATGGTTGATGAGTTTGGATTTGTCCATCTCCAGCTCGATGGCGTTCCACATCACTGTGTTCAGATCAGCGAAGTTGTGATTCATGTCGATGCCCTCGTAGCTGTAGCGTCCCAGAGCCCACCCGGACAACTCCGAGCCCTGAGGACAAGATAACACATGCTCATCTATCATATACACACGCCACAACTTTAAATATACAATTTTACACAATTATCTGAACTTTATACTTCTTACATTTTAATAAAAAATATTCTCATTACTCCTATTTAATCATTTCAGCTGGTTTTCATTCCGGCTTCTCATCGTTCAATAAAACCCCTATCCAGATAAATCTCTCCATCCAGATAGAGTGAATCTGATTGTGATTGGATGTAGAGAAATATAAACATATACCATTCCCACTCCCTATTGGTTTATACTGTGATTCATCACACCATAGCAGACGTATGTAGCCTAGTATGAAGAGGATCCGTGCAGAGACTCCAGAGACAAACTCCAGACAAACTCCAACCCATCTAAACTTCTTTAATATATATTTACATTGTTTTGTATGAGAAATACATTTATTTTTAATAAAAGCATATATGCAGCTGAAATACTACCCTTATGAAAAGGAAATAAATTTCAGCACTAAATTAAAGTATTAAAAGTATGTATAAAGTAGGTAAAGAATACTAAAGTGCATTTTTCATATTAATATACTTTAGAAAAATGTATTACCATACAACGTTTCTTTTTTTTAACAATGCTTTAAATTATACATTGCACTGATATAAAATACATATACATATATATAGTGGCATTAAATACTACTGCTTAAAGTGCACTTTTGTGTATTTTTTTCCCAGTAGCATTAAGGTGTACTCAATATGTGCGTCAATATGCAAAATAGTACATTTACAATATACTGCAAGTGTATTAAAAATGATGTTTAAAAAACACAAACTTAAAACCTACCTAATTTGCAGAAGTTGTTTGAAAAAAGCCCTCAAAACACAACTGAATGCTTTAATGTTGTATTTAAATATAGCTTAATTACAACTGAAATATACTTAAGTTGCCATAAGTTGTTCCAAAATAATACATTTAGTATGTATTTAAGTGCATATTTTAATTTTAAAAAGTGTGTACTTTGCTATGTTATATATACTAATAATATAATAATATAATAATAAAAATATTTAATAACAATTTTCTTTATTATTATTCTTATGTATGTATGTATGTATTATTATTATTATTATTATTATTATATTCTTTTATTAAATATTAAATTTTATCAATGTTACCCTTTTAGTAGAACATTATAGTCATTATGGATGTTTTTTTTTTACTTTTATACTTTAAGTAGTTTTGAAACCAGTACTTTTTTAAAACACTTTTACAGTAAAAAGCTTGAGTCAATCATTTTTTTTCTAACTTCTACATTCAGTATTTTATTAAACACTAGTATCTATACTCTATTCTACACACAGAGTAACTAATGCAGAAACTCTTCACACCTTTGTTGAGTGTAATTAATCACTATTTAAACAGCAGCTTTTACGAGTTTGACACTGCTGATGCATTTGTGAGGTTTTATGAATTTTTGCATCCAGCTGCACCTTCTTATAGGCGAACTCGTATCCGTCCGGGTTCATGGAGGGCAGCAGGTGGATGCGGGTCTCCTTCACCAGCCGGACGATGCGCTGGTTCCCCCGTTTGTACTCCTGACACATGAACTGCATCAGGTTCAGCATCAGCTCCCGGCCCAGAACCTCATTCCCATGAATTCCGGCCACATAGCGGAACTCGGGCTCTCCTGCAGGAGGAGACAGAGAGCTTCCTTTATACCCACAGAATCAGAGAGTTGGGTTCTGTAGGGTTTTAGGAACATACAGGTACATTAACCTCCTGTTATGTTAATGCATCAGGAACAGCAATGGTGTGCATGTTTAATTATCCAAAATAAATAAAATAAAATAAAAATCCTAACAAGCAGTGTGAATATTTTATTATATTTCTATATTACTAATTATTCTATCAATATTTAGTGGAATGATGTTCCTTACCTCTAACAGGTAATGCTTCAATTAGGATAATTCACTCGTTTTTAATAAAAAGAAAAATAAATCTTTAAACTTTTTTTTTAATGTTTCACTACTTTTGAAAGACCAACATATAAAAAAAATAGTTTATAATCAAGAGGAAGATGGATGATCACAAGCCATCAAACCACCAAACTGAACTGCTTGAATTTTTACACCAGGAGTAAAGCAGCATAAAGTTATCCAAAAGCAGTGTGTAAGACTGGTGGAGGAGAACATGATGCCAAGATACATGAAAAAAAACTGTGATTAAAAAACTGGATTATTCTCTTAAAACTTTATGAATATGAACTTGTTTTCTTTGCATTATTTGAGGTCTGAAAGCTGCTTCTCCTGCAGTCTCAGCTCTCAGATCTTTCAGGTGCAGATATTAGAAGTATTACGGTAAGGCTGGAGATGTTTACTTGGGTGTGAGGGCCTCCTGAAACCCGAGCTCTAACATCCAGCTCCTCCATCTCTCCTCCTCCTCCTCCTCTGTTCTGTCCTGCTGTAGCAGAGGGGTCTGAAATCTGGCACCTTCTCTAAAAGAGCCCGACGACCCCAAAAAACAACATTCCTCACAGAAATCAGAGAAAACCTTCTTAAATCAAACAAATGCTGAATTTAGAAAAGCTTAAAAATGCTAAGAAGCATAAAATGCTAGAAAACAGAGCTTCTGACAAATCTGTAGAGTCGCACTGTCCCATGGAAAACTTATAAAATTGTACACATTATTTTTTTGCACAAATTATTAATTTTACAAAGTTTGGCCCCAACTTTCTACCGTAATTCACTCATTTAACCAGTGGTGGATCTAGGATTTGTCTGAGTAAGGGCCACGGTATTATTTTACCAGTCACCAAACTTTTAAAAATATTTTAAAGTGTTTATTTTCTGCCAAAACTTTTAAACAAATAATACATATGAAATTTATTTGCATTTGGATTTTGCCTGGTTTTGCTTCACAATTTTACATGTATTTTTACTGTACATAAACAAAGTGTACAGGACAGAGGCTTTTCATTGAGCCAATCAGATTTTTAGCTGGGGCCATTGCCCCTGTTGCCCCACCCCTAGAACGACCAGTGCATGGTTTTTAATCACAGTTTTTTTTTTCATGCATCTTGGCATCATCATGTTCTCCTTCACCAGTCTTACACA
The DNA here is from genome assembly GCF_023375975.1 of Astyanax mexicanus. NCBI lineage: Eukaryota > Metazoa > Chordata > Actinopteri > Characiformes > Acestrorhamphidae > Astyanax > Astyanax mexicanus. The sequence continues at coordinate 1,799,229 of NC_064426.1, forward strand.
CTGCTTTTGGATAACTTTATGCTGCTTTACTCCTGGTGCAAAAATGTAATTTAAGCAGTTCAGTTTGGTGTTTTGATGGCTTGTGATCATCCATCTTCCTCTTGATTATATTCCAGAGGTTTTCAATTTGGTAAAATCAAAGAAACTCTCTATTTTTAAGGGCTCTCTTATTTTTTTCCAGAGCTGTATAATTGACGTGAATGATTGATGATTGCTTGATGGTAACTGATGGTTACAGAGCAGCTTCTTAATGGAAAGAAGGTATTTGAAAGAATAACATGATACAATCAGTGATGGCAGGAATGGGCTTGGATTGGGTGGGTTGAATTGGGTTTAGTGAAAAAATTTAAGATGCTCAACGGTTGGACAAACCAGGAAAAAGAGCATTTTAGGGGAACTAGAACAAGTTAAACTCATTCCGGACCTTCTGTAGGGTGACCGGAAGCTCCAGTTGAACTGGGAGGAAAGAAACTGGGAGGAAAGAAACTGGGAGGAAAGAAACTGGGAGGAAGGGAACTGGGAGGAAGGGAACTGGGAGGAAGGGAACTGGGAGGAAGGGAACTGGGAGAAGAAGAACCGCTGAGACCTTTGACCTTTACCCTCACCACAGCATTTCTCTGTGCTGCTGATAAGAAGCATGTGTTCAACAATCCCAGACAATACAGCCCTGATTCACATTCTGCATCTAAACCACAGAGCGATGACATACCAGAGCTCACCGTCCTGTAAACTCCTGCAGATGTGTCCCGTCTTTCATCCTGCAGCTCATTTCCTGATCAATCTGGAGTGAGACAGCCGGAATGAGGAGCGCTGTCAGGGTAATTGTGCAGATCAGGATAAAGATGGATGTTTAGCAAGAGTTCACCGGGACTAGAATCCAGATCAGATCAGAACAGTCACTGCTTTGATTGTTTTTAGTGTTTTTTAATGGTGGAGTCGTCTGATTGGTCAGGTTCACAGCGAGGAACTGGGTCTTCTTCACACTGTGAAACTGTATTGGAGATGCAATGGTCCGATTACATTGTTTTACAAGCTTCCTTTAAAATTTACTTTTTAATGTTAATCACAAAAATTATCAAGAAATCGTAATTTTTTAAAGAAACGGAATTGTATAAAAATGCGAGGATTTTGTTGAACTGAAGTGTGTTACACATTAACCCATTTTTCAAGTGTTTCATTTCTTCTTTCTTGTGTTATTGCTTGTCTTCCCATGTGCTCTTTAAGCATGTGGCTCTGTTTTGCTGTTGTCTTGTCTCTGTCCTAGCCCCTTCCTGTAATCAGTGTACTCTGTTTTCTCACCTGTGGTTGTTTTTTATGCTGACACCTTGTTACCCTCCCCAGGTGTTCTTTGTTTAGTATTTTGTCTGTTCTTGTCAGGTTTTTGTGCTTTTATTGTGCTCCTAGCCTGATTACAGTTTATGTTCAGTTTTTTTTTGTTTGTTTTTGTTTGGCTACGTTCACATTACCAGGCCGATGTGACTCAAATCAGATTTTTTGCTCAATGTGGCTCAGATCTGATTTTGTGAACATCTGTTGAACGTGCCAAATCAGATTTTTTTTTTTTTTCAGATTTGAGTCACTTTCATATGTGGTCCTAAATCAGATACAAATCAGATCCATGCACATGCAACATGAATGTAAACGGTCAAATCAGAATTCATGCGTCTTTTTTTTGTGCAGCTGTGCATAGCTGCAAAAGAAGAAAACAGCAATAGCAAACCTCCTGTCCTTTTTTTCACCTCCTGGACCTGAGCATGAACTTAAGAGCAGCTGTTTACTCTCCACTCCAGCAAAAGATGCTCCACATATGAGCTGCTAACTCATCCATTTCCCTTCATAAAGCTACGAGTCTCTCCTCTCTCTAATATGAGGGTTTTCTGTTGTTGGTGAAGAAGGTGAAGGAAATGATTTCATCTAGCTTTCATCTTGCTGTTTCTACAGTTTAAGGGAACGTGTAATAAAGCAAAGTTAGATTTTGAAGACCAAGAAAACTCTCAGATAGAAGAGAACTGCTCATATGCTGGTAAGAAAGGCAAATCCAATCCTTGAAACAGGTATAGCTGCAAAGAACCTGCACTAAGTTTTAAGTATAATTTACATGATGTAAAATTTAAAAACATGAGTAAAATCTTGGAATTGAGCCATAGAAAAGGATTTCAGATATGATTTATTATAAAAAACTACGTATACATTTAAAAACTGAAAAATATATATTTTAGCATTAGATATCAGGTACACCAGCAACATAACAAATGCAGTGAAAGTGCAGTGTTAACTAAACATCATTTTAGTGTATTCTCTGCTTATTTGTAGCTTCAGCAAATGTTGAAGGAAATAACCTGCTATCAGCTGAATAAGATGAAGACCTGATTATGATAAATAAGGAATAAGCTGAGTGTTTTTATATCCTGGTCTCAGTTAGGAGTGTTTCTAATCCATGCCCATTCTCCACTGGGCATCTCCACTGTCTCAGTGCTGAGCTCTGCCTTGGCATCGCTGACCTCAGGCCTCATTACGCGAGCTGGCACAGGCACCGGCCAACACTGACTGGGGATCTGACTGACCTCCACCTCCACGGCCAAAAGCAACCCCACACTGCTCCAGAGTAAACACTCTGAACTGGTGGAAAAGAGTGGAGAGGGGAGAAATAGAAGAGAAGGAATCTCTAAAATCCACAGTATTCACTGCACTGACTGACAAGTCAATGTGAACATTTTTTTATTGCAGCTCTGGCAGCTTTTCAAACCTTCTGCAAACACTCGTCCACTATGGGCTCCTCTAAGAGGCTGATCATAAAAAAAAAACTAAAAACTCAAATTTATGCTGACAAAAATGAAGGAAATGATTTCATCAAGCTTTCATCTCGCAGTTTTTTACAGTTCAGGGGAAGTGTGGAAGTCAAAATTAGATCTTAAAGACTCTAAAACTCTAAGAAAGAAGAGAACTGCGAATATGCTGGTAAGAAAGGCAAATCCAACAGAAATACAAGAGAACGGAAATAGAAGAGAAGGAGTCAGCCATCTCTAAAATCCACAGTATTCACTGCACTGACTTACGAGTCAATGTGAACGTTTTTTTATTGCAGCTCTGGCAGCTTTTCAAACCTTCTGCAAACACTCGTCCACTATGGGCTCCTCTAAGCAGCTGATCTAAAAAAATATTTAAAAATGAAAACTATTGCCCACAAACGTGAAGGAAATGATTTCATCAAGCTTTCATCTTGCTGTTTCTACAGTTCAGGGGAAGTGTGGAAGTCAAAATTAGATCTGGAAGACCAAGAAAACTCTCAGAAAAAAAGATAATATTTCCTTAATCAATACAATTTGGGCAAATATAATGGGTTTCATATAACCCTTTATTTATTTATTTTTATTAAGGTTTTTTATTAGGTTCTCTCTTACCGAGCTCGTGTTTGCCTGGGTTGTCGGAGATCTCCATCACGTAGAGTTTGAGGCCTGTGTAGCTCTTCCCGATGCTGTAGATTCGCGTGATGTCTGGACACGCCTCGTGCACGGACTTCAGGACCTGCCAAAAAGAGATACAGTAAAAATGAGAATATACCAGCTACAAATGAACAAACAAAAAACATATCAGAACCGACAAGTGAACACTAAAACAAAGGGGCTAAAAATACAGAGGGATTGAACAGACAACTGGAAACACCTGGGGAAGGTAACAAGGAGAACAACTAAGGCGGAGACCAGAGAGAACAGCACAGGGCCATGTGCTAGGAAGGACATGGATAGGATAACAAGGTAAAAACACAGAGATAGAACAGGACAAAAATGTGAAAATAGAATGTTTGGTAAAAACTAGTTGGGTCTACTTTATAATTTCTTGGTTACAATTTTTAATTCATTAATTATATGCTCTTTGGCACAACAGACATACGTAGTTAAGTTTTCTGTACGTTCTTTCAGTATTCTTTCAGTTTTCTGTTTATTTTGTTTCCTACATAATTTTCTGTAAGATGTGTATGGAAAGAATCAGAAGTGTGTGTAGTACCTGTGTGAGGTGCTGTGTGTTAATAGAGTCAGTGTTTAGTAAATAACGGGGGTCCGGTCAGCCCCTGCGGCCCACTGACCAGAGTTTATGTACTGAGGAGCCCAGAATAATATTTGTTTTTTGGTAAATGTGGCAAACCTCTCCCCACACGCCGAGGCTTACCCAAGACTTCCAGACACACTGTGAAATCCAGCTCTGCTCAGCTGTTTGTACACACCATAAATTCAGTACGTTTTTATTAGTCACTATTTTAAAATGTTCTACATTATAGATTAATACTAAAGTTATCTTAACAAACCAGAATATGATTTATATTTCAGATTCTTCACAGTAGCACTTTTGCTTTTGTTTGGATGATCAGTTTTGAACATCTCTCCTGGATTTTCTCAGTCAGTTTTATGAGGTAGAGTCTCCTGGAATTCAGGCTTTCAGTTAACAGCTGTGCTGAACTCATCAAGGGTTAATTACTTGAATTTCTTGTCTCTTAATAAAGTGTTTGAGAGCATCAGTTAAAGTAAAGTAGTGAAGAGGTAGAGTTACAGGTATACAGTGAATAACCCTAACCCCTATTTGAGTAATGTCAAGGTAGATGCACCATTAAAATAGCAATGCGCCAAAGTCAGAGCTCACCTGGCTCTTAAAAAGAATACGCTAATTAAAGTAACAAGCTGCATGTTACTCCTAAAACACACTCATGATTAATTAAGAGAATTAGTTCATGCTTTTTTTTTTTTCAAATTTTTCGAATTGCGCAAGGTGTACTTTTCCCGTCGTTACGATAGCAAAGACATACTGACACACCTTAAATCAAGCTGCAAAGTGTGATAAAAGATTGATAAAACAGGGCACCATACCTTCCTCATTTCCTTGTAGTTGTGATGTCTGAAGTCCAGTTTGTCCTGTGTGACTTCTGGTTCCTGCCCCTGGTAGATGTTTGGGTCTAAAGGGATCCACAATGGTCAGTTAGAAAGGTCACTACATAAAAATGTTAAACAATGTTCATTCAATTACATATTTTAAGTCAAAACTGCCTTGAAAAAGTTCTTCATATTTAGGGATTTTTTGGGTGGGCTCTGTGTTGGAAATTACAGAACACTTCCGCCACCATGTTTAACAGATGAGATGCTTCTCTTCTCAGTATGATTTGGATCTTTGGATCTGGCCGGGAGGTAAGGAGGAATCACCTATAGATTTCAGAACCCCCCCACCACCATGTTTAACAGAATTTGAGCAGGAGGTGAACACTAATCTGTACTGTATTAATATGTAATGAAGATAAAGATTCATGTTTTAAACACTGAGTCTGACACAGGGACTGAGCTTTCAATATTTTCAAAAAACAAACCTATGTTGGAAAAATTGCCCCATACACATCTGATAATAGATTTAATTGTTGAAACTGGACATAATTGAATCTTTAATGGTAAATGAAGCGAAAGAAGATGGAAAAATATGATTATTTATGTGTCAACAGTCATGTATTATGAATTTGGCGCTGTAAGTGCCGTATAGTACCTGGTAGAGCGCAGCCCAGCACCTCCGCTCGGAGGCAGATGGTTCCATTCTTGAACCAGGTCTGAGGGTTGATCCGGATGTACCGCGCCACCGTGGACTCGGGGAATTCAGCCAGCACCGGGGTTTCAGTGTCCTGGTTCCCCTCAAACACCTGTTAGCACCAAAGATCACATTCATGGAACCCCTCCGGCTCAACTAGCCCATTGGCTTTTGGCTGAGCAGCAGTTGGCAGGGGTTTCCGAGAGCGCCAGTGTACGCCGCGTGGGCAAACAGAAAGCTGGCATTGAGTACACAGCAGAGAGCGGGCCATTCTCTCCAAAAGAGCCACTTAACCCTGCCAACTGCTGCCAACAGCTGCCTCCAGTCTCTAATAGGGCCTCGAGTGTGCTGCCAGGGGGTCCGAGGCCCGCCAAATGATGGGGATGATGCAGCGTCACGGGGACGCCAGAGCCGATGTCCAACATCAGCAGTGTCCAGTCACAAACCGCCACTGCTACGGCGGCCGGGGGCCCGAATTCAGCCCTGTGACGGGTAAACTAATCCAGCTGCAGTTTCACTTTTCAGCCGGATCTCTTTATTCTGCGTCTGCAGTTTACATTCAACTTTCCAGACTATAATTTTGAGATGGTTTCCTGAAATCTGAGAAGAACTGAAAACCCACTAAAAACTCAAAACTCAAAAATTTTAGGAGCCTATGAATCATTGATTTTAACAGTTGGTTTTATCCAACACATACTGTATACACGTACATCTACATTTACACTCATCATTAAAGAAATGGGTTCAAAAATAGTTGCAACCAAAAGGAAGATCGGAATTTTAATGGTATTTGGAAATAAAATAAAGTGGTGTATTGTTGATAGAGCATCCAATAGGATCCCACACATTTTCTATAATCAGGATATAGATAGATCTGGAAATACAGAAGCTGGACATGGTATAGTGTCGGCATTGTCTTCAAGGCTCAAATCTCTGGAGGCACAGCAGCAGCAGTATGTGGATAGGCATTGTCCTGCTGGAATAATAGTGCATCACAGTATGCATTTAGAAAAGGTAGGGTTACAGGACATCAGGACCTTTAGCAGTAGTGTTTCAATCTGCACAGTTTTTTGATTGCGGTTGAATTCAGAGCCATGGATACGTCAACATTTTACAGGCACTGTAAGAGTGGTTGGAAAATATGGTGTAAAATGGAACACTGACTGTTTTTAACCATAAAACCTACAAAAACATGCAAGAACAATGTTGGCAATGGACTCTTAAGAGATGAGACCAATGTTCCAAAAGAAGAAATAAATAAAAAATTAGCCTTACTGCCTCTTGTGTCCCATTCTTACAGGTCTTCCAGGTTATGGAGTCATTGCTGAACTGAATCTTGAAGGTTTCTACCCAATTCCAGCTAAAATGTATGTCAATAAAACAGTAAAGCAAAAATCAATATCTATATATGCATGTTATATTTTATGTACAGTCAATTTTATCATAAAATAATAATAATCTTTAAGTGTGGGATGGTAATGCTGTTCAGAAGGAAGATGAAATCCAACTAATACTCAACTACATGTTTATTTAATGCAACTAAACTCTAAGTTTAAATTAAGTGATTATCTATTAAATGTAACTCTACGCCCAACTCTAACCTGAAGCTTAATATTAACATTTTAAGGCTATGTTAAGGTTAGATAAAGGTCTGGATTAGGGTTAAGCTTTAGGGTTGATTAATGGTTGAGGTATGAATGTTAGTTGAGCATCTATGAGCCATCTACAATGGACCATCCAAACTAAGTGTTACTGGTTCTTAATAACACATTGTTGGGCTGTGAAAGGGCTTATAATGATACCCAAGGTGATTTGGCATGTACGACACACATTGGCCACCCATGACTACCCACTATGCTTCATTCCTGTTGGTTAAATTATTTTGGGTGCACCTATTTTTCTTTATAATGAGAGTATAGTAATTATAAGTGTGTATGTTTGCTGTATTTTACCTCCAGAGGGAAGTGCGGCCCTGTATGATGACCCCTGTAAAGCGAGTGGCCCTCAAAGCGTCCACTTGCAGCCACTGTTTCTTATCTTCATACAGAGCACACCAAGCTCCATCATAGATATCTCCATCCTCAACACCAGACTGCATGATCACAATGATCACCACAAACACAAATACACACAACAGCAACAGTGTTAGCAGTGTAAGGCTTCTGTGTGTGTGTAAGGTGGTACATTGTCTAAATAAGGATGTTAGCAGTCAACCTGTATGTTGAGACGTCCACGGTGAGGTCCCAGACCTCGGCGCTGGAAGGACGATGCCTGCAGCTGGGTGTCCTTTACCCGCAAACTCTCCAGACCCAGCGGGGGACACTCTGAGATAGAGGTTAGCACAGGACATGGTACAATCAACTTAAATGGGCATAAAGAAATGGATGAAAATGAGTGAAAATAGAAAATGGCCTGTTATTTAATGGAAAAATAAGAGTGAGCCAGAAGCTGGTTGGGTTGATGATGGTCATGATCTTGACCATCATGACCATGCTGGATAAGTAACTTGACCATCATGCCCATAAAGATGGAGTAGTTGGACCATCATGATCATCTGGTTGAGAAGTTTGACCATCTTAAACACACTGGTTGAGTAGAATGACCATCATGACCATGCTGGTTGAGTAGCTTGACTGTCAAGACCATGCTGATGGAGTAGACTGACCATCATGACCATTCTGGATGAAAATCTTGACCATCATGACCATGCTTTTTAAGTAGCTTGACTGTCAAGACCATGCTGGGTGAGAAGCTTGACAATTATGACCATGCTGGTTGAGTTGCTTGACCATCATGACCATGCTGGTTGAGTTGCTTCACCATCATGACCATGGTGGTTGAGCAGAATGAGCATCATGACCATATTGGATGAGTACATTGACCTTCAAGACCATGCAGGTTAAGTAGCTTTACCATCTTGAACAAACTGGTTGAATAATTTGACCATCATGACAATGCTAGTTCATTAGCTCAACAATCATGACCATGCTGATTGAGTATATTGACCATCATGACTCAACATTAGTCATGAGAATTCAGCATCCTACCCCACATCTTTCAGATACCCAACACACTCACCCAGACCCTAATGGTAAAGAAGCAGTAAAATCAGTCAGAAGCCAACAAGAAATAAACTTCACAGTGTTCCTGAGAACCCTATGGTGTTCCAAAGTTCCTCTACTATCAACTGCATCACTGATCAACATCAAGAACATGAGCTTCCCATTAAATTCCCATTAAAAACATGAGAATTCCCATTAAACAAACCAACCCCAGTCTGAACATCTGCAGTACAGACTGGTGTCTATTGTTAGAGTTCACCCCGGTCCATCTCCTGTACAAACACACCCTCTCTCACCCTGCATTCTCCGGACCAGAACAGCATAACCCTCTCAGTTCTGAATCCCACTGGACCTGTAGTCTGGTGTCTTTGGTTTCTTCTGGCCAGGATGGACTGTTCTTGCTGCCTTGGTCATTTCCTTCCAATAAAATTAGTTCATTTAAGGGTCTCAGGGCATGGCAAAGCTTTCAGAATGATACAAATATTTGTGGCACATTTCCTGATACTGTATATTCAGTGTGTTAATATAAATCTGATTATGAAAATATTAGATGCAATATACAAATAAAAATATTGTCATTTGAAGCATTTATTTACAGAAAATGAGAAATGGTTGAAATAAAAAACAAAAAAGTTCACATATATAAAGTTTTAAGAGTTTAGAAATCAATGTTTGGTGGAATAACCCTGTGTTTTAATCACAGTTTCCATGCATCTTGGCATCATGTTCTCCTCCACCAGTCTTACACACTGCTTTTGGATAACTTTATGCAGCTTTACTCCTGGTGTAAAAATTCAAGCAGTTCAGTTTGGTGGTTTGATGGCTTCTGATCATTCATCTTCCCCTTGATTATATTCCAGAGGTTTTTAATTTGGTAAAATCAAAGAACTCATCATTTTTAGGTGCTCTTTTATTATTTTTATAATATTTATATCTGAATAAACTGCATGAATAAACAATTCTATCTAGGAGTGGGCTACTCTAGTGCTATGGAGTGTATTTCACTTTTACTCTTTCACTGCATAAATACAAATGGACATCTGTACACATGCTTTTCTGGACAAGCTGAGATATCCAGAAGTGATAGGGATATATTACAGGATTTTACACATTTCTAAAGGAAGAAACCTTGCAGTTCCACCATAGTTTCATAGTGTAGCACCAGCACTTTTCTTAATTAGATGTTTGATTGATTTTTATGCTACGTATTGTTGCTTTAAACTGGTTTAAAACTCACACAGAGTGCAGTTTGCACTAGAGTGCTTCTTTAAGAATGTTGAACTGTGTAGAGAGTGACCATGTGAACCCCCACCCCCTACTTCAACTTTTCCCTTTTCTCTGTTTATACTCACTCTCTCTCTCTCTCTCTCTCTCTCTCTCTCTCTCTCTCTCTCTCACACACACACACACACACACACACACACACACACACACACACACACACACACACACACACACACATAGCCAGCCTTGAAACTACAACACTCCACTTCCAGCCCAGAGAGAATGCACCCAAGGCCCCTTTGAGAGGAAATGTTCAGGACAGGCAGTGAGAAAGAAGGTTAGAAGTGAAAGAGAGAGAGAGAGAGAGAGATGAAAATAGAGGAAAATGTAAATCATAGAGATTATACAGTTTACACTAAAAGTATGGAAAAGAAGGCCAGGCATGATAAGAGATGGGAGGTAGAAGTAAAGATAGTGTATTTAAGATAGTGTGGATTGTTCTCATCCAGTTTAGAGAAGCAGTCTGGAGTAAAGCAGCTCTAAAGAGGTGGAAGTCAGACTAACCGCAGAGCAGAGGACAGGAAATACTGCAGATAAATGGCTAAACCAGTCATCTTAAGTGTGCAATTCTTTCAAAAACTGTGGATTCAGCCCTTTTAAAAAGTCATCAGATTTGTCTGGATTACAAATGATGCTCAAACAGACGATTCCAGACAAATGGTTAGCTCCTTTTACTTAAGACTACAGATCCAGGGGTTCATGGATATAAGGAATTGGACGGGATATGGTTTGAGAAATCCATTTTGTAGACTCTCTGGGGAAAGCCATGTAATCAGTCAAGCTCAGACAGTAGCGAATGGCTAAATGCTAGCTTTGACCACGCTGCTAGTGGCCAGTATACAGTATGGCTGCATCTAACAGACCCATACTGTATACAATACAAACTCTCCATACATACGTTCTACTGGTTTCTTGGTTTTCCCTGGAGCTGGTGTTGATGATGATGTTCCAGTCTTTCTGGGTTTAGGTTTTGCTGGGATGCTCTTGGGTGTGCTTTTCACTTTGGCTTTCGCTTGGATTTTCTTCTGTACCTTTACAGGCTTCTTCCCTACCTTCCCAGAGGAGCTTCTCGCTAGCTTAGCTATAAATAAGTGGACAGAAAGAGGAAGAAGCCAAAATCATGACTTCTACATCTAGGATGATATCTGAAACCTGGGTTCAGGCTGTTAGATTAGGATTGGAGCCTAAATAAAGGGTGGTAGATTTTATCTTGGGTTTTAAAACACCATTGGCTGCAAACTATAGGACACTTATGAAAAAAAAACATTGGCCAGTTTTGTGTCAGTGGTGTTTCCAGATTTTTTTGATCTAGTTGCAGAACCTTAAAAGGTTCTTTAGGTTCTGTAGGGTAGTAGTTCTCGAGCTTGTCCATTTTATTTTATTTATTTATTTTTTTGTTTAAATCATTGCAGTCCAATGAAAAACATGTATCTCCAAAACAGCAAAAAGAAAAAAGAAGAACATGTTTTTAACTTTCAATGGAAGTCAATGTAAAAAAAGTTTATTTCAGGTCATTTTGGATCATATCTATTGGTCCATTCATCAAAATTCAGATACTTCTTTTTTGGAGTGTTTTTGATAACTAGTGCTTTAAGGAACCAAACCAGAAGTTATATCATATAACTATAAATAAAGATATATAGCTGATATTTCATTGTAAAATAGTAAAATATACATATTAGACAGCCATATTCTATGTAAATTATGCCATTGAAAATGAGCATATCCTATGCATATCCGGTCCAATGAAAATCATGTGTTCCCAAAGAGATTTCAATGCTCAAATAAAATATGATTTTATTTCAAAATAATATTTTGGAAAATTTCTATTGGTCTTTTCGCCCAGAATGATTTACACTTCGTAACAAAGCAGCTACAGTGTTAAAATGATGGGATGATGGGGAGCTAAAAAGCATGTATATATGGAATGAACAAATACATTTATTTGATATTGTCTATTTGAAGTAAAATAAAGAGGATAACATTAATTATTGGTCCCATTGCCAGAACATGTGGGAGACTGGGGTTCAATTCCAGGTCTGAGTGACTGAATGCTGCTCTACACCAATAAGAGTCCTTGGGCAAGACTCCCAACACTACATCATTGGTCTACCACCTCTGTAACAGGAATAACACTGTAAGTCGCTCTGGATAAGAGCATCAGGAAAATGCTGAAAATGTAAATATAAATACAATATGAACCCATGATCTTGTAGCCACTGTTACAACTCTGTTCTGTGTCTGTTCTGTGTGTTGCGTAAGTATAAGTGTCCAACGTGGCAAACAGGCACCAAGTTATGGAAAAATGTCTGTGGTTGAGTTAGGAAATGTTTATGGATGATTTGCTGAGTCAACTCAAATTCACTCTCTCACATCTGGAGCTGATATTTCAGTGACCCAGTTACTGTTAAACCTGGTGTACAGTACAGTACCAGCTAGAGGATATACTAACTGATGTACTGTAGAAAACAGGTTTAGTTTATTCTAATGAAAAACATTATTTTAAAGACCTTAAGTTTCCCTTTCTTTGGAAAAAATGTGTTATTTTGACCTCTATAATACCTAAGTAACCTTAGTAAACTTTTAAACATTGGATAAGAGCATTAGATAAATACTGTAGATGAAAATTGGGTACATTTTATATACAGTTGTATATACAGCTCTATAAAAAATAAGAGAGCAGTTAAACATGATGAGTTTCTTTGATTTTACCAAATTGAAAACCTCTGGAATATAATCAAGAGGAAGATGGATGATCACAAGCCATCAAACCACCAAACTGAACTGCTTGAATTTTTACACCAGGAGTAAAGCAGCATAAAGTTATCCAAAAGCAGTGTGTAAGACTGGTGGAGGAGAACATGATGCCAAGATGAATTAAAAAAACTGTGATTAAAAACCACCAGGGTTATTCCACCAAATATTGATTTCTTTGCATTATTTGAGGTCTGCCATTTCTCATTTTCTGCAAATTAATGCTCTAAATGACAATATTTTTATTTGAAATGTTCATTTTACTCAAACATAAACCTATAAATAGCAAAATCAGAGAAACTGATTCAGAAACTCAAGGGCTGTCTTCATTTTTTCCAGAGCTGTATATGCTATATCACTGATGGGTTTGGATAGTCAGTAATTAGTAGTGTAATCACGATGACACATTGGTTCCATTCACCACCACCAAATCTGAATGACTCTGATCTGAGTGAACTGTTCGCTTCTTCAGAACAGATTCTTTTCGTGTGGTTTACAGTTTTCTCTTTGTACTAAACAGCTGGATTTTAAGATTTGGTCTCCCCCTCTATAATACCTGTCACATTAGTCAGCCAGTGTCCGTGCTTTTATTGTGCCTTTGGGTCTTTTCGAGGTAATTAGTGGAGGCTGAGTACAATCTGGAGCTCTGTTTTCCCAAAGGCACCATGATGTTTACTCCACTTTAAGAGGAAAGGCTGTAGAGGCTGTAGAATGATAACTACACTGGTGGTTTTACTGCGGTGGACAGTCTGACCATGACCTAATTCACCATACACTCTTATGCTTAAGGTTTTTAGAAGTGCTTTTAGCTTTTTCAGTGATTTTTGTTTAGTTTTACCTAAAAAATATTGTTGTAAAAGTCTGGGAAGGTTGTATTTTTAGTTTTTTGGTATTTACTAATGTGTAATAAGTCAAATAAAACTCTTATTATTTTGTGATGCATTGAGTTTCAGTTCATACCCATACCCTATCCACACCCACACCTGTTGCTAACCCTGGCTAACACTGCTGGAGCAACATTAGCATTAGCCGTGTGTGTGTTTACCATGTTAAAACAAGCTATGTGGGATGAACCGCTAGCTAATATCACTCTGGTTTATCGGAGCACTCAGGGTTCCTCAGTGTAGCACAGCCTTCAATTGTCCATCGTGCAGCTTAATTTAGGGCATAAGTGTCTTTGCTATCATAACGACTGGAAAAGTAAGCCTGACATGGCTTGAAATCTGCAAAAGATATGTACAAATTTAACCTCTTAATTAATCATGGGTGTGGTTAATTTATTAATTTTGGGCGTAACGTGAAATAAACCAATCAAAGTATCTCTTGCTCGTTATTGCCTTTATTAAGAGTCAGGTGAGCTCTGACTTTAGCAGACTTCTATTTCAACGGCAAGCCTGCGTTGCCGAGATAGCGATGAACGTCTGACTGTTGGCATCAGTTTAGGTTGTATTCAGTCAGTGGCGCTCCTGTGTTTTCTGTTACCAAGATAAACAAGCAAAACTCAAGATATGTACCTGAACACACCTCATTTCATAACCAGAACACCACGCCCATCAGTGTAGATATATTCAGAAGCTCTGCTGCTGAAAATAGACTGTTGGTGGGGTGTAAGATAGCAATGAGCATCGTGGCACACATTGCGCTGGCTTAGCGTAGAGTAGAGTAGGTACACAGACTCACTTTCTGACCCCAGGTACCCTCACTGCCTGCTGGTATATAGCGATTATTCATAAAGAACTTTTTTTTCACAGCAATGTTTACCATAATTTAATTAATGCAGATTTACACACATTTCTACACTGAACTGCATGTCTCTGTTCACTCTGAGATGCAGATCTGTGCTCTCGCTGTGGAAAATCCCACACTTTAGAGTGAGTATGGGTTCAGTACTGGGCTTTGGCTATGAACACAGGAAGTGGTGATTTAACAGTGTGTAAATAAGAGTTACGGAGGAGGTCCTCACAAAAAGACCCCTCACTCTCAATAGAGACTTTCAGGAATATGGTTGGTGTTAGTGAGCGATGAATGGGTGATTCTCTACTATGTCCATGTCCTTTATTACAAAAAAAAAAAAAAAATAACAATCAGGTATTAAATAACATTATACCACAGTTAGTTCCGACCCTGCAATGTAATTGGCTGAGAGGCATTCTAAGAGTGCCGTTATCAGCTGGTAATGCACTGTAACCGAAGTTGTTCATGTATTTCTCTGGCACATAGAGGAAACCTAGCAACGATGCAGCGCTTACAAACCAAATACAAACTTACAGCACTGCTACAAACAGAGCAGCAATGGAACTATTTTAAGTGGCAGAGTGTTTTTAACCAAATGGATCGCATTTTCTCTTCTCTTTAACTCTTTTAAAATATTTCAACAAACAGCTTTCAATATTTGAACTGTGGTATAATCTCAATAATAGACTCGAGGTTCATGTTATAGCATGTAATATTGGCACTGCTGTGCTGATCTACGACTGCAGCACTGCAATGCCAATATTACACATTATAGCACGAAACATTGAGGTTATTATTGCTAAATTATAAATTGATCTACTCAATAAATTAATTAATACAGAAATGCATTGTTTTACTTGGATGTAGTATTTGATAATGTTACCCAATGCAGGCGGCTCCTCCTCTTTGATCCACCTCCGCTCAGTCTTCTCACTCAGGTCCTCGGTCCTGAAGCTGATGGTGGTGTTCAGTCGTGCGGTTTTGGCTGTAGTTTTGACGGGTGGTCCTGTGGTGGTGGTGGTGGTTGTCGTGGTGGTGGTGGGGAGGACGGTGGTCTTTCCAGCTGTTACTTTCCTTCCTGTGGGGGTCGGTCTGGTGCTGGAGCGTGGAGCTGCTGCTGCTGTGTGATTGGGTGAGGATGGGTTCAGGGTGGTGGGAACTGGGTCAGTACCTGCAGCAGGTGTGCATCTTACCCCTGCCAGCAGAGCTGTGAGGAACAGCAGCGTCCAGAGCGATGCCATGACCAGCCTTAGACGTCTTCACTGCTGCCCTCAGACCTTCAGCTGCCCTCAGATGTCCAAACTGCTGCCCTCAGAGCCTCAGACTTAACACTGCTGCCCTCAGAGCTTCAGCTGCCCTCAGACGTCTTCACTGCTGCCCTCAGAGCTTCAGCTGCCCTCAGACGTCTTCACTGCTGCCCTCAGAGCTTCAGCTGCCCTCAGACGTCTTCACTGCTGCCCTCAGAGCTTCAGCTGCCCTCAGACGTCTTCACTGCTGCCCTCAGAGCTTCAGCTGCCCTCAGATGTCCAAACTGCTGCCCTCAGAGCCTCAGACTTAACACTGCTGCCCTCAGAGCCTCAGCTGCCCTCAGACGTCTTCACTGCTGCCCTCAGAGCTTCAGCTGCCCTCAGATGTCCAAACTGCTGCCCTCAGAGCCTCAGACTTAACACTGCTGCCCTCAGAGCTTCAGCTGCCCTCAGACGTCTTCACTGCTGCCCTCAGAGCTTCAGCTGCCCTCAGACGTCTTCACTGCTGCCCTCAGAGCTTCAGCTGCCCTCAGATGTCCAAACTGCTGCCCTCAGAGCTTCAGAAGTCTACACTGCTGCCCTCAGAGCTTCAGTTGTCCTCAGATGTCCACACTGCTGCCCTCAGACCTCTACACTTCTGCTTTCAGCCTCCACACTGCTGCCCTCAGACACTCAGCCTCCAGTCTGCTGCCCTCAGAGCTTCAGCTGCCCTCAGACATTCACACTGCTGCCCTCAGACTCAACACTGCTGCCTTCAACATCCACAGTGATGCCCTCAGAGCCTCAGACTTAACACTGCTGCCCTCAGAGCTTCAGCTGCCCTCAGACGTCTTCACTGCTGCCCTCAGAGCTTCAGCTGCCCTCAGATGTCCAAACTGCTGCCCTCAGAGCTTCAGAAGTCTACACTGCTGCCCTCAGAGCTTCAGTTGTCCTCAGATGTCCACACTGCTGCCCTCAGACCTCTACACTTCTGCTCTCAGCCTCCACACTGCTGCCCTCAGAGCTTCAGCTGCCCTCAGACATTCACACTGCTGCCCTCAGACTCAACGCTGCTGCCTTCAACATCCACAGTGATGCCCTCAGAGCTTCAGCTGCCCTCAGCTCTCTACACTTCTGCACTCATGCCTAAGACATCCACTGTGCTGCCTAAAGAGCCTCAGCTGCCCTCAAACATCTACACTGCTGCCCTCAGAACCTCAGACCTTCACACTGCAGCCCACATATGTCCACACTGTTGCCCTCAGAGCCGCCTGCATTTACATTCCCCCAGTTTCAGCCTGGGTCAGACCACAGTACCTGAAGTAGAGGGACTGCAAAAAACACAGCACAGCTCCCTCTGCACAGATAATAATCATACACACACTGTAAAAAGAACAGCACAGACTAATCTAAACAATATTATATATTATTATTATTTTTAGTTGCATTGAATGCATTTTATACTCATGAAAAATATGTATTATAATGCTAAACGAATGTATTATATGTATAATATATTATTAATTAGATTATTATAGAGTTCAGAGCTCATCTACTCCCTGCTGAAAGTCCGGCTCCTTTCTTTTCTGATCAGTTTGTGCAGTGCACCATCTACTGCCCACCACCGTACATTACACACTGAACCCTGCAGTGTGTCTCAGTCCTGGTGCTGGTGACCCACTGTCCTGCAAAGAGTTTATCTTATGTTTTGTATTAAGATTTCAAGCACCCTTTATTCTAATAATAAGAATCATCATCATCATCTTCATCATCATCTTCATCATCATCATCATCATCATCATCATCATCATCATCATCATCATAAAAGACCCACAAAAATGTTTACTTTTACAGAACAAATTGGTTACTCCAAAAAAAATATATATATTTTAAATTTCTCAATGTAATTTACATTGTGTAAAACTCTATAGCATTTTAAATAATATGTATTTGGATTTAGTTTCACAAAACATATAAATAATGTGAGTTTAATTGAATCTTTCAGCCACTAGATGGAACCCAAGGACTGTAATTCTGTTTATTCTGTGACTGTTTTGTAGTGCTTATTCGGTCCGGTTCTGAGTGTTTTCAGTCTCTTTAGCTCTGAGTTCAGTCTGGTTCTGAGTGTTTTCAGTCTCTTTAGCTCTGAGTTCGGTCCGGTTCTGAGTGTTTTTGTCTCTTCAGCTCTGAGTTTGGTCCAGTTCTGAGTGTTTTCAGTCTCTTTAGCTCTAAGTTCAGTCTGGTTCTGAGTGTTTTCAGTCTCTTTAGCTCTGAGTTTGGTCCTGTTCTGAGTGTTTTCAGTCTCTTTAGCTCTGAGTTCGGCCTGGTTCTGAGTGTTTTCAGTCTCTTTAGCTCTGAGTTTGGTCCTGTTCTGAGTGTTTTCAGTCTCTGTAGCTCTGAGTTCGGCCCGGTTCTGAGCGTTTTCAGTCTCTTTAGCTCTGAGTTCGGTCCTGTTCTGAGTGTTTTCAGTCTCTGTAGCTCTGAGTTCGGCCCGGTTCTGAGCGTTTTCAGTCTCTTTAGCTCTGAGTTCGGCCCGGTTCTGAGCGTTTTCAGTCTCTTTAGCTCTGAGTTCGGTCCCATTCTGAGTGTTTTCAGTCTCTTTAGCTCTGAGTTCGGCCCGGTTCTGAGCGTTTTCAGTCTCTTTAGCTCTGAGTTCGGTCCTGTTCTGAGTGTTTTCAGTCTCTTCAGCTCTGAGTTTGGTCCAGTTCTGAGTGTTTTCAGTCTCTTTAGCTCTGAGTTTGGTCCGGTTCTGAGTGTTTTTGTCTCTTTTACATTACATTACATTACATTTGGCAGACGCTTTTGTCCTCTTCAGCTCTGAGTTTGGTCCGGTTCTGAGGTTTTAGTGGTTCTGATGTTGTTTTATGCAGGAAAGTTTAGAAATCTTAATATTGGAGTTTTATATACAGGGAGATTTATGCAGGATTTATAAATGAGTCACTGAGGGAGGTTATCTGTGCTGTGCTCATTTGAATTACGGTCGAGAAACAACACACACACACACACACACACACACACACACACACACACACACACACACACACAGGCCTGCAGGTAGAGCAAACTCTCCACCTGCTGCAGATCTGTGTTTTACTCTTCAGTATCTGTGTAGACGTAGACAGATCTACTGTACCTGATAAAAACATATAATAATGTGTTTTCTACATTGTAGATTAATATTAAAGACAGAAAACGATTAACGGACACATATGTAATTCTATAGTAAACAGTAAAAAAGTGTTTTTCCTCCACATTAATCTCCTGATCTGAACCTGATAAACTGAGATGGTGATTTGAGGTGATTTAATTGGGATGAGCTGGAGC
The DNA here is from genome assembly GCF_023375975.1 of Astyanax mexicanus. Classification (NCBI taxonomy): domain Eukaryota; kingdom Metazoa; phylum Chordata; class Actinopteri; order Characiformes; family Acestrorhamphidae; genus Astyanax; species Astyanax mexicanus. The sequence continues at coordinate 1,818,172 of NC_064426.1, forward strand.
TTCACTATTGTTCAGCACCTCCAGGAACTCCTTCTTCCTTCAAGACGCTGAGAAAACTGTTCCAGGTGACTCTCCCTCATGAAGACACTGAGATTAAAACCTCACCAAGTCTGCAGATCTGTCCTCAAAGAGAAATCTGATATTAAGGATCTAAGGTATAAAACATATTCTGATTTATCATTAAAAATAATATTGCTGTAGAACACATATATAGTCTTATTATTAGTATTAAATTTACAATGTATAAATAAAAAAAAAAAACATAAAAAGAAAAAAAGGACATGTTAAGGGAGAAGAAGAAGTGTCCAAACCTTTGACTGGTACTGTATATAAATATATTATGTGTGTGTGTGTGTGTGTTTAATGAGCTGTGAGGCTGTGGGCTCAGGCTGCAGGCTGACCTGCTGAGCGTCTTCTGTTCATCGACGGCAGGTGAGGGAGGCTGCACTCCGACCTGCTGCAGAGTGTGTGTGTGTGTGTGTGTGTGTGTGTGTGTGTGTGTGTGTGTGTGTGTTTAAAAGCTTAATAGACTGGCACCACTTTTCTAGTGTGAAGTTTCTACCAATCAGTGATGGTTTTTCCTGTAAATCTTGTGGATTTGTGGAAACCACTTAGCAACACAATAGAAACCACCAGGGATACCATAGCATCCCTTTAGCAAGCACTTAGCAACACCTTAGCAACACCATAGCAACCACCCTTGGATGCAATAGCAACACCCTTTCAACCACCTAGCAACATCTTATGAACACCATAGCAACTCCCAGGATGCAATAGCAATGCCTTAGCAACCACTTAGCCACACCATAGCAACCAACATAGTGAACAGTGGCATTTTAGCAGCGCAACCGTCCTGCGTTTCCTTCAGAAAATGCACTTTTATTCTAGTTTCTATTGTTCTTTTGTTCTTTCTATTGTTTTTTCTATTGTTCTTTCTCTATGGCTGCCTTCAAACCCAGAATCCTTTATTATTATCTGCAGTTCTGCTGCAGCAGAGAACAATCCTCGCTTCCATCACATCCTGCTCCCACAGCCAGGTGTGTGAGAGTGTGTGTAAGAGAATGTGAGTGTGTGTGAGTGTGTGAGAGTGTGTGAGAGTGTGTGAGTGTGTGTGGCGGCCTTGTGAAACATTACATATGCATTATGGGATGCGAGGGGAGGTGAGTAGGAGGGGGATCTCAGGAATGGACGAGGATCATGAATAGTTTATAGAACATGAGAGAGACCAAACGGAGGGCACCAGGAGAAATCTGAGCCCATCAATATTACAGCGCCTCTCCACGTGTAGCTCGTGCTCAGGGGCCAAACGGCTCGGGCTCGGGGCCGGTCCGCGCCGGTGCAGGAGCCCGCACAACTTCAGCCAAGTTTACAGAAGAGGCAGAACTTTCTGGAGCGGACTGAATCCTGGAGCGGACCAGCTGACGTGACGATAACGCAACACTGAAGCAGGATCAAACACGGCTTCTGGGATCTGGAGCTACATCCCTACATATCCAACGTGCACCATCAGCCAAAATATTAAAACCATCTGTCTAATACAGTATGCTGTTGGTTGTTTGAAGGAAGGAGTCTGTATAGAAGGTGTATATTCCACTTTAAACAGATTCACCACAGTAACAAAAGCTACACTCACTATGATGATTAAATAATAATAATAATAATAATAATAATAATAATTAAAATACCTTCAAGGAGGCCTTTATAAGCTGTTATTTCTGCAAAAGGAGAATTTACTAAATATTGATGTAATTTTTCTAATGGGGTGCTCAAATTTATGCATCTGCCTAATTAAGCTTAAATAATTATTGCACACGTTCTGTAAATCCTATAAACTTCATTTCACTTCTCAAATATAATTGTGTGCACTGAAAAAAATATTCATTTTGCTCAACTTAACTCAGTCAAGTCATGATTTCCCTTTGACTCAGTTAAGTTGTAAGTATATGAGTAAGTTTGTTCCACTTAACTGAATTCTGTTCACACAACAATAGTTATATATATGCAATAGAAAAAATATTTCTATTCTCAACATATTTAGCATATTTTTATAGAGGTCACACCGAATATGCAAATACTGTATATGGTGCCGAGAGCCTATGGGAAAGATGTATGAACCACCGCTGTAGAAAGAGCATTGATATGTGTAGTAAACTAAAAGTTGGTTCAAATCACATTTTTTCATTGGCTCAAAAAAACATTTTTAAGTTTTCAAGTTTTAATTTTTTGAGCTGACATGGCTGATAAGTTCACTCAACTTAATAATATTACTTCTCCTGTCTAAAATCACAATCAAAATCACTTTTTAGCGTGTATATGATATATGTAACTGAAATTGCTGATTGTGGAACAACCAATGATTTACAAAGAAAATTTATAAAAATGATCAGGGGTGTCCAAACTTCTTCATACCACTCTAAAAAGCTCAACTTGTTTCCTGTAAGAACACATGATAATAGAACCCACTCCTCCATGCTCACCTGGAGCCCACCTAGCCCACATTTTACCCTTGAGGTTTCTGATTGGCTGCAAGACCAACCTGGATCTCACTATAGTGGCAAGTTTCTGGTGTTATTGAGCAAATGTGGAAAACAGACAACATTATAAAATAATCATTAATTAATAAACAAAACAAAAACACACAATATTACTTTGATTTTGATCCAAATGATCAGTGTTTAATTACAGTATAACCCAAACTCTGAACCTCACCCAACAATCCTCTGGCATGTATAATACATTAATACATCACAGGAATATTGAGATGAGGATCGCGACGGCGAGAGGAGTCTCGTCTCGTAAAACAAAAAGAAAAAACAAGCGAGACGTGAGACTAATTAGGGGCTTATTTACAACAACAACAAACGTCTTCAATTAAAGCTGCGGGAGCCGGCCGCTGGATCTGCTCAACACGCGCTCGACAAATTCATCTGAACAATCGGATTATTGACAGTTTCAGCTCTCAGTTAGGGGTCAATAATTTATCAGTGGAGTGTATCGCGCTGTAGAGCGGCCGGCGGTGGGGGGCGGGATTAATATTTATAAAACAGGAGCTCTATTGAGTGGAAACGCCGCGCTGCACTAATGAGCACAGCAAACTTTATCCTGATAAAAAAGGAAATAAAACTGGAATGCTTTGAGCGAGTCTTCACTTTACTGTATGTTCACTCTCCCCAGAGGGACGAGGAGCTAATCTGCAGTGATGTTGTAGGAGTGTGTGTGTGTGTGTGTTGTTTCTGAGATGCGTTATTGTGGGGTCAGGGGTCTCGGCTGCTCTGAGCTACTGATTCAGCAGATCATGAGACAGAATGCAAATATCAGCAGCATTTATTATAGTCTATAATGTAAAACATTACCAATTATACAAACTTGCAAAACTGAAAAAATATGAAACGGCAAAAAAAAAGAAAAAAGAAAAAACAAGAAACAGACCATAAAAACCAGCAAACATGATGGACCAAGAACAACAAAGACCAAGAAACATCACAAAACAACAAAGCAACACAAATCTAAAAGGCCATGTTCAGACTGACAGCTCAAATCCGGTTTAGTTTTAGTTTTAGTGTATCTAAAATGTATCCAGATTTAATGTTCTTAGTCTAAACAGCCAGAAACCACAAAAGCTGATATTAAATCAGACCCAAACTACTGGACATTTGTAGGTGATTAGAAATGTGCTTGATTTTATGACTTTTTTCTGAGATGCTGATTTTTGGGTTTTTATTGATAAGCCATAATCATAATCAACAATAAAATAAATAAACGCTTAAAATAGATTACTATGTGTGCAATACTCTATCTATATAATATATGATTTTCACATTCTGAACTAAATTACTGAAATAAAGTAACTTTTCAATGATATTCTATTTTTTTTCCATTTAACTTTATTTATATTATATAATGTGGAAATCGCCACTTTTGCCAACTTTGAGTTAAGTTGTTGAGAATGAACCATCATAAACCGTTTAAACAGGAAGTCCTGTATGTCTGTAGCATAAGAAACAGCGAAGGTTTTCTTATTTTCTTTCTCTCTTTTCTTTGCTTTGTCTCTTTCTATCTTTCCTTCTTTCTTTCCATCCTTTTTCCATCCCTCTCTTTCACTCTGAGCACCTGTTCGTGAGTATGGAGCTGGTTTGCTGTAGCCGTGATGCTCTCTCTCTCTCTCTCTCTCTCTCTCTCTCTCTCTCTCTCTCCGTGGCTCATCCCTCTCTCTCTCAGTCTCTCTCATTAACACCCCGGCTCCAGTAGATGTTGGGGGTGGAGGTCTGCTGCTGCTCCGGATCTCCCCGACCTCCTGTGTGGGCTCCTCAGACTCGGGTCCACGCCATCTGCCTTCGGTCCCCATCAAACTCTGCTGACAACAACAACAACAACAACAACAACAACAGCAACATCAGCTCACAGCGCGGAAAACTTTCAGACAACATCACATTTATCCTGTTTTAACTCTGTTTTAAACTCTGTTTTAAACTTTTATAACTTTTCATAACCTATTATAAGGCATTATAAACATTATAGCCATGTTTTTTATGCATTATGAACTGGGATTATAATGCATTATATATATATATATATATTGTTAATAATCTAATCCTACAATGAAATTCTGTCACTTTACTTAGAGCGCACCTGTTAAGACCTGTTATAATACATTATAAGTGACTATAACTAATATTATATTTACGACAAGTATAATTCATGAGTGATTAAAATATATTTATTTGTGTTTTTAATTCTGCAAGCTTGGACTGAGTTTCTTGATATTGATGTAAATATCATGTTATAAACAAAGCTATTAATGCATTATAATCACTATGCATGCATGATATGATGGAGCTTTTTATAAATATATAAAGTTTAGTTTTTAAACATGGTGGAGATAGTTACAGTATATACAATGTTACTGTAACTAAGACCTCCAAAGTAATACGGTACAGCTTTCATACATGGTGGGGGTAGTTTCACACACCATGATAGCTAGAGTATAGTTTCAGAGGGCCAGTATTGGTCAATTACTGCAAAGCTGATTTTCCATTAGATTTTTCATTTGCTCTGGATTTTTGCATGGTCACCATGCTAACTGTTATAACAGCTTATTAGCTTTTAGCACTTGACCTTTCCATTAGCCGTGTAGCTCAAGTTCAGAAATAATGACTCACACATGAATTTCACACATCAAACTTGACTGTTAGACCATTTATTTAGCTAATTTATTGAAAAACTGAGCCATTTATTGACTTTTTTTTGGCTCTAGACAAAGTTTTTTTTAGCATAAACTAACCAAGCTACGCACCCAAACACAATTAGCATCCATTACTTTGATGCGGGACTTTTAATCAGAGCACATTATTAGTTGTTATGGATGCTGATGGGTTTCAGTGCATTTAGAAGTTTACAACAAGTCGAGTTTACATAGGAGCAATTACCGCACCCGCCGCCGCACCCGCCGCTGCCGCAGCCAACAGCGCATTAAACTATACGGCGCTCGCTGGCTGCGGCGTGAGAACATGCTCTTTTACTGATGAATTGTCAGAGAAGGAGGGAAAAAAGTGAACCGGCGCTTTTTCAGTGTTTGCTTGGCAGAGGAAATACAATTAACAGAACATGTTTGTGCCAACCAGGAGCGGGCAATATGCTGTTTGCCTAAACCACTATCCGAGTGCAGAAAACAAATATTTCAAGTAGAGAGATGGGGGGAGTCCCCGGGGGGCGCTGCGTGTGTTTGTGTGTGTGTGAGTGTGTGTGTGTGTGTGTGTGCGCTGGCACGCGGAGGCGTCCAGGAAGGTGCGGCGGCAGTTTGTAGTGTGGACAAGAGGAGAGTGTGTGTACCTGCCAACAAGGGACAGGCGGCCAAGGGAATCAATGGGGAATCACACACACACACACACACACACACACTGACTGTGCTGTATGTATATCTAGGTTACACCTATACACTACAGTATATGTTCAAAATTATCGGGGCCCCTGATTTATTTTATACTCATTTATTGTTTTGTTTTTGCTCTGAAATCAAGAGTTTAAAAATAGTTGTTAATGCTTTTTTTGTTGGGGTAACTGTCTCTACAGTCCATAGAGAACAGAAGACTTTCCGCTAGAGTTTGTAGCATTGCTGTGAAAATTTGATTGCATTCATTATTTAACAATCTCAACCCCAACTCAACTCAAGTTAAGTCAATAGGTTTTTATTGTCATTCCATCTGAGTACAATAAATGCCTTTTGACTTTACTTGAGTAGACTTGACTTGACTTTACTTGACCTGACATGAGTTGAGTTGACTTGAATTGACTTGACTGAACTTGACTTGAGTTGGGTTGGGTTGGGTTGGGTTGGGATGAGTTGAGTTGACTTGAATTGACTTGATTGAACTTGACTTGACATGAGTTGAGTTGGGTTGGGTTGGGTTGGGTTGAGTTGAGTTGACTTGACTTGACTTGACTTGACATTACATTACATTTCATGACTTGACTTGACTTGACTTGACTTGACTTGAATTGACTTTTCTTGTCTTGATATGAGTTGAGTTGAGTTGACATGACATGACATGCCTTGAATTGACTTGACTTGACCACCAGTGCAGAACTTGGACAACTGTCAAATGTTGGGACTGGACTCTGGAGTGACAGAGGAAAATAGTCTTGTCTGATGAGTCGTGTTTTCTTGTCCATCACATATACAGTACTTTTACCACACTGGAACAAGTCAATCTGAAGAGGCTCTGCTTTAAAACAATCTGAAACCCAGAACCTACCTGTGGCCCAGTCAAAACTACAGTAGCTCACCTAAACGTAGCCTGAAGAGCTCGGGGAGTGATTGCCGATGCTTCATAAGGTCCCAACAAATATCTAGCAGGTTTGACATCTGGATCAGCCAGCGACTGCTAGAGTAAATTAGAGTAAAAGACATGGGTTGAGATTGAAAAGAAAGCAGAGAGTGGAGTTATAGACTTCTGTATTTATTCGTTTTTGCATCATTTTCACTCATATGGTTCATTTCCTCCTGGACATTCATTGTGAAAGAAAAAAAAACGCAAAACACACCCACTACAGTATTCACGATTACAAGTCAACGAGTTGAGTGGTGTAAAGAGATCGCAAGCCTCTGAAGACTCTGAAAATTGTGAAAAATGTGAAGCACCTGACATTAAGAAGGTGGTCATAATGTTTTGGGTGTTCTCTGTGTGTGTAAATATGCTGTATAAACATACTGTATATTTATAAAGAGTCAGTGGGTAATGTATGAGACATTTCTCAGTGTTCTGCCCTCCTGCCCGGCTCTTAGTGTCCAGATCACCAAAAACCAGACCCTGGGGGACTTTCTCTCTCTCTTTCTCTCTACATCTCTCTCTCTCCATCTCTCTCTTTCTCTCAGTTACTCTCTCTCTCTCTCTCTCTCTTTCTCTCTCTCTCTCTCTCTGTTATTTATTGGGTGGGCAGTCAAAGGCTGCCTGCTTATTTACGCCATATTGCTTCTCCAGATGTTTTTTTGGGAAGGAACCCTCCAACCGTCCCTCCCTCCCGCCCCCTCTCCCCGTGTAACCCCCACCCCCACCCCCACCCCCACCTCCTTTTGTCCAGATGGAGATGGTTTTTTACAGGCTGTGTGTAATCCTTCTTCTTGCCGGGCTCGTTTCCACATCGCTCTGATAGGAAACTTATGATGAGATGAGGAGCGTGGAGTTCGGGCCAGAGCCTCGTCAACACAGAACAACCTCTTCCTCCGCTCCTTAAATACGACCCACGGACAGCGCGAGTGTGTGCGAGAGAGTGTGTGTTGAAGAGAGAGTGTGTGTTGAAGAGAGAGTGTGTGTGCGCGAGAGCTGACGAGAGGTTTTCCATCAGTATATAGATACAGTAGATACAGTATATAATGCATTGATGCACTCGCTCTGTCTCAAAGTCTCTCTCCTGTAATCTGTCCTGTAGTCTCTATTAAAACATGTCTACATGTTTATTGGCTGATTGATGACTGTTGGGAAGTGGGAGAACAAGGCTTATGACAAAAATAACAATATCAAATCTTCAATCCAGGTATTTGTCAAGGTGTTGCAGACTTTTGGAAAGGTTCACGGTACAGTATGACCTCAACATACCTGAACAAAACTCGAAGTGGACTCCCGAGATCTGTAGGAAACTGTACATTTTTCGTAAACAGCCTTAAGCTGCATTTACACTGCTCTGTCGCGTCAACGCACACAGCGCTAACGCTTGGAGGAAAGCGCAATGACTCGGTTCTGATACATCAGCTCACAGACGCCCTGTGCTGCAGTCATCACCCTAGGAGTGATGGGGAGAGAGAGCGCCATCTACCCACCCGGAGGAAGCAGGGCATGAAAACATTTTAATTCCACTTTTATAAGCGTTCCAAAGAAGCTAATGGAAGAAAAGCTATACACTGCGATTTTTAGGCTTTTCTGTCCTTTATGATCAATCCCTCCTGATTTACAGTGACCCTGATCATGCAGCATAATTCAGCGTGGAGGAGGGTTGCCGAGATTGTTGGGGTCTCTGCTAGATTTAAAAATATATATTAACATATAATTTAATTGTAATGTTTTTTGTAAAAGTTTTCGTTAGCCTATATGTTATGCTCACTAGACTAAAGTGTTATGTAGCAAAGTGTTATAAAGTGTTATACACATACAATTATATATATTCGTTTATAGGAAATAATAATAGCTTGTATAAAAACATTTCTTATTTATTAAAAACGGTTTAATTGGACGATGCAGGGAATGCCTTTGTAATGCCCACATGCAACCAGTTGGAGGAGGGTGCATTCATTCAGTGCGTTCATGTGCGTTGACGCAATTGAACAGTGTAGTGCTGTTATCCTTCTTTCTTGACTTGACGTTTGCCTTTTTTGTCTTTATTAATATGTTGCACCTTCTCCTACAATCAAATCTGGAACCTGACCTGCTTCTCTAACCTGTAAAACGAGGATAAAAAGAGTAGACCCTCTGCAGTTTTTGATGAAAGCATCAATCAGACACATGAACCGATCTGGGCTGTTAATGTGTGTGTGTGTGTGTGTGTTTGTGTGTGTTTATGTGTGTGTGTGTACTCTTATTTCTTGAAAGGAGCTTTAATTGCCACTAAAATAAGACTTGTTTGGAGGATGAAAGATGGATTGGCTTCTGGTGGAATAAAATAGGACATTTCTCCAGTGAGGTGAGAGTAGCACTGTTCACTTGATGCTCGGTTTCTTGTGTTCATCTCCGCCGTGGTCCACGGGGTGTATGAGCATGTATATATCTGTGTGTGTGTGTGTAAGAGTGTGTATGTGTGTGTGTAAGAGTGTGTGTGTGTGTGTGAGCGAGCAGCAGATTGATGAGAAGCTGAAGTGGCTCCCTGGATGACGGGCGCTCACACTCCACAGTATTAAAAACTCCCACACGTTTTTTGGGGGAGGCGAAATTGCCCTTGCCGGAACGGCGGTTGTATTTTCCGCAGTAATGAGCCGCATTTGTTTCATGGTGATAGATGGAGCGGCGGGCGGAATTCATATCGTCTCGTAACGCGTGAGGACGCTGCGGCGGACGCTTCCGCCGGGGACGCCGCGGTGAAGAGAGTTGAAAGCTCTTCAGATCAGCAGTGTGATCGCTTTTCGCTTTTGTGCTTTTTGGGGACGTGTTTCTTAAAGAACGAGTGGTTGCTGTGGGTTGTAGAACAAGTTTTTGTGTTGCTACCTGTTACTTCTGTTGTTCTATGTTCTCATGCCTGGTTTTCCATCACACACACTGCGAAAGAGTGCCGTCACCACACTGTTTAACCTCACGTTTCGAGGAAAAAGACAGGTGCTCATGAATTTAGAATTTTTGAGCAGGTGCTTTCTTTCTTTTCCAAGATGTTTAAAGTGTCAGTCCATATTTATTTTATTTTATTTTGTTTCTAAACTAAACGCAGAAGCATTTCTGAGTGGAGAAGAATATGGATAAAATATTGAAAGCCTAATACTCTATTTTCATTCTATAAACTGGGGTGTCGGGTCTTCTGAGTTCTTCTTCTTCTGGCCACGTCACGCCTCTTTACGTTCTTACATCACACGTACAGCCCCTAAAAGAGGATCCGGCTCAGTTTTACTGAACTCGAGTGGCTGGTGGAGCTACGGAGACTTCAGAAGAGGAAACTCAGAGCTCAGTAGCTCCTCCATTCACTCATAGTAAAACCAAAGAAACGAAGGAGCTCATTGTTACAGAATTATTACAGATTTATTACAGAGGTGACGTATGTAATTGCACATGAGTCACACAACATCATTTTTGACATTTTGGCTGTACGTTAAATAGGGCATTAAAATAAAAAATATTGATAGAGTGTAAAAAAAAGAGCAATGAGTATTGTGACCTTCCTTGTGTAGGGTAAACGAAAGGAAGTTTTATTTATAATGTTTCAGAAGCTAAAAATAATCTGTTATCTACATAAGCATACAGTATATTAGCCTACATTATACAGGTAGTTTCAGGTGCAGAGCTAACAAAAAACAAATACATCTCTGGGGAAAAAGAACCATTTAAAAATGAAAATTTAAACCTCTGAAATCAATATATAATCAAGAGGAAGATGGATGATCACAAGCCATCAAACCTCCAAACTGAACTGCTTGAATTTTTGCACCAGGAGTAAAGCAGCATAAAGTTATCCAAAAGCAGTGTGTAAGACTGGTGGAGGAGAACATGCCAAACTTTAGGAAAAATAAGTTCAAACCTTATAAATATGAACTTGAAAATGTTTTCTTTGCATTATTTGAGAGGAATTATCTGAAAACTCTGCGTCTTTTTGTTTTTGTTATTTCAGCCATTTCTCTTTCTCTGCATATAATAAATAAATGCTCTAAATGAGAATATTTCTATTTGGAATTTGGGAGAAATGTTGTCTGTAGTTTATAGAATAAAACAACAATGTTCATTTTACTCAAACATAAACCTATAAATAGCAAAATCAAAGAAACTGATTCAGGAACTGAAGTGCTCTCCTCATTTTTTTTCGTGGCTCTCTGCATCGTACTGTAATCGAGCTCAATCAGGAGGATTTAATCAGGCGAACTAACTAAGCGCAGCCTGACGTGTCAGAGTGACCCTATTACACCGGCACCACGGCACCACGGCAGCACCACGGCGGCGGCACGGCGGCACTCCCTCTCCGCAGGGCGTAAATTGCTGTTTAAACGAATTAATGTAAGGTTTCTCTCATACATGCCCCGGTAATATTAAAGCCATTACGGTCCTCCGCGGAGTTGGCATGGTCAGTGCTGGTGCGTAATGCCCTTCGTGTCGGGTTTATTAATCTCTACGCCGCGGCACAGCTGCTTGGGATCCGGCACTGCTGTAGCTGGGAAGGCGGCTGAGGCTTTCGGGTCGACGGTGTGAATCCGGTACCGGTGCCACGAGTGGTCCGGATCTGTGGAAAAGCTAACAGTCTCATTTCCTACCCTTAATCCGGACCCTAATCCCACCTCCTCCCAGCCGGAGTGCACTGGAGTTTCTGTAAGGCCTTAAACCAGACCTGTATTAACCCTTATAAATGAACCTCTCACTGCTGAAACATTCACAACAGGGTGCGTTTAATCATAATTAACTTAAAACTACTTTTATAATGAGAAAAACAGCAATTTCTGGGCACTTTTGGGCTCATTACGAGTAAGGGTCCTATTTAAAGTAGTGCATTTCCTGCGTTTTGCTATGTTGGTAACAGAAAACACAGGTGCATCACTGACTGAATACAACCTAGACAGATGCCAACAGTGAGAATGAATACTAAATAAATAAAAATAGAATAGTAAATAAAATAACATTGCTGCTCCTTCACAGTGTCAAACAGCAGCTCAGTTTCCTCCAAGTAGCTGCACCATTAAAATAGCAACCCGCCAAAGTCAGAGCTCACCTGGCCATTCTTAAAAGGAATGATGAGCAAGTAGGAGACACGCTGATTGGTTTATTATTTCACGTTATGCCAAAAAGAAATTAACCACACCCATGATGAATTAAGAGATTAATTAGTACATACCGCTTGCTTTGCGTTTTCAGCCGAGCAAGGTGTACTTTTCCCGTCGTTATGATAGCAAAGACGTGCATAAAACATATAAAAATAAAAAGACATTTATTTTTATTATAAAAAACATTCAAAAACTTTAAGAAAATAAGTCAAAAGTTTGGACACTCAACAATGTCTCATAACATTTTTGTTTTTATTTATTATTATTTTTTCCTCATTAAAAAAAATGAATGGTGAAGTGATCTATCAGACTATAAAAGAGCAAATAAGGAATCATGTAGTAACTTAAAAGTGCAGGACGTTTAATTTTAAATAATAAATAATAATAAAAAAAAAACACTGAATTTAAGGAATTCAGTAGAATTTTAAGAAATGTGTTATTTAACTTTTATATAAAAGAAGGATCATTCTTAAAGTATGTCTTAAAATTGTCTTGTTTCACAGTGAAATATTGAAATGAATCATTAAACAACACTATATATCGTCGCGGTCCTATGAAAAACACGTATCTCCATTTTTGTTGATTTTTAGTTTACTACATAATTTGAACAGACAAACTGTCCCTCACACTGTGCCAAAATTTCTTGATGAACGGACCAATAGAAACTCTTCAAAATGACCTAAAATTAATTATTTTTACATTGACTTCCATTAAACGTTTATGAGGTTTTTTCTTTCTCCTGTAAAATTGCAGTTTTGGAGATGTGTTTTTCATTGGACAGTAACAATATATACATATATTTTTAACAGTGATAATGTTTAAAACATGTACTTTTATACAAATTCTTTCTTTTCATCAGATTTGATTGATTGACAGCTGATTTAATAGCTAATTTATTAATATACTGTTAGTAGGCGGGTCATGCTGTGTACAGTAGATAACCTCAGTCAGTTGATGCTCCTCTATATGAACTCACACTTGACCCTGGTGCTCCGCCCAAAAACTCACCAGACCCTGAGAGTGATTTACACCAACACTGACTGACTCACTGCCCTCCTACCCCACAAACCCCCACCTCCTCCACCCCAGCAGCCCACAGCCCCTTTAAACGAGCCTATAAACGAGCTCACCCCGAGAGTGAGTGCTAATTAGAAGCGACTGTTTTATGGAGTGCATGACAATGCGTGATTTCAGCACATCCACCCGGACATGTGGCAAACATCAGCGCAGATCTGAGTCTGGGAACCCAGGCCGGGGGTGGGGGGGTGTGGGAGCCAGATGAAGGCTGTTACGGGGTGGAGTTGGGTTACTGGTGAGTGTGGTGTGTTACTGGTGCGCTCGTCTTCGAGGCTTCTGTGCTTCACCTGTTCAAAGGTTAAAGTGTTCCTCAGTAAAGTTGGAGTTTATGGATCGAGGAGCATCACCTGAACGCTACTCCTACAGAACATGATAGAGCGACTAAGATGGGAAAAACATGTTTAATCACTGATACAGTAAAATCTGAGAGAGAAAAAAGTAAAATTTTCTTTGTTATGGCTACAAAAAAACTAAAAAATGTAATATTTTAGGTTCAGTTAATACATTTCAAAACAATTTAAGATTTCCAAAAATTAGTTCCATAAATTTAAATCTATTTCATTCAAAACTCGTGAGGTGAAACATCAAGTAGATACATTTGAATTTATGTATCTGAAAAAAATCTGATCTTTTTTAATCAGAAAATGATTATGTTTCTAATACAGTATTCCAACAGAACATGGCAGCGTGACTAAGATAGGAAAAACATATTTTAAATCACTGATACAGTAAAATCTGAGAGAGAAAGAGTAATTTTTGCCTTATTATGGCTATATGCTGACCCTCCTCTGCTCTTTTGACAACAAGCAATTTGATTGGCTCTTTTTGTTGGAGGGCAGGACTTTATCTATAAACAGACACTCAAGGCTGAGTTTCACGAGAACCTAAGATAATATTTTAATATTTTAATATTCAACATCACTCTTACTCAGTCTTTATTAATAAATATTATGAGATCATTGAGGAACTTTAGGATGACCTTTATTTTGAAACTTTGGAAAAACCTCTTAAGGTGCGGAGCTTAGAAGCTGACATATGTATTTGATTTAGTATTTTGCATAGATGAAATAGATAAATATTTTAGGTTCAGTTAATAAATGTGAATTTAAACTGTTTTTGCAATTTGAACTTGATGAAATTTGCGGTTGAAAAAATAATTTAAATCTATTTGATTCTAAATACTGACTCAGAAATATTTATTTAGTCCAAAGGTGAAACATCAAGTAGACAGATTTAAATGTATGTATCTGAAAAAAAAATCTGATCTTTTTAAATCAGAAAATGTACGGAGAGAATTTTTAAAATCTGAAAATTTATGAAACAGATTTTTAATATCTGAAAATTAAATAAACTGTTTTTTAAATGTATTTTTTTATAGCAAATACCACGATCTGACAAGTTCAGAAACCACTAATAAAATTCAAATTACAGCATTTAATATTTAAATTGTAGAAAAAGTCGAGGAAGCTGAATTTCAGTACAAAATGCATATTAAAATTTTAAGTCAGCTTTCAAGCTACATATTAATGTGCTTTAAAAAACACAGGAAACATTTTAATCTAAAAAAAAAGTTAAAAAGTTCCTTTTAAAAGTACATCTTGAAACTAGCATTAGCATTGGTATAATGCTAATGCTGTAGTTCTGGATGCATGTCTTTTTTCTTTCCCCTGATTCCTTGTTTTTAAGAGTTTACCTTCACTTTCCTGCTGGTTGTTTATTAGCTGACCTTGTTTGTGACAGTAGTGAATGTGGAATTGCGAGAGCAGACGGTCGGCTCTGACGATACGGAGCCGTAACTGTTGAGTTCATCACCAGAGACCGGAGATCAGGCGCGAGTGCCACTCCAGCGCTCTCTCTTTTGCTGTCAGGTTAAGGTTACTAACAGGTCGATGGCGGTGGTGTGGAGGGCTAATGAAGCGAGCTCCCCGCCGTCGCGCGCTCTCGCGTGGGGAGGGTCCTGCACGCCGGTTGTCGGCGCTGATGAGGACTTTAGGCTAAATCTCTGCTTCGGGGGTGACACCCTTCAGCTCTTCGCGCCTTAATGACAGCTCTCGCGCCGGATAACGATGCTGACAGACCGAGTGTCGGGCCGCCCCCCCCCAAGCCCAGGCCCCTTAAGAGAGCCCGGCGGAGGCCGGGGCCGCCAATCTGCGCCGCTGCCGCATTTTCAAAAGTCGTTAATCTAAACGAAGACGCCCTGGAGGTTTGCTCAGCTCTCTCTCTCTCTATCTCTCTCTTTATCTTTTATCCTCTCTCTCTCTCTCTTCTTGTAAAGAAGAAGAAGGGATGCAGGAGGACGAGCGAGTGCTGCAACAATTTGTTGGCTGTATTGGGTATTAAACCAGGGTCACGAATTAGTCGGGACTTAAGTGCAGGGACTCTAAACTAATAAAAATGAGTTTTTCTGCGTACAGCTCTGGAAAATATGAAGAGAGCACTGCAGTTTCTGAATCAGTTTTTCTGATTTTGCTATTTATAGGTTTATGTTTGAGTAAAATGAACATTGTTGTTTTCTTCTATAAACTACAGACAACGTTTCTCCCAAATTCCAAATAAAAATATCGTCATTTATAGACTTTATTTACAGAAAATGAGAAATCTCTGAAAGAACAAAAAGATGCAGAGCTTTCAGACCTCAAATAATGCAAAGAAAACAAGTTCATATTCATAAAATTTTGTCTCAGAATATCTGGTGGAATAACCCTGGTCTGGTTTTTAATCACATTTTTTCATGCATCTTGGCATCATGTTCTCCTCCACCAGTCTTACACACTGCTTTTGGATAACTTTACTTAACTTAACTTTACTCCTGGTGCAAAAATCCAAGCAGTTCAGCCAATTGAGCAGAATGCAATATTAATTCCTTGGAAATGCATGAATTCCATCTGTTGCTGAAAATATCTGGTTACTGTTGATATTAGAATGCAAAGAACCAACAACAAATTACATAAACATTGTTCCAAAAAAGTGTACTATTCGTGCTCGACGGTTGACTTTTTGTGACTTAAATTTAATACTATAACGGTAAGTACTTTTTTTATCACTTTTTAATACACTCAAAAAAGTCAATTTTACACCAGAGTAACCTTTCTACACCTTTAAAGGGAATAGCAAGGATTGGATTATTTGGTTTATTTCATGCAACACCCAAAATTAACCACACCCATGATTAATAAAGAGAATTAGTACATTTCTTTTGTGCATTTCGAAATGCACAAGGCATACTTTTCCTGTCATTATGATAGCAAAGACATGCTGTAAATCAAGCTGCATGATGCACGATTGACAGCTCGCCTATAGATCACTAAAATAGGGCTCAGAATCTTTAAATCTGTTGCTTGAAAGTTTGTTTTGATCATCCTCTAGTCCTTCACCACTGCTCACAGCACACAATTACACTGAGGTGTTTAAAAACTCCACCAGCACTGCTGCAACTGGTGGACTTGCTGTACTGGTGGACTAGCGACACACTACAAACGATGGACAGTGTTTGTATAAACAGTGAAGTGGTGATAATGTTCTGGCTGGCTTGTGTACAGTATATTAGAGTCAGTCTCCGGCTGTAATCTGAAGTGTTAGTGAGGGTATTGCGCCGGCAGATCAGATCTTCCTGCAGGTGGACGTTTGGTTTCAGCACCTCGGAGAGCTCTGCAGGACGAAGCAGGGAGGACCTTCTCCTGACATCTGGACTGAGCCGTGGCCTCGGGCCAGAACGGCTCCCAGTTTGACAGTGTGCACCAGATAGGGCACTATGTAGGACACTGTATATTTGATGGGTGGGCAGCTTCAGAAACAGAAACCTCCCGCTCTGATTTACCACCCGTGATTCTGCTGGTGAAGAACATAGAAAAAACAAGACTAGGGCCCAATCCCTTATTAGACTGGACTTACAATAAGACAGATATCTTAAATTCCCAGTGGCTAACTTAACTAAATTAACAAAAAAAATATATATAAAAAAGTTTTCACTGGATGAATGTAAATAATAATGTAAAACATGTATTAATGCACACCTATGCACATCTATTTTTTCTTTTTTTTTTTAATCCTAAAGGATAGTCAGGAGAACTTATATATAAACATACATAACTATAGAACTACAAATTAGGCCAGTTAAAAACAAAGTGAATTTAAAGATTTTTACTTGCCACAATTGGTGATGGTTTTCTTTCAAAATTAAAAGTTAACTCAGAAATCCATTACAGTAAATTGAAGCCTTGAAATTTTCAGTTTTCTCAGTTTCTTTTAACCCTATTGTTAAAGTGTAGTGCCAGATTTAACTCAAACGGTCCCTAAAACCGAACCCTGGGGGATGCCACAAAGTATCCTAAACCAGTTACCAAATATATATTTAAAAAGTATCAGTACTGCTCGACTCGACCCACCATCACTTAAAACTCACAGAAAACAAACATCCCTTCTGCCACTAAAGGCACTTAAGGACGCTTGCATTTGCATTCCACACATACTGTACACACA
Organism: Astyanax mexicanus; assembly: GCF_023375975.1. NCBI lineage: Eukaryota > Metazoa > Chordata > Actinopteri > Characiformes > Acestrorhamphidae > Astyanax > Astyanax mexicanus. The sequence continues at coordinate 1,835,663 of NC_064426.1, forward strand.
CACTGGTGATAATTTTAATTTTTCACCAAGATCTTGCAGCAGCATTGATGATGGTAGAGTCTGACCAACCGCTGCACAAAGCAGCTCTTCTCCATCCAGCACATCCCAAAGATTCTCAATGAGGTTAAGATCTGGACTCTGTGGTGAACTCTCTCTCAATCCATGTGTGAAAATGATAAATGATGATCTCATGCTCCCTGAACTCTGAAGCACTCTTTCACAATTCCAGCACCATGAATCCTGACATTGGAAAATCTTCTTGGAATAGGCTTGTGTCACCAGGGAAGAAAAAATTGATCCATTAATTCAGGAATAATCTGGTCTATAATATTCAGTATATTCAGGTAGTCAGCTGACCTCATTCTTTCAGCACATACTGTTGCTGAACCTAAACCTGCAGACCAACTGCAGCATCAACCAACCAACCCCACATCATTTACTCACTTGAATCCAGGTGGAGACTTTTATATCCAGGCAGTGTTTTAACCTTTTTTAACGGTTCAAAAGGTTAATCTGTATAATCTGCATCTGTGAAGGTGCAGGAATGTGTCGTGTTTTTTTTTTTTCTGGCCGGTTCATTCAGAGCTAAATGAGTTTATGCTACGAGTCCTGCAACGAGTCCTTCAAAAACATCATAGAATAAAGATGTGCAACACTTCTGGGGAGCTGTCTGATCAGCTAAACTCTCTGGGTCTGCTCCACCGAAGCTGTTTCTTGCAGGTTTCTGTTATTTATGCCGGTTCCTCGGCTCTGCGTAACCCGAGCTGCTGTCCAGCTGCAGCTTCTTAGAATGAGGTCATATCTCAGCCTCTATCGTTCAGCTAATCAGCCCTGCGTTTAACTCAGATCCCGTCCAAGCGGCCCTGGATTCTCCGCCGTGTCCGCGAGACGAGTTCAGCCCGGCTCCTTCAGGCTCGGAGCACCTGGGCCTGAACGCGAGCACCATGGTTACAAAACAATGGCAGGTTTATTGAACGCTAATGCAGATGTCCGGGGTTGGTTCTGGGTCAAAATGGAGCAATCGTACGTGAGTTTCCAGCTCTAAATATATGTTCTGTGCAGGAGAAGAAGAAGAAGAGGCAAAGTGATTTCTGATCAGCAGTTCATCATGCAGGGATGTCAAACACTGCTTTGGGAAAGAACTTAGTTGACCTTTTCTATCTACAGGTGCTGATTAGCTCAATGGCATGAAACAACAAACCAAATACACATTTCATTTTAAAATAAGAGAGCACCTTATAATGATGAGTTACTTTGATTTTACCAAATCATCAAATTGAAAACCTCTGGAATATAATCAAGAGGAAGATGGATGATCACAAGCCATCGAAGCAAGCTAAACTGCTTGAATTTTTTCACCAGGGGTAAAGCAGCATAAAGTTATCCAAAAGCAGTGTGTAAGACTGGTGGAGGAGAACATGATGACAAGATGCATGAAAAAAAAACTGTGATTAAAAACCTTTAAAAATACATGGTTTGGATGGTAAATTGATAAACTGATCAAGAATTGGCACCTTGAGAGGTTGGGATGGCTTGGGAATGATCATACCTGTATGAGTTATGAGGTGTTTTCTTGTGAGTTAAGTCTTATAATAGGTGTAGAGTTCTTGCTGCCTACACTATCCATAACATCCATAACCTCCTTAACTTTAATAACATCCATAACCTCCATAACTTTCATAACATTCATAATATAACTTTCATAACGTCCATAACCTCTGTAACCTCCATAGCATCCATAACTTCCATAAGTTTCATAACTTTCATAACCTCTGTAACATCCATAACTTTCATAACATCCATAACCTCCATAACCTTCATAACTTTCATACTATCCATAACATCCATAACCTTCATAACATCCATAACTTTCATAACCTCCATAACCTTCATAACTTTCATACTATCCATAACATCCATAACTTTCATAACATCCATAACTATCATAACCTCCATAACCTTCATAACTTTCATACTATCCATAACATCCATAACCTTCATAACATCCATAACTTTCATAACCTCCATAACCTTCATAACTTTCATACTATCCATAACATCCATAACCTTCATAACATCCATAACTTTCATAACCTCCATAACCTTCATAACTTTCATACTATCCATAACATCCATAACTTTCATAACATCCATAACTATCATAACCTCCATAACCTTCATAACCTCTGCAGTGTAGAGGAATGCAGTGTGATTTATGCAGATTGGGTATCTCTCCACAACCGTGCTACTCGTGTCCAAGTGACATCATACGCACCTTAACCGGGGTAACTCACCGCACCTCCACATAACGCCTGGACGTCCCGCCGAGCTGCGGGATCCCTGGGGCCGCCTAAAGCATCAGCGCATTCAGAAGATTCATAGCAGCAGGACCGTAAATAACGGGACGCTCTGGAGGCAGATTTGTGCGCTCAGGCTGCAGTTTGAACCTGATGTCATGTGGAAAGCATGGTGTGCATGAGTCTGTCCTGTGTCCCCGGCTTTGTGGGAGTGCTGGAGGACGTCTCGCTCTACATCCTGGCCTTGATCCCAAAAGTTGTGGGACAGCAAACATCATAACAGGGCTTTTCTGGTGGCTGAAGTGCAGGAGATTGGAGGATAAGTGCTTGTGAAAAATGTTGGTCATTTTTCAGTGGAACTACACTGAGTTGCCAGATTTTTATATACAGGTACAGTGTGCCTCTACATGTACAGTCACTGGCCATTTTATCAGAAACACCTGCTACATTCTGCACACTAAATACCAGAAAGTGCAATAAACAAGCCCAAAACATGGTTCACCTAAAGAACAATTGGAATCACCTGAAGCATCTGCCAGAAATCTTTTGAGAATTCATCTAAAAAGTAAGATCTCCCTCAAAGTTCCTTGTTTTATTCTTCCATTATATCTCTATTTATTAGCTCAAAACACATAATCAGCTATATTTACATTTATACTCGGGTCTCTGAGTTAATCACAGGATGTCATCATTACCACTGATTCCTCAAAGTGTTGAAAAAAAGGAACTTTACCCACAACAACAACAAAAAAATAAAAACATGCAATTTGCTTTTCCCCAACCAATATTATTTACCTTTCGGGCTTCAAACATATTTATATGTGTCCTTCTAGTAATGTTCAAGCGGTGTCTTTCTAGTAATGTTTAAGAGGTGTCCTTCTAGTAATGTTCAAGTAGTGTCCTTCTAGTAATGTTCAAGTAGTGTCCTTCTAGTAATGTTCAGGTAGTGTCTTTCTAGTAATGTCCGTGAGTAGTCTTTCTAGTAATGTAACAGTGGTGTCTTTCTAGTAATGTTCAGGTGGTGTATGTCTAGTAATGCTCCAGTGGTGTCCTTCTAGTAATGTTCAAGAGGTGTCCTTCTAGTAATGTTCAAGTGGTGTCCTTCTAGTAATGTTCCAGTGGTGTCCTTCTAGTAATGTTCAAGAGGTGTCCTTCTAGTAATGTTCCAGTGGTGTCCTTCTAGTAATGTTCAAGAGGTGTCCTTCTAGTAATGTTCCAGTGGTGTCTTTCTAGTAATGTTCAAGAGGTGTCCTTCTAGTAATGTTCAGGTCTTGTCCTTTTTATAGACATTCTAATGGGGCCATGTAAGTGAGGAAGTGGTCAATCAAGTGGCGCATCATTCAAGTGGTAATTACATGACATTGTTCCAGTAGTGTCCTTCTATTGATGTTCAAGTGGTGTCCTTCTAGTAATGTTTAGATGGTGTCCTTCTAGTAATGTTCCAGTGGTGTCCTTCTAGTAATGTTCAAGAGGTGTCCTTCTAGTAATGTTCCAGTGGTGTCCTTCTAGTAATGTTCAAGAGGTGTCCTTCTAGTAATGTTCCAGTGGTGTCCTTCTAGTAATGTTCCAGTGGTGTCCTTCTAGTAATGTTCAAGAGGTGTCCTTCTAGTAATGTTCAGGTCTTGTCCTTTTTATAGACATTCTAATGGGGCCATGTAAGTGAGGAAGTGGTCAATCAAGTGGCGCATCATTCAAGTGGTAATTACATGACATTGTTCCAGTAGTGTCCTTCTATTGATGTTCAAGTGGTGTCCTTCTAGTAATGTTTAGATGGTGTCCTTCTAGTAATGTTCCAGTGGTGTCCTTCTAGTAATGTTCAAGTGGTGTCCTTCTAGTAATGTTCCAGTGGTGTCCTTCTAGTAATGTTCAAGAGGTGTCCTTCTAGTAATGTTCCAGTGGTGTCCTTCTAGTAATGTTCAAGAGGTGTCCTTCTAGTAATGTTCCAGTGGTGTCTTTCTAGTAATGTTCAAGAGGTGTCCTTCTAGTAATGTTCAGGTCTTGTCCTTTTTATAGACATTCTAATGGGGCCATGTAAGTGAGGAAGTGGTCAATCAAGTGGCGCATCATTCAAGTGGTAATTACATGACATTGTTCCAGTAGTATCCTTCTATTGATGTTCAAGTGGTGTCCTTCTAGTAATGTTTAGATGGTGTCCTTCTAGTGATGTGTCCTTTTAGACACATTCTAATAGGGCCAAGTGATCAACTGGTCAGTCAAGTGGCATCATTCAAGTGGTAATTACTTTACATTGTTCTAGTGGTGTCCTTCTTGTAGAGAGGTTCTAATAGGGTCATGTAAGTTATCAAGTGATCAATAAAGTGGCATCATTCACGTATTAAATACTTGACATTGTTCAAGTGGTGTGGTTAAAGTGATTATTATATATGATCATATTAACATTATTCACTTGAATGACGGTTTGTATGTGTGTAATAAACACTGATTATGCACCTATAAATAATATACTTTTACAGTTTCTTATTTTAATCAGTTTTTTAATGTTCAGTGAATGTGACTCAGGCTGGAAAACAGAGTTCTCAGGAAGATCCAGCCTCTAGAGAACGTTTTGAGAGTTTGGAGTTTTTTGGTGCGGAGGAGTGAGAGAGTCACTGTTCCTTCTCTCTCTCTCTCTTTCTTCTTGTTCTCTTTTTTTCCCAGTGCATCCAGCATGGAGACAGTGATGCTTGCTGACAGCGGCTGCTAATTGGAGTAAATTAATTTACCTCGGGCGGCGTGTTCGCGCAAAATGGCGCCGGGTGTGAATAAGTGATGATCGGCAGGGCCTGGATCAGCCCAGACTCCTTAAATCATTTAACAGCACGATCCGCTCATTAGCGCCCAGAAAGCCGGCTTTCAGCTACAATTAAGACGGGCCTGTGTCAGTCAGGGGCGAGAGAGAGAGAGAGAAAGAGAGAAAGAGAGAGAGTGAGAGAGAGAGAGAGAGAGGACCTCAGAGATGCTGTGATTTATTCATCCTCAGAGCAGATGCTGAGTGCAGTTGGGGTTTGGAGATGGAGGGATGAAGGGATGAGGGATGGAGGGATGGAGGGATGAGTGTGTGTGGTGAGGGAGGAGTGGTGGAGTGTGTGTGTGTGTTTGGGGAGGTTAAAGTGTGTGACAGAAGGCCTGTAGAGTGGACTGGGACACTCGGAGTGTGTGTAGGAGAGTGTTATTGTCTTGTAGTTTTTAAAGTTCTTAGTTTTTCTAAAGAAGCAACTGATTAGCGCAGTGATTAGCACGGTGGTGGTGTATGAGGTGTTAGTGAGTGTTGAGCTGGTACGAGTGAGTAGATCATATGCAGCAGTGCTGCTGGAGTTTTTAAACAGTGTCCTATTCCCAGTGATGAAGAACTAGAGGATGACCAACACAAATTGTGCAGAAACAGATTTAGAGCTTCCATCTTTCACTTTGGCCCAATCCCACTGAAACGTTTTTGGTATAATCATCTAGAGGTAGAGTGTTCTGGATCCTGTTAGGATGGAGGGGTAGTTTAGTGGAAGTTTCAGGGCTACATGGTCCTTAAAACTTAGATTTTTTTCAGAGGAACACTCCAAACAGAGGGGTATAATATTGGACTAGTACAAGCCACCAAAGAAACCTACAAATAAAGGGTTTTCCTCTGTAGCTAACTTTCCTATTCCACCTTAAATAATGCAATAGACGTCAGAGGCTGCAGCATTTAAGGTCGAACAGAAAAATGAAAGGAAAACTCCATTGTAAAATGGACTTTTGGTGCAGTAAAACACGATAAAGAGTACTAACCTTTGTTGAAACACCTCCGCTCTCCCACAGCTTTCTGAGATGCAATAATTTTGTGCTTTTTGCCCAGAACTCTTTACAACAGCCATTTCAAAGCATATTTTGCCCCAATAAATTGCTTTTTATACCGTTCTCCAGGCTAAAAGTAGCTTCAACCCTCTGTGCTAGTATACAAAGGGCTCTGGCATTTAAAACAAGGCATTAATAACTTGAAAAGTGCTCAAACGCCGCCATCACTGTACTGATCCTGACATAGATATAGTGTCATTTAGAGCATTTTTTTCAAAAATGAAAAATGGTGACATTTTAAGAGTTCATAAATCTCTGAATATTTGGTGGAATAACCCTGGTTTTTAATCACAGTTTTCTTGGCATCATATTCTCCTCCACCAGTCTTACACACTGCTTTTGGATAGATAACTTTATGCTGCTTTACTCCTGGTGTTTGGTTTGATGGCTTGTGATCATCCATCTTCCTCTTGATTATATTCCAGAGGTTTTCAATTTGGTAAAATCAAAGAAACTCATCATTTTAAAATGGACTCTTATTTTGTCCAGAGTTGTATATACCTTAATGGAAGGATTTTGCGAAAAGAAGCCATTCCCAATGCAGAAATCCACATCTCTGTTATTTCCAGCGATTATCCAGCGATTCGCACACCCTGCTTTTGGTTTATTTTGGCTTTTAGAAATGACTGGGCCTGCCTGAGCAATCTGTTTAAGCTAATTTACTGCGTGTCTGACATGGAATGAATGAGAAAATGACTCTGGTACTAATGTCCAAGGATTTGACAACAGTGTGCGAGAACACTTGGCTTTGTTGCTGACAGTCGGTCAGGAACTGGGCCAGCGGAGTCCTGTAAAGTATTTTTCATATCATTATCCCTCCTAACAAGTGGATTCCAGTTGTGAAATGACCTGGTGTAGCTTTTTCTTTTCATGTTTTTTCACTGGGAACATCGTATACTCTTAAAAATACCAGAGTTAAAACTTCCTAGAGGAACTTTTAGAGGTTCTTTGGTGTTCTTTGCCAATACACTTGAGGGTGCTTTTAAAAATCTTGCAATTTTTCAGATTGACTGACCTTCATTACTTAAAATCATTTTTTTGGAATTGAGTAGTTCTTGCTACTCATAATATGGATAAAACACTGTTAAAATAGGGCTATTCACTGATGAACCAATTTTAGGGGTTCTCATTTTAAAACTGTGGAGGAACCTTCAAGTTTTTTAAAGCACATTAACATCTTGAGACCTCATTGTCCTCATACGGGGACATTACAATTTAGCTTCTCTACACCATTTTACTTCAATTTTTAAAACGTTGACCCTTTGGCTTAATATGAAGACACTGCTCGTACCATCTAGTGGTCAAATGAGAGCATTACACTCAATTGATTGAAAAGAAGATGGCAGGAATCCCAGTCACAGGTTTCTACAGCCAGTCCAGCAGAAACATGGTTAATATTTAAAGGTAAATAATTCTCATCTAATTTTATGTTGGAGATTAGTTTATTCACTTACTGTAAAAAGCTGCAATTTTGTTTTTGGACTATTTTGGTCTTTTTGATCCAAATTGACGACATTTTTTTTGTACGAAGACAAAGTTTAGTTTGTATACTTGTTAGGTTTAACTAATAACTAATCCAAAATTGAACAGTTAGAAGAAATGCAGAATACACACCAAAGGAAATTCAGGTTTTAGGAGACTAAAGGCTTCTTCTTCTTCCACAGCTTCAAATCAAGGAACCCGTAAAAAACGTCCTTAAGAACTTTACTCCAAACCTTTAACTTTAAGTTTTTGTGGTCCAGCTAATCAGACAGACATCCTACCAATCATATCAGACTCTTGTTCTTGTCTCTTGTTTTTTGCATCCTCTGGAAGATGTGAATAGATATTAGCTTAATAGATGAATTTGCAGGATCTGTTGAGAGGCGAGGCACGTGTTGGAAGCTGGGAGGCAGTGATGAGTGATGGATGATGAGTGATGGTGATGAGTGATGGTGATTTGATGGGTTCAGATCGTATATAAAGCCTCTCTTTCTTTCAGCTCTGGTGGATCAGAGTGACACAGTGAATGGTAAACGCCCGTCCGGGCTTCTTTTGACCAATTTATTCAAGGTCACGCCCACATGTTGCCTGCCATTCCTCTTGTCTTGTCCCGTAATGGCTCGCAGGCTTGCCTAATTTGCATCCAGCTGTGAATGCTGAATGGGACGGAGCCCCTGCAGATTTATTAGTCTTTATCACGTCTTATTGTGTTCGGCTGTTTGGGTCGTTTGTTTGTTTTGGAAGCCAAAACTTTTTGTAGGGGATGTTGTTGCACTGTAAGCCCGGATAAGTTGACTTTACTTTGGAAAATTGAGGAAACCGGTTGCTTAAAAAAAGTTAAGTAATGGGGAATGAAAGCTTGAGTTAGCATAAATTAAAACATCAAGTTATTACAACTAAAGGGGAAGTTGATTTATTTGTAAGGTAACCCAGGGGGTGAGTGTTAGTCTGTCAGAAACTGTAGGACACACCCAACATGCAAATAGATTGTGACAGAAGCCAATGGAAAAGAAGCTGTTAATGGCAAAACAGACTAAACTCAGTTATAATTATAAGTTGGTTCAACTCAAAGATCTCAGTTTGAATAGTACAGTATATGTGCTCAGAAATGTTCAACTAACTCAAAATAGTTATTAATAGAGTATTGTGTAAAAATATCCTATTTTATATTTAAATCAGACTTAAATCATTTGAGTTCACACTATGTATGGGTTTAGAGTATGGACGCTTCTGAATTATCCTATATATATATATATATATAGTATACAGGATGTTTCTGAGATGTTCTAGCTTCCTCCCTTATCTTGGATGTAATTGCTTGATTTGGCTTGATTCCTTTCCCTTTCCTTCTCTCTCTCTTCTTTCTTGGAATCTCTCTCTTTCTTTCTCTCTTTCTCTCGGACTCTCCCTCTCTCTCTTTTCTCCACCAGTGCTAAAAAGTCTTTCGCTTTGATCTGGGAAGTCTTTGCAGGCTCATTGACTGTAATGAGTTCTGGAGAATCCATAAAGACGTCTGGGATTTGACCGGGAGCCGAAAAACCCGGAGCTGGGAATCAGGCAGCATTTCACGGACGGCGCAAACAAAATATGATAAAAAAAGAGAAATGTTCTCAGATGAGTTGGCAGCGGTTTGCCTTGCCCTCCTCCCCCTTTGCTCGAGCTGCCGTTAATTTCCCTGCAGTCTGGAATTCCAGCGTGGAGGGAGGGAATTCGCTGGAGGCGGGCGCCACAAGGTTTGGCACGGCATCTTCTGGACGCTGCTGGTGCTCGAGCCCCTGGTGATCACCGCCGCTTCTATAATCTCTCGCCTTGACGAGCGTCCAGCGCCATCAATCACTCGCTCAAGGGCTTCGTCCCTTTGCTGTATCGAGGGCAAGCGGCCGGCCGGCGGGTCGGCGACGTGTGAAGCCGGCTTATTGGGTCAAGGAGAGAGGCGGGAAAAAAAATTAAATAAAATAAAAAACGACCAAGCCAAAGGTTCCCTCTGAATAGGACCCAGAACCGACCCCCTCCCCTCGACCCGCCGGGCAGGATGTTATTAATTTACTCAGGACATGTTCGCCTATCAAACACCGCGGACGTCTCCGCCAACAAATCAACCCTCAGAAAGATCGGGGAAGGCGAATCTAAAAATACCCGTCTGGCACGTCCGACCGAATTATTATTACAGGACGGATCAGAACCAGACTCTTTTTAATGAGGAGAGGAACCCAGTTCATTCGATTACGCCGCTGTAATTGTGTTGAGCGGGAGAGAGCAGTTTCTGACGCACCTACTTCACAGCGTAATTAGATATGTGAAGTATTTCAACTAATACCTTTACCCACAATGCAATTAGACCAGCCGCTGCGATTGGCTGTTAAGAGCTGGCTTAAATCCTCACTGGCACTGGAGACATAAAAAAACATTAAAACCTAAAAAAAAAATCTCTGCAGGATCCACAACTTTAATAAAATAATAAAATAAAACACGAGCGCATGCAGCACATTTACTGTAGCCTACATGCCAGTTCATTGTGGCTGTCAGAACCTCATTTACTTATTTAATTTATTTATTCATGAGTTGTATACATATAATAAAGTTTCATGCAATATTGTGAAACTCATTGAATTACAGTTTTAAAGGATGAACCAATATCAGAGCTAATGAGGGAAGTCTAAGATTGATTCTTTAAATTCATGGCAGGTGTGGTATTCTAACTCTTCTCTTCTACCTCTTCTCCTAACTGTCTTCTTTTATCTGTCTTCTTCTACCTCTGTGGTCCTCTGTTTTCCTCTAACTGTCTTGTTATAACTATAATATTCTTACTTTGTTCTTATAAATATTCTTTCTTCTTCTAACTGTCTTCTAACTGGCTTCTAACTGGCTTCTAACTGGCTTCTTCTGTCTTCTTGCTTCTAACTGTCTTCTTCCAACTGACATCTTCTAACTGTCTAGTGTCTTCTTCTAACTGTCTTCTGTCTTCTAACTGTCTTCTTCTAACTGAAATATTCTGTCTTCTTCTTTATTCTTTATTCTTCTGTCTTCTTGTTTCTAACTGTCTTCCTCTAATTCACATCTTCTAACTGTCTTATGTCTTCTTCTAACTGTCTTCTGTCTTCTAACTGTCTTCTTAACTGTCTTCTTCTAACTGACATCTACTAACTGTCTTCTGACTTCTCCTAGCTGTATACTTTTACCTCCTCTGTCTTCTGTCTGTATTCTATTACCGCTCCTTCTTCTGCCTTTTAACTGTCTTCAAACTGTCTTTTTCTAACTGTCTTATTTTAATTGTCTTTTTTAAATGAGCTCATCTCCTCTTAACTGTCTTCTTCTAAGTTCTTCTTTTTTCTTTTTTTCTAACTGCACTCTGAATTCTTGTCCTCTGTGTACTTCTTAACATAATTCTAATTCTAACTTCTAATGTTTTCTATATTCTTTATGTTTATGTCGTCATCTGGAGCATCTACTGTCTTCTGCTTTCTTTTCATTGTGTTGTTCTGAGTCCTTTATGTTCTTTATGATCTTCTAACACACACACACACACACACACACACACTGTCTGTGAGTACACACTTTCTCCAAGCTTCGGATTTCATGCCAGTCTATCCTATTTCTTATTAATGAGCATGTAAATAACCTCAGTGTTCCGGAGCGCTCGGCGTCAGCGTGGACCCGAGGTCCCGAGCTCAATTATTTTCCAGCGTGTTTTCACCATCGCTTCCCAGCAGAGCACTATGGCCAGGTCCGGAGAGGGTGAGAGAGAGAGAGAGAGAGAGAGAGAGAGAGTCTGTGTTTGATTTTCACGCAGTCTGACCTCTCTCGCTCAACTTCAGTCTCTTGACCTTGAAAGTTTGAAAGCATCTTTTTAAGCAACCTTCATCCCCCTCTCTCTCTCTCTCTCTCTCTCTCTCTCCATCCTCTCTCCATTCATTTTTACACTGTTTTCAACCTCTCTCGCCCCTCCTCCTCCGTCACGTCTCCGCTATCGCTCACGGCTGGACCATTGCTCCGATGCTGAGCATGAAACGACATCATCAACCAGCTGTGAGTGTGAACTACACACACACACACACACACACACACACTCACACACAGACACACACACACACACACACACACACACAGACAAACCTCCACAGCCATTACAGAGGCCCTTTAATTAAAGTAGGCATGTAAAGGTCGTTAAAGGCGAACAGATGGGGTCTTGGTTGGTTTACACAGAGCAGCTCGGCATTGTCTTCAGCTCGGCCCCTTTTGTCCTGCTGTAAATATGAACGCCGGCGTCCAACATGTTCAGGAGAGAACATGCTCACACAACAACCAGGAGCCTGAATTATGAATCATTGCTGTGAAGGATGCACAAGATCAGAAATCAGAAATGTTCTTCCCAAGAATGTAAATCCATGCTTTAAAGGAACAATCTGTAATAAAGGCGAGCGAGTTTGTGGTGAAATGGCTAAAGAAATCCAATTTCCAAACACTGGAAACACCTGCTTCTCCCTAAGAGAAAAGCTGATGCAGGTTGCCAGATTGACACACAGTGGCAAGCGATGACGAGTCTTTCCTGTCTCTTGGATTCCCCATCTCTTCTTTGCTACTGGTGTAGATAAATTGCCCGGCTATGGTCAGCAACCTTCCTGAAGATCAGTGATTACCTGTTTAGCAAAGAAATTTACGTGGATTCAGCACACTTTTTTTGCATGCAGTTGTGTTCTATACCTGGCAACCATGAGTGTGGAAATGGCACTGTTGGGCAATGTTGGTTCTCATAACATGATTCTGATCATGTTATGAGTTACTATAGAACATATAGCTCTTAATGGTCCTTTACATTCTTGCTATATTATGATTAAGCTTCATTAAGGATTCAAGTCGTAGCCCAACAAAAAAACTTAATTAACAGGGTTGTGCCTGATATTATTAGATGATATTAGATGATATTATAACTTTATATATATAATATATATAAATATAAATATATATGTATTAACTATCCCGATTATGAGATCTGATATATTGCTGTTCCATCATTTAAACCCTTACTCACTGCTGTCATCCATTGCCCTTTCCTTCTTGATGTTATAGTTGCATTAATTTTAATCTGGCTGTTCAGACAGAGTCACATTGCTACTTGATTTGATACTAAAGTGGCACATATTGGAATTAAAAAAATGTGTGATTCAATGTGCACACCTTCTGTGTGAACGTAGCTTCAGATTGTTGGTACTTTGGGTTTTTTCTCATGTTTGAGAAGAAGAAAAGAAGATCTTTAAACCGCTGAAGGACAGTGAAGGCATGGTCTTCGCCTGATCTGTGATTAGTTGTGTAGTGATGCCTGAATGAGCAGTTTCACAGTGCTGCTAAAGGAGAGCCAAGCCCTGATTGGTTGAGTGCACCATGTGCGAACCAAGAAGAGCATTAAATAACTGCCTCATCATCTTTCTGTGGTCATTCGATTCGCTAGGAGGGAACAACTGGCTGGTATTTAACACATGCTCCCCATCCCCATCTGGAACAACTGTTTCCATTCCATATTCCACCAGCAGAGCTGCTCCCCTGAAACCCAGGCCAAGATAGGGTTCATTAGGAGCTGCACTGAGATTCATTAACCCCTCCTGTGACTTTAGTAACCATTACCAGTAACCATTGCATCTCACAGGGAACACAGGTACAAAATAGTGGCACAGTGGTGCAGCAGGTAGTAGCCTGGAATAAGGGGTTCAATTCTTGCCTCAGGCTCTATTGATTGTCTCACATCTCAAAAAAGTGTTTGTAACATGAATCTTCTAATATGATTACAACAAAAAACATCAGTCCAAATGTTTATGAGGTCTGTCACAATGCCATCCCATTAAATCAAATCAAATGTATTTGTATAGCGCTTTTCACAACTGGTGTTTTCACATAGCAGCTTTACAAAAACGTGATCAATAATTACCTCACAGGAAAGCTGATGGAGGACAGAAGCTTACGCACAACTAATTTGATAAACAATATTACATATAAAAAGTTAAATCACCATATTAAACACAAGCCAAAACTGACAATGACATGTGCAATAACTAAATAAGTAAATCTGTAACAATCTTTATTTGACCAGTAGTTACACTGTTATTACATTAGTTGTTAACATGTAATTACACAGTTATTAGAGACACTTATTATAAGTGTACTTAATATGAAAAGTACATACTGTTAACATTAAAATACACATGAATTACATTATAAATGCACTACTTTGTGTATTGATGTACATTTTTTTACATCAATTTTTTACACCTTAATGCTACTAATCTCACTCTCTCTCTCTGTCTCTCTCTCTCGCTCTGTCTGTCCTTCTCTCAGTCTTTCTCTCTCCGTCTCTCTCTCTTTCTCTTTCTCTTTCTGTCTTTCTGTCTTTCTCTCTCTCTTGCTCTGTCTGTCCTTCTCTCAGTCTTTCTCTCTCTGTCTTTCTTTCTGTGACTCTTTTTCTCTCTTCATCCCTCTCTCTTTCTCACTTTCTCTCTCTCTCTCTCTGTCTCTCTCTGTCTCTCTCTCTCTCTGTCTCTCTCTCTCTCTCTCTCACTGAATGTTTAATGCTGTTTTGTTAGCCGTGTTCTGATGCAGGTCTCAGGAGTGAGGGGTAAAGGAGAGTTGTAAGACTCTCAGATGAAGTTTTACACACACCCCTGTCCACACACACACACACACACAGACACACACACACACACAGACACACACACTGAGTAACTGGTTCTGGAAGCTGTATAAACTCTGATCTCTCTGCTCACACTCTTGATTTGCCGCGTCGTCTTTGTTCTGGGAGTCGCTGCATTAGTGACAGTTCGGATCAGCCGGTTCTGATTGCTGATTGGTTCCCGGCGGTCGGTGGTACGTAGCGCCGCGGCCGCGTGGCAAAACAAATTACAGCGGAGCAGCGATTAGGAGAGCGAGGGTCCCGGAGGAGCCGGAGACGATATTAAAGTGTTCCTCCCACCACAGCGAACACACCGCCCGCCTCAGTGATGGACAACTAAATTAAGAGAACAAGATCTACACTGTTTTATATCCAACAGCCAGAGAGAAAGACTCTCTAATCATAACTTATCATAAACAGACCCCCCCCCCCAACACACACACACACACACACACAAACATTTATTTAATTCATTTATTTATATACATACTTTTTTATCTGCATTTCAGGCCTAAAACTCATTTTAAAAAGTTGTGACTGGTGATTTTTGGGGCTAACAAACTAAATCTGATGTGATAATATATATATGGATGATGTATGCATGAAGCCTTATATTCACTATGTCCAGAAGCTCCGCGCACTTCTCTACTGGACTGGAGGAATAAGGAATAATCAACCATCACATCACAGAAGAAAAATACATCATGAGCTCAGGAATACAAACAAAAAATGATCATCCAGATGATCATTGTTCTCAGCAAAAAGTCAAAAAAAAAAAAAAAAAAACGTTTCTGTAATGGTGTGGGGGGCGTGTCAGTACACTTTTGTCAGTTTGAGAACTTGAGACTTGATTTAGAACTTGATTTCCAAGGTTTGGGTCTTGGCTTAATGCATGACTGTCAAGACCTGTGATTTGAATTGGGGCAAATGTCAAGACTTGGGACTTGATTTGGGACTTCAATTTGAAAACACGGGACTTGACTTGGGACTTGAGTGTCAGGATTTGGTACTTGAGTTTGACAACTTGAGACTTGAGTTTTAAAACTTGGAATTTGATTTGAGAATTGAGTGTAAAGACTTGGGACTTGTTGTGAGTGTCAGAACTTTGGATGTGACTCAATTCATGAGTGTCAAGACGTGGGACTTGGCTGAAGACTTTAGTTTTGAAACTTGGGACTTGACTTGGGAATTAAGTGCCAAGACTTGCAATTTAGTCACTTGTTATGACCTCTGTTAATTTCTGATGGTTGATGGTTGATATATGGTTATTCGTTGGAGGGTCAAAATTAACGATAAATAATATAGAGCAATATATATTGTGTTGCTCTATAATAAACGACACCCCCCTGATTACACCACAACCTCCACACCATCAGATCTACACCACGCTGAAAGCTATTATGTCTGACTAAAGGCCTGAGTGTTGTTTTCTATACGGTGTTTTGGCAGCGCTGCCGCCACCGTCTCCGCCACTGTCGCTGCCGCCGCCACCACGCACCTCTCTAAGCACCCTGCCAGCGCGCAGCAGAGAGAGCAGTAATTGGAGCGAGAGCTGTAATGAACGGGGCTGTGCTGGAGGAACGGCAGCGCCGGGCTTTCAAGCTTCTCGGACGTGTTCTTGGACGGGGCGTCGCTGCCTGTCAGCCCCGCATTACAGCGACAGAGTTACGCTCCCAAACATATGACAGCCCATTTGGTCCAAGTTGATTGTGCAATCAAATCTAATTAGATGAGAGAGCACTGGGCCGGTGCCAGGATGCAGTAATACGCTGATTTTTTTCAGTTGTTTTACGGTGAAAAGTGTCCTATATGCAGGATATTAAAGTGACCATATGGTGAAAGAGGTTAATGATGTATTTTCCGGATTTCTAAGCTGCTGTTCAGCACTGAGAACCGAAAACTGTGTATTCAGAGATATAATACCAGGATTAGTGTAGACACACTGTCGTAATACGTCTGGATGTAAGTAAATAAATGATGTGGGGTTGGTTGGTTGATGCTGCAGTTGGTCTGCAGGTTTAGGTTCAGCAACAGTATGTGCTGAAAGAATGAGGTCAGCTGACTACCTGAATATACTGAATATAGATCAGATTATTCTTCCATCAATGGATCAATTTTTCTTCATATTCCAAGATGATATTCCAATGTCAGGATTCATGGGTCAGGAATTGTGAAAGAGTTCAGGGTTCAGGGAGCACGAGATCATTTTATGATCATTTTCACACATGGATTGAGAGAGAGTTCACCACAGAGTCCAGATCTTAACCTCATTGAGAATCTTTGGGATAAAGTGCTGGATGGAGAAGAGCTGCTTTGAGCAGCGGTTGGTCAGACTCTACCATCATCAATGCTGCTGCAAGATCTTGGTAAAAAATGGTAATGGATTAATGCAACACTGGATTGAAATAAATCTTGTGACGATGCAAAAGCTTATTGGAGAAACAATGCTAAATGCAATCCAATGAATATTAGAGTGTAGGACCTTTTTTGGTGGCATTTTTTTTGGCCAGGCAGTGTATCAAGAATACTGTTAATATTACAGTAAAAATAACTAGAAATGACTGATAATTCCTGTTGGTTTTAAAGAGTAAAGTTGCTGGTGTATCTTAAATTTTGTTGAATTCTTTTAAAGTTTTTTCCGTCTCATCAACACCTCTCTGTTCTCTCTGGTAACTTCCTGATTACTCATCTTCATCTACACACTACCACAACATAGCATTGCAACGTGACACTTCCTTCTGGGTTCAACTATTTATTATGACATATTTATGTACACAAAAATAAGAGAGCACTTAAAAATGATGAGTTTCTTTAATTTTACCAAATTAAAAAAACCTCTGGAATATAATCAAGAGGAAGATGGATGATCACAAGCCATCAAACCACCAAACTGAACTGCTTGAATTTTTGCACCAGGAGTAAAGCAGCATAAAGTTATCCAAAAGCAGTGTGTAAGACTGGTGGAGGAGAACATGATTTGAGGTCTGAAAGCTCTGCATCTTTTTTGTTATTTCAGCCATTTCTTATTTTCTGCAATTAAATGGAATTTAGTATGGAATATAATATATGTATACATATATATACTGATTCTCCTTGTTTTTCCCGAACAATGGCTCTGTTTCTGGGCTGGCGATTGGCGTGTTTAGCGGGGTGGCAGTGGACTCTGCGTGGGTCACCCATGCTGTGACCTCTACGAGGGGAGCGGTCCAGATCCCCCGTCGATCCGGCCATCTGCTCCCTATTACAGGCCGCGCTACCTCCCATCTCCTCCTATTTTAAATGGATGTATTAATCGCTGTTCATATGGTACGCGTTCGAGGCGGCGCGAGGCCGAGGGGGCGGTTGCTATGGCGGCGGTGTTCCTCTGGGGTTGGGTTAGGGGTTGAGGCCTGTGTCTGGTTCACTATAGGCCCAGATGGAGGTCGGAAACACTTCCCATTCTCCCCCCCCAACTCTCTCTCTCTATCACTCTCTTTCTCTCTCTCTCTCTCTCTCTCTCTCTCTCTCTCTCACCTCCTCCATCTCTCTCAGGGCCTGTGGCGACTCCCACACTGCTCCAACAGAAGGACAGCACCTCCGGGGAATGGCCATTACTAACCTGTACACAGGGGAGGAGCCTGTTCAGGTGTGCAGGTGTGCACTGTTGTGAGAAACACCGACTGACGAATGAGAAACAACGTGTGAAGAAAATAGGGACATTTAGAGACAGAGATAAAAAGATAGAAAGAAGATGCTAATGTTAGAAAAAACAACAACAGCAGATATAAAGAACGGTGCAGAAGTTTTAGACACCTGAACGTCTGAATGTATAACTTATAACTTAAAATGTAAGATAGTCCATTATAGATTCCATAACTTCATGTCTATTAACCCTTTCAGACCTGAATTATGTGCCAGTGGTGGAAAAATAACATTATAAATAAAAAAAAATCTGTCTCTATTGGACACAAAGGAAAACTCTAACATTCTAATATAACTGTAAATGATTAAAATGTTAGATTTAAGGTTTAGGTTAAGGTCTGGTTGGGTTACGTTTTAGCATAAACATATCATTAAATTAGAAAAAATCTATATCTCTCAGCAATAAGAGACAGATTAAGTGTTCCTGCTGCTAAAAAAAAACTCTAGATCATTTTAGAGCAAGTGCAATCAGACATGATTTAAATTCAAAATAAATACAAGTAAATTCTCACTCTTTTAAATGTATTTAAATAAGTCTTATAGACTTGTTTAAAGAACAAAGCTTATTATCACTTTATTTGGATGGTCCACTATAGACACTGCATAGATGCTCAACTAACATTACAGTGTTTACAAACCTGATAAAATTATGCTAAAAAAATATAGAAAATTATGCTAAAATATGAAACAACAAAGACAAAAATTGCTAAAATTGCTTGTAAATCCCGAAACAAAAATACTAGACAAAACAGGCGGCGCAGGTAAAGAGGTGGACCCACAAATAAATAAATAAGCCCAGCGATTCAAAAATACTCATTATTATACACATTACCAGCCACCAATATCAGGTTAAGAGTTGTTATTATTAAAATAAAAGCTTAAGTAAATATAGTGTATTTTAAGCTGAATGTAAAAAAAAGGGGACGCTTGTTATTCCGCAGGTCTTGCCGCTGGGCTGATTGAGCGCTAGACTTCAATCTACTCAGATTTCTCAACTGGAAAATAGTTATTTAGGTGAGTAAAGCACTTACATTTAATTACAGTAAGCTTAGATTTCCACAGTTTTTATTTAAATAATAATGCAGGTCTTACAGCACAGCTACAAACAGAGCAGCAGTGGAACTATTTTAACTGGCGGAGTTTTTTTAACTAAACAGATCCTATTTTCTCCTCCTCTTTAACTCTTTAAAATCTTTCAATAAACAGAATTAGGGTATAAACGCAATAATGCACTCGAGGTTCCTGCTATAACGTGTAATATTGGCACTGCTTTGCTGATCTACTCTATACTGCCTACGACCGCATCGCAGCAGTGCCAATATTACACCTTATAGCACTACCGTTGGGTCAGTGGTGTTTTAATGGTGTTTTAGTGATGTTTTGGTTCTGGTGACCACAAGTTCTCACATTTAGCTCTGATCTGAAAACAAACACCTCACACACACACACACACACACACACACACTCACACACACACACACACTGGCTTATAGCAGGTACACAGAGGACTTTAGCTGTGTGTGTGTGTGTGTGCTCACAGCACTGTGTGAGAGGTGTGTGTGTGTGTGTGTATTGTGTGAGTAGTGTGTTGTGTTCTCTCTGTCCCCAGTGTAAGAGTGTATGTGTGTGTGTGTGTGTGTGTGTCACAGATGGGGCTTTAATTAACACATGGGCTCTCTCATCACCGCGCCGCGGCCAGGTGTCGCCCTGGAAAGCGCCTCGGCGCCGGACGCCTGGGACTCGGACCCGCCCATCACCCAGAAGCCCCGCCCACAGAGGACACGGAGATGACGCCGGCAGTGATGATGATGATGATCATAGTGATGATCATACTGATGATGATGATGATGATCAGACTGATGCTGGTGATTACAGTTATAATCATCTGGACTTCAGAGAAGAACCGACCGACTGATTCCGTCAGAATTAAGAAGCTAATTTTGTATTAAATCCTATATTTAGATATTAGAAATTAAATCAGACATAAATCATTTTAAATTTAAATTTTAAATTAGTTAGCATTTTTATTTTATTTTAATTTTAATTTCTGCTACCACTAAACTTTTTTATTATTATTATTATTATTATTATTATTATTATTATTATTAGTAGTAGTAGTAGTAGTAGTAGTGGTTTGGGACCTGCACCGTCTCTGACCGCAAGACCCTCCAGCGTATTGTGAGGACAGCTGAGAGGATCATCGGCGTCTCTCTCCCCTCCATCACGGACATTTACACCACCCGCAGCATCCGCAAAGCAACCAGCATTGTGAATGACCCCACCCATCCCTCACACGAACTGTTCTCCCTCCTGCCTTCGGGAAGAAGGTACTGCAGCATCCGGTCCAGCACGACCAGATTCTGCAACAGCTTCTACCCCCAAGCCATCAGACTCCTTAACTGCAGAGACTGAACTGATGGTTTTTCTGTACATGCACACACACTCTTACCCCACTTACCCCAGAAAATGGAAAGCACTAAAAACCCTACTACCTCACTGGACTCTATTGCACACTGTGTAATAGAGTAATTACTACCTCACCTGGTCTTTTTTGCACACTTTTTGCACACTGCATAATTTGCACACTGTCTTGTTATTTATTATTCTTTGTCTGTATTGTGTTGTATTGTCTGTCTGCACTTTTGTACTGTTGCACTATTGTTCTGTCTACACTGTGTTTATGTGCACCATGGTCCCTGGAGGAACGTTGTTTCGTTTCACTGTGTACTCTGTATATAGCTGAAATGACAATAAAAACCACTTTGACTTTGACTTAGTAGTAGTAGTAGTATGCTGTTGTTCTTTACTTAATTAATGGCAAAATTGCCTAATAATTGTTCTGTTACTTATTAATTACTACTGTAAAAAATGTCTAATACCAATAATGATATTATATAATATTACAGTGTAAGGGTTTAATCATTATTATGGAATATAGTAATAATATTCAAAAGAAGAAAGAAGAAGAAGAAATACTTTTTCTATTACAACATATCAAGAATTTTATAATTTACTTTAGCTATCACTGAATAAAACATTAATTACAATGCAACAAACAGTAATTTAAAATAGTAAAATAACATTATGATGATGATGACAATGTTAAAAATGTTGATTTTTATGGGCGCGCTTATTTAATGTATCTTCATGATATCCATGTATGATTATAATACTGTTAATTATAACAACAAAATTGTTTAACTAACCATTATTTAATTATTGCCTATTGATTTTTCAGATTTCTATAAGTTTATATTAAATAATAACTGGCTAATTACATAAGATCTGACTTTTAATAGAGGAATGTCTGTGGGAATGAGGTTGTTTCATCTTCATCACTTTGCTGAAAAACACAATGTTAACGTGTTATTATACTGTTATAATGAGTTTATTGTGAATTTACTAACTAAGCTTCTTCTCTAAAGTTTTTTTTTTAACTCTGACAGAATAAAAGAAACGTAACTAAAGTAAAGTAAACTAAATTAAAGTGAAGAGTAAAGTGGAGGATCGTCTCGGGGACGGGTCCGGTACGTCTCTAAGTTGCACTAAGTGCTTGAGATGTGAACTTTGAGAGCATCACTTTCCCCTATTATAAATTCTGGGCTCCTCTCGGCTCGGGGAGCGTCTCTGCCGCCTCTGCTGCTGCTGCTGCTGAGCGCGATCTGTCATCCGGCGGCTCCTGAGGAAAGAAGCCGGGTGACATTCTCTCCGTTCCAGCGACATCTGGCCACAAACAAGTACATCAAATCCCACCCAGCGGCTGCTTAAAGGGTGCCAACTGCCACGGCGCGTTACCTATCGCGGCCCGCCGAGCGCCCGGCCCGCCGGCCTGACACGCGCCAGCACTTCCCATTAGAGCCCTAAAGACGAGGACTTCAAACGGCCTGGGGAGCCGGCGGACCTCGGGAGGGCCACACATCATCATATTTTAATAGAACATGTGGCTCCTTTGCCGTTGTCTTGCGTCCAAATTGCAATAGTGAATTCTGTCCAGCTGTCGGTCTACAAATGGAGCTCAATTACACCAGCGATGGCAGCGGCATTGGGCCTGCCTCTCTCTCTCTCTCTCTCTTTCTCTCTCACTCGTTCATTCACTCGCTCGCTCGCTCTCGGCCTGTGCCAGCCTCCTGCCTTTAATTGTTGAACAAAGTGAGTCGCAGTCGTTTAAGTCGCTTTTGGTCAAGCCGTGGAGTGTGTGACGGCTGACATCATCCGTACCGACAGGGCTTTTCAGAGCACGGTTTTAATGCCTGGGCGTGTAGAGTACTTACACACACACACACACACACTTATACACACATACAGTACTGTGCATAAGTTTTAGTCACCAAAGTAAATTACACTAATCCATTTATCTCAGCAATACAAGTGTTTTTTTACCTGAAATAAGCACCATATATGATTTAAACAGAGGCAAATAAATATTGATACAGTAAAACGTAAGAAGGAATTCTCATTTTTAACTATAAGTATGTTTTATATCCTGTGAGTCGAGCTGAAGAACAAAGTATAGAGATTCCAGATTTCTCCTTAATGCTCCTAAGCCAGGATGTGTATATAATTATGTTCAGTTCCGTCAGCAGCTCACCTGATTTACCAAAATTCACCAAACCAGGTGTTGATTAATATGATGAGAACTAGAAAAGAGAACACTGTTGATCTGATGATTCCACTTGCATCTTGGGTCAATAACTATAGGGAGCAACTATATTAGGCAGCAAAAGAACAGAACGTTTTTAAAGTTGATGTATTGAAGCAGTTAAAAAGGGAAATAAAAAGCTGACACATTTAGACAAATTCATTTGTTAACAAATTATTTTCTATTCCTAAACCATGTTAAATTATATTAGATTACATTAGATATTTCGATTATTGAGATCTGTTCTAATAAATATTTTTTCTTAAGTAATAGGTCTATGCTTCTTCACGGTTGCAATGTTAATTAACATCATTCTAAACTGAATTTGCTCATTCAAACAGCGCAAAAATCTTTTTAAAAGCTCAGTTTTAATGCTTTCCTTCCCCAAAAAATGTCGGGTTTAATTCGGGCCCAGGCTCAAAATGACTGGGCTAAGCTCTAGTTCTGCCTCAGAACTTATAGAATTTACAGGATCTGTTGTAACATCTGAAGGTTCTAGATACCACAGGGCATCTTCACAAGTCTTTTGGAGTTTATGCCTCAATACTCATTGATATAAACTGTGGCAACACTGTAGAACTTTACAATGTCTGAAATACAACACACACACACACACACACACCCCGTCCATCACGGTGATGAAACTGGCTCTGCCACGCTCTTAATGGAGCAGTTGGCATGTGACGCCTCAGCTGAACAACACAACAGAGCCTCTCTCTTTATGAGCAAGTTTCAGCATGTTTTATTAATGATGGGGGTGATGGCATCTGCGCGTGACTCCCCTCGCCACGCAGGGCACTTTTACACGGGCACAGAGGTGCCAAGCGCCATCCGTCACTCCCCTTTATCAGACACTGTGTGAGACTCACTGACCACTGCAATAAAACCACCTGCACCTGACCTGAGAACAGGTACAGACTAATGCCCGTCTGCTGATGCCCAGTTAGAGTTAACCATCGACCAGTTCTTCAACAGGGCTCGGTTTCTGCTCCTGACGTTTCCAATAAAGTGGCCAGTCAGAGAAAGTACAAGATACAAGTGTTTCTAATAAAGTGGCCAGACACAGGAAGTACAAGATACAGGTGTTTCTAATAAAGTGGCCAGAGAGTAAAATCATAAGGTAGATAGGGTGTTTCTTATAAAATGTCCAGTAACCGAAAGTACAGGCTATGTGTTTCCAATAAATTGGCCACACACTGTGGTTAGTGTTTTTAATGAACTGGCCAGTCAGAGAAAACACAAGATTTAGGTGTTTCTAATAAAGTGGCCAGGAAAACAACATACAAGGTCTATAGGGCCAATCACAGGAAGCACAAGATATTGGTGTTTCCAATAAAGTGGCCAGTCAGAGGAAGCACCAGAAACTAGTGTTTCTAATAAAGTGTCCAGTCACAATTAGTTCATAATATTAGTGTTTCTAATAAAGTGGCCAGTCAGAGGAAGCACAAGATACAGGTGTTTCCAATAAAGTGGCCAGTCTGAGAAAATATAAGATACAGGTGTTTCTATTAAAGTGTCCAATTAATGGACATAGATGGTTAGAGTTTCTGATAAAGTGGCCAGTCACAGGAAGTACAAGATACATATGTTTATGATAAAGTGGCCAGTTAGACGAAGCACAAGATACAGGTGTTTCTAATAAAGTGGCCAGAGAGTGAAAGCATGAGGTAGATAGTTTCTAATAAAGTGTCCAGTAACTGGAAGTACAGGCTTTGTGTTTCCGATAAATTGGCCACACAATGTGGATAGTGTTTCTAAAGAAGTGGCCCGTGAGTGAAAGCATGAGGTAGATAGGGTGTTTCTAATAAAGTGTCCAATAACTAAATGCTATTAAATGTTATTAAATTTCCAATAAATTGGCCACTGTGTTTCCAATAAAGTGGTCAGTGAGTAGAGGCACAATGTAAGTAGGGTGTTTCTAATAAAGTGGGCAGCTCAATTCAGATGGAATTAATTGCATTTAAACTAACAGATTCTGAATCCTGTGTTATCCTGGAGTTACCCCCGAGCTCCCAGCATGCACTGCAGTTTGAGAGGCTCTCTTTTGAGCAGCTTAGGTTGCAGCGTGGGGTCCGGGACCCCATGTGATGCTCTGCAGATTCAGAATAAATGAGCTGGCGCGGGGCCAGTGTTTTGAGCAGGCTCTTCTCTCATCGCGGTGCGATGCACGGTGGTGCACGGTGGTTATTATCTTAGCCAGAGGAAAAGTGAGCGTGCTTCATGTCACAGCATGCCATGTGCCGTCCGGACCCTGGTGATTGCACCGTGAGCTGCTGAGAGCTGTGGTGTGAATTCGGGGCAGGCCTGGTGTCTCACGAAGCGCGGCGTTTATAGTTAGCTGGATAATCCCATAACAGAGGTGGTGAAGAGCGATTCCATTGGACGATCTTCTCTTTTGGCCTCCAGTGATCTGATTCAAAGGTTTAATTTACTGTTTTTTAATTTTTATTTAAAAAAATTCCCATTATTTTCTCCTTATTTAGCTTGGTCAATTGTCCAACCCATTCAGTTGCTAGTCAGCTATATATCCCCTATCACTAGTGATGCCACAACACAAGGAAAGTAAATAAGACTAGTACACGCCTCCTCCGACAAATGTGAAGTCAGACTCCGCCTCTTTTTGTACAGCCGAGTAGGTTCTGATACATCAGCTCACAGACGCAGCCTTGTGCTGATCCACATCACCCTAGGAGTGATGAAAGAGGGGAAATAGTGCCATCTACTGTACTGTACCCACCCAGAAAGAACAAGGGCGAATGTGCTCTCTCAGGGCTCTGGCAGCTGATGGGCTCCAGCAAGCTGCATGACTGGGATTCAAACTAGCAATCTCCTTACGATAGTGGCAATGCTTTAGACTGCTAGACCACTCGGCACCCTTAGATACACTTGATCTTAACTACGCTTTTGCGTATACGTAAATTACATGCACAAGCTGTACACATGCATTTGCTGACAAGTTAGGAGATGCAGAAGTTAAGAGCAGAATCAGCATAAAGCATGAAGGCATTATAGACACTAATCTCCCTCTGTTACAGTTAGTGAATCTGTGAAATGATAATATTGATAATAAAATTGATAATAACATAGTTTCAACTCGAATTTCTTGATTTGTTTAAGTTTATTTATTGAAAATGTTCAGTTTTAAAGAACACGCTGGTCAGAAATCATCTGTATTTCTGCTCTAAACGAATCCGCAGTGTTTCTTTTCCGTTCTGCCGCCGTTTCTGAATCGCTTCAATACTTTAGGTAAACAATCTCGCTCTCTGACATCCTAAATACCTCTGGGCCCCCTGCGCTCCCCCGCCTCCCCTCCCCGAACGCACAACACCGTAATAATCTTCATCATCACCAACATATATTACAATAGCTGCCTCTAATGCCTGCGAGCCGCTCTCTCTCTCTTTTTCTCTCTCTCTCTCTCTCTTTCTATTTTTCTCTCTCTCTCTCTCCTCTTGTACTTTCTCTCCGTCCTCGTTTCATTCTCTCTCGCTCTCTCTTTTATTTTCCTTCTCTTTTTATTTCCCTTCGGCTGTGCGGCGCTCCCTTTACAAAGCCCGCGAGCATTAGCGCAGCATTACGGCGCGCAGCATGTGTTTGATTAAAAAAGTGTAAAGTTACAAATTAGTTAATAAAATCATTTAGGCCGATCGCTGCAAATGGTGATAAATGCGTTCCATATGTTCCCAATAAAACGCGGCGAGTGCCATGTGCCCGTCCCCTCTGTCTCCCCCCATAAACAAATAAATTAAAACAATTACCGCCGTGCCGCCTCACCCCCCCCCCCCCCCCAACACACCCTCGCCGTCTCCAACCAGCGAGCGGCCGCCGCATAAAACATGTGACAGCTTTCATTTCCTCAAAATGGTGCCTGTCTCTATTCTGGAGTGGCCGGAAAGTTCCAGATGTTCCTGCTGAAGCTGTGTCTATCTGTTTATCTGTCTCTCTCTCTAAGTGTCTCTCTTTCTCTCCATCTATAGCCAGGTTTCCACCTAAACGGTTTGCATACGTTTTGGTGGTATAGGGGATATAGGGTAGTCTAATGATAGTAAATGTAGTATAGGAGTATATTGGTAGTAAATTATATATATATATATATATATATATATATATATATATATATATATATATATATATATATATATATATATATATATGGTAGTACATGTAGTATGAAAAGTATAGGGTAGTACAAAGAGTATAGGATAGTATAGGTAGTATAGGTATTAGTGAGTATCGTTTGGGAAGTATATGTACACGTAGTAGGTAATGTTGGGTTTAGAGTGGTATAGAAAGGTATATATGTTGTATATACTAGTACAGAGTACTACATGGCGTTTAGGTTTGAATGGATAGTATTGGTAGCATATTTTAGTATGGGTAGTATAGGGTAATAAAGGGGTTATTAGGGGAAACATAAGAAAAATTCAAATGGTAGTTTAGATTATTTGGCAGTATAGGTAGTATAGAGTAGTGTAGGAAGTATAGGGTTGTTTAGGTAGTAAAGCGTAGTATAGGAAGTATAGGGTAGTTTAGGTAGTATAGAGTAGTATAGGACGTATAGGGTAGTATAGCAAGTAAAGGCTAGTTTAGGAAGTAAAGGGTAGTATAGAGTAGTATAGGAAATATAGGGTAGTTTAGGTAGTATAGAGTAGTATAGGAAATATAGGGTAGTTTAGGTAGTATAGAGTAGTATAGGACGTATAGGGTAGTATAGCAAGTAAAGGCTAGTTTAGGAAGTAAAGGGTAGTATAGAGTAGTATAGGAAATATAGGGTAGTATAGAGTAGTATAGGAAATATAGGGTAGTTTAGGTAGTATAGAGTAGTATAGGAAATATAGGGTAGTTTAGGTAGTATAGAGTAGTATAGGAAATATAGGGTGGTTTAGGTAGTATAGAGTAGTATAGGAAATATAGGGTAGTTTAGGTAGTATAGAGTAGTATAGGACGTATAGGGTAGTATAGCAAGTAAAGGCTAGTTTAGGAAGTAAAGGGTAGTATAGAGTAGTATAGGAAGTATAGGGTAGTTTAGGTAGTATAGGAAATATAGGGTAGTATAGGGTAGTTTAGGTAGTATAGAGTAGTATAGGAAATATAGGGTAGTTTAGGTAGTATAGAGTAGTATAGGAAATATAGGGTAGTTTAGGTAGTATAGAGTAGTATAGGACGTATAGGGTAGTATAACAAATAAAGGGTAGTTTAGGAAATATAGGGTAGTATAGGGTAGTTTAGGAAATATAGGGTAGTATAGGGTAGTTTAGATAGTATAGAGTAGTATAGGAAATATAGGGTAGTTTAGGTAGTTTAGAGTAGTATAGGAAATATAGGGTAATTTAGGTAGTATAGAGTAGTATAGGATGTATAGGGTAGTTTAGGTAGTATAGAGTAGTATAGGACGTATAGGGTAGTATAGCAAGTAAAGGCTAGTTTAGGAAGTAAAGGGTAGTATAGAGTAGTATAGGAAGTATAGGGTAGTTTAGGTAGTATAGGAAATATAGGGTAGTATAGGGTAGTTTAGGTAGTATAGAGTAGTATAGGAAATATAGGGTAGTTTAGGTAGTATAGAGTAGTATAGGAAATATAGGGTAGTTTAGGTAGTATAGAGTAGTATAGGACGTATAGGGTAGTATAACAAATAAAGGGTAGTTTAGGAAATATAGGGTAGTATAGGGTAGTTTAGGAAATATAGGGTAGTATAGGGTAGTTTAGATAGTATAGAGTAGTATAGGAAATATAGGGTAGTTTAGGTAGTTTAGAGTAGTATAGGAAATATAGGGTAATTTAGGTAGTATAGAGTAGTATAGGATGTATAGGGTAGTTTAGGTAGTATAGAGTAGTATAGGAAATATAGGGTAGTTTAGGTAGTTTAGAGTAGTATAGGAAATATAGGGTAATTTAGGTAGTATAGAGTAGTATAGGATGTATAGGGTAGTTTAGGTAGTATAGAGTAGTATAGGAAATATAGGGTAGTTTAGGTAGTTTAGAGTAGTATAGGAAATATAGGGTAATTTAGGTAGTATAGAGTAGTATAGGATGTATAGGGTAGTTTAGGTAGTATAGAGTAGTATAGGAAAAATAGGGTAGAGTATTATAGGGAGTATATAAAGTGTTTTTTTTAAAAACGTTGTGAATGGAAAACACAGTATTTACCTGTATCACTCTCTCCCTCGTTTTCCCTTTTTATTTAATTGTCTCCACCTTTCTCTCTTTCTCTCTCTCTCTCTCTCTCTCTCTCTCTCTCTGGTTTATGGTGGTGGATTATGCAGCTCCTGCTGTTTGACGGCTGAGATCCTCTTGCACATACCAGGGGATGTCCTCCTGTCAGCACGCAGATATTGAAGCCTATTTATCTTCAGCAGCTCTAGATCAGATCTGGTGTTTAAGATTTCTGCGAGCAGCAGGGCTGGTCTGGGATCAGTGGTGCCGCTGAAGAATCTGATCCCAGATCCGTTCCAACTGCAGACCCCAGACTGCGGATCCATGTTTAATGTCACGGACACTACACCACCTGGGCCGGGCTACAGGACATACATTAGGCCGGATCTGGGACTGTGAGAGAATTCCTGGATCAATTTCTGCTGACAGAGAAACATAGACCCTGTCTAGACCCTCAAGGACAAAAGGTCCAAATTGAGTTATTTATGCCATGATTACATAGAAATCCCCTTTTGGTTTCCAACAAAAGATACACAGGGAAGTTGTGTAAGTGTATTACAACCCTCGGACTGGAAGCAAATTTAATGTTCACAAAATTTAAGACATCAGATCCCAAAAACTTGGGACATGATTTTTAAGCCCAGTTTAATCGAACTAGTTTCAATCTTTATAACAGTTAATTTGTACATGTGTGAATGCAGTAATCACACTTAGATTTGGACCAAAACAACTGCATGAAAATCCTGTGGGAAGAGTTGGTCTCAGTCTGGTACCAACCAAACTCTAGAATGGTTTGCATATGATCCTACCTCAATCTGTGTCTTCCTTAAAATAAATTCCACAACTTTCACAGGACTTTAATCATACTAATACTCATGCCCTAAAATCTCAAGACTTCCTCAGACTAACACACCCAAAGGATCAAGATCTTATACTGAAGATTTGACTTGGACTTATACCCTAAATTCTCAAGAATTTACTCATACCCATACCCTAAACACAAGACTCGACTTGGAATTATACCTCAAATAATCAAGATTTGCCTCAGACTAACTTACTTGACTTAAACTGGTATTGTAAAGAGACAAGACTTTCAGGCTTCAAGACTTTTCTTAGAGTAACACACCCCAAAAAATCAGGATTTGCTTTAGATTAACAAACCCCAAGACTCAAAACTTTACCGGGCTCACAAAATCAAAATCAGTCTTATATTCACACCTTAAAGACATGGGACTTTGACTAGGATTTATACCTCAGCAACTCAAGATTTGTCTCAGACTGACACACTCTAAAGACTTGAACTTGTACCCTAAAGACAAAGGACTTGACTTAAAATTTAAACCTCAAACACTTTACTCAGACTGAACCCATACCACAAAGATAAGAGTAACACACCTCAAAAAATCAGGACTTGCTTCAGATTAACACACCTCTTAACTCAAAACTTTACCAGGCTCTCAAAATCAAAATCAGTCTTGTATTTATACCCTAAAGACATGGGACTTTGACTAGGATTTATACCTCAGCAACTCAAGATTTGTCTCAGACTGACATACTCTAAAGACTTAAGACTTCCCCAAACTGGTACCTTAAAGAGGAAGGTCTCAAGTTTGATTCCGTTTTCACAAGTGGACAACAAAACATGATTAACCATCTCTGTGGAAAGGACATTTGGCTGAATACTGTAAATGTGGCCAACCAACAAAAATGTGAATTTCTGAACCCTGCACCCACCTTCTGCACACATCGTACCATATGGTGTATTGTGTACCACCACCACAGTGTGGCGTCTCTCTCTGGGTGGTTTTCCCCTCTGCATAAACAGGTTAATCAACTGGAGAGGAACGCTTGTACGCAAGTGCACAAGGACACGAGATCACTTATCGCTGAATCAGCGCTCGCCCGTGTCCGCGGTGCGTGTGGAGCGATGGTCTCCAGCTTGGCCTGGCCCATGTCTGCAGGGCCTGGCTGCCACTGCTCCTCATTACTCTTCATCTAAAGAGGACGACAGCGGCCCGGAGACACCCGCCGGCTCACTCCGAGTGAGAGCGAGAGAGAGTGCGAGAGGGAGCGCGAGAGGGAGCGTGAGAGGGAGCGAGAGGTGTTTGAGCGAAACAAATCGCCCGTGGGGTCCGTGCCGATCCAGCTGTCCCACCCTTAGACCTTTACCCAGCCCTGCCCACCCAGAGTAGCGGAGCCGCCGCCCCCGTGTTATCGGCCGTGATGTCTGTTTTCATTCGCTCCATCATTATCCCTTTGTTCGGCCGTCGCTGCCGAGCGAGTGCCGGTGCATTTTAATTGCACCTCGTGGGGATGCGTGGATGATGGATGTGGTGCGGAGTAACAGAGAGGGAGTGACCAGTGCCAAAAAATTAAAAGCAAATCCATTTTGTAACAGCGGCTACAGAATCAACGTCCTCTTAAATTAATAGTTTTCTGAATCAACTGTACGCAGTTTCCACCGCACTGCAAACATGCACAGTTTATTAGCAAGAACATTATGTTATGCTTATAAAGCTTGAGGCATTCATTTTGTGCGGGACTTTACAAATAACGTAATCTTATAAACACCAGATCAAAATCAGCATCAGTTTATTTGTGGCTTCATATGTGGCTTTTTATTTACCTGTGCAATTTTTACACTGTATTGACTTTTCTGATTAATAGTGAAAAACACTAAATAAGTCTTTGGGGTGTGAGTAATAGACAAGTCTTAAGTTTTTGTAGTTTGAAGAAATCCAAGTTAACTTTTAAGTGTTTGGAGTGTATGTCTAGGACAAGAATTGAGTTTTTTGGATGTCAGTCAAAGTCAAGTCTTGGCTATCTGGAGTTAAAGTCAAAGCCAAGTCTGAAATCTTTGGGATTTGAGTCTTGGTAAAGTCTGGAGTCTTTGGGGTGTGAGCCGTGGTAAAGTCTGGAATCTTTGGGATGTGAGTCCAAGTCAAGTATTGAGTCTTTGGAATTTGAGTCCTAAAATTGAGTCTTTAGGATATAAGTCTTGGCAAAGTCTGGAGTTTTTGGGATGTGAGTCTTGGCAAAGTCTGGAATCTTTGGAATTTGAGTCCAAGTAAAGAATTGAGTCTTTGGTGTACAAGTCAGAATCAAGTCTTAAGTCTTTGGGAAGTCCAAGTCAAGTCTAGAGTCTATTGGATTTGAGTCCAAGTGAAGTCTAGGGTCTTTGGGATGTGAGTCCAAGTCAAGTAATAAGTCTTCGGGGTGTGAGTCAAAGCCAAGACTTGAGTCTTTAGAAAGAGAATCCAAGTCAAATCTCAAGTCTTTAAGATGTTATTTACAGTCTTTAAAAGTCTCACGATCCCAGATCTTTGGGACATTAGTCAAATCCAAGTCTTGGATCTTTTAAGGGTATATGTCCTGGTCAAGTATTGATTATTTTGTTTGTGTAAAAGACAACCTCAACCATGAAACAATGCTAAAACCTTAACCTTGAACTAAACCTTAAATCTGACCCTAAACCTAGACTTAAATTAAAATGTTAAGCTTAGAGTTTGGGTTATAGTTGGGTGTAGGATTAAGTTATATTCAATAGAGAATAATTTACTTTTACCTTAAAGTTGAGTTGCATTTAATAGACATGCAGTTGAATGTTGCACATATATAATGCATCTAAATAAAGTGATACCCAACCAATACCAATGTAATTGATAGAATCCAGAGATATTTAGGGTAAAAAAATGCATGCAGAAGATATTTGTCCACCAAAAACCAAGATGGCGTCCATGTCCAAGACCTTGAGTTCCTTGTTTATTCATATTGTTGACTCCAAAATGATGGATCTTAGCATTGGTAAACGTTTTGGTGGAATAATGAGCTGAACACGATGAGTCTCGCTGGTCAGAAGGAAAAGAATGTCAGCAGTAGGTCGGAGTACTGGGACCCTTTACTGGGTACCAGTACGGTCTGTGCTTTCCACTGCTGCTAATGACCCTTATCATTGAGCCCAGGCTGAGGTAAGGCAGCACATGGCCAATTGTGTGTGTGCGCGAGAGTGTGTGTGTGTGTGTGTGTGTGCGCGAGTGTGTAGTTAGATGCACTCTGTTGCTGACCTTCACAGTCCTGCAGACTCCAGCCAAGAGCCGAGCGCTAAGCCTGGGTGTTGGAGCATGTGCAGATAAAACGACACAGGAAACAGATGAAGGGAAATGAGGCTTTTAATTGGAGGCCTGATTAAAGAAAAAAAAAGAAGAGGCCAAAAGGACAGAGGCGAGAGAATCATCGGAATTCAGCTGAATTGCTTTATTTCAGAGGAATTTCACACTTAGCTTCAGTTTTGAGCAGTGGAAATGAGAACTGTGTGGATTTTACAGATTTTAACTAGTTTTTTAAGCTGTACATTCTTAAACATGGACTGTATAACAGTAGAGTCTACCTACTTATATATTTATATCCTATTATATTTATATCCTATTGGCTGATTACCCAATCTCCATTCACACAGTGGAGAAAATAAGTATTTGATACAGCTGCGATTTACATTTATGTTTTTCCCCTACAACAGAATAGTAAAAAAAAACTTGTAATTTTTTCGTAGGTACTTTTCAACAGTGAGAGACAGAATTTAAAAAAAAGAAAGAAAATTCTACATATTCTGCAATATTTAATTTGCATTTTAATGCACGCAATAAGTATTTGATCACCTACCAACCAGCAAGATTTCTAAAGCCTCCAGACCTTTATTTTTATTAATAAGTTAAGGAAACATGTGGGTAACCAAATGGGTGCAATTTCATACAATTGCCAGATCACATTTCTGAACTAGCCTAATGGTGCACTATTCCAGCAGGACAATACTCGTCCACATACTGCTCTGATCTCAAAAGCTTTGAGCCTTGAAGACACTGCAGATACTATACCATAATACCATGTTTAGCTGCTGTATCTCCAGATCTGATTATATATATCCCTGATCAGTTTTGGGAGTAACGGCGTTAAAACTAACGGCGTTACTAACGCCGTTACTTTTTTTCAGTAACGAGTAATCTAACTAATTACTATGACTGTAACTATAACGCCGTTACCATTTCCGACACCCCGTTACTGCACGTTACTTTAGCAGCTCTATGAACTTTTTTTTTTCGCTTTGCCCTGGTTAACCCCTCCTCTTTCCGGTGAACTTGAGCTTCTGGCCGCTGTGCCTGTGGTTTGGCGTGGTGAAGTGAGGCACAATTGTGACGATTTGCGTGCTCTAATCAATTCAGTGATTGCCGTGGACAACCCAAGTTCCGAATTAAGGACGTTAAGCTCTTTTTAGCTGCTCCGGTTTTTGTGGTGCTGCTGCTTTCTATTTTAGAGCTTAGATTCTCTGCCCGAATCCCACCTGACCTGAGGACCGACCCGAAATCAGGCTCCTATTTTTATTTTATATAAAGCTCTGGTGTGATAATCACAATGTTGCTAAGTAACCAATTATTATTGTTCACTAAAGCGAACGAAAAAGCGAAAATTGAAAGTGAAAAACATTTGTGTTAACTGAATCTAATAAAAACGGTAATTAAAAGGAAAAACATAACTATCTCGAACTGTATTTTGTGTTTATAAAACTAACTAAAACGAACTGAAATTACTGATAGAATACCCTCATTTTTGTGTTTAATTTATTTATAAGCGCTGTTGTACAGCGGAGTTGTACAGCGGGAGTTGTTGTGCCGAGCGCGCGGCACTCGTGGTCCGTTAGTTCTTGTGTAAAGCGCTCGCGCTAGCAAGCCCACCCTAAAATGAACAGAAAAAATAAAAACAAAATAAAATTAAACTATAATAAAAATGAAAACTGTAATCACGTAGCTCTGGGCGCATGTGAACGCCTCCGCGTTTGACTTGCAGCATTGTGTGTAGCTGTTCTTAAAAATCATTTAAATTAAATAATAGTTCTATGCTTCTATGTTACAGTGTTAATTAACATAATTCTGATTATATTTCGCTCATTCAATCAGCCCGAAAACAGACAGTTTATGGGGCGGATCGGGTCAGGCTCATAATGACAGTTTATGGTTCGGGCTTGGGCAGAATGTGCACGGGCTCCGGCTGGGTCGAATTTTTTGGGCACGATCTAAGCTCTATTCTCTTTTGGTGAAGCTGTTATATTAATACCATTTTAACGGGCATTAAATTGTTGTTTTTGTCCATTCTTTTGTTTTATATATACATATTTCTTTTGAGTGTGGCTTGGTTTGTTAAATTTCATCCCCAGACGCGTTTTTCCGCTTTTTTCAGTATTACAAGTTTTAGTAATTTTCTTTGGTTGTGTGGAGA
This sequence comes from Astyanax mexicanus, assembly GCF_023375975.1. NCBI lineage: Eukaryota > Metazoa > Chordata > Actinopteri > Characiformes > Acestrorhamphidae > Astyanax > Astyanax mexicanus. The sequence continues at coordinate 1,870,668 of NC_064426.1, forward strand.
ATTTCGTTTTATTTTTTTGAAATTCGTTAGATTATATTTTTGTCAACATTTTGGGTTTATTTTAGTTTGTTATTTTTTGTTATTTTTCTAATAATAATAGTAAATGCATAATTGATTTCCTTTTTTTGACGGGCGAATAATAAAAAGTAACGCGATAGTTACTTTTACTGGTAACTAATTACTTTTATAGTGGAGTAACTCCGTTAGTAACTCAGTTACTTTTTTGGAGAAGTAACCAGTAACTATAACTAATTACTTTTTCAAAGTAACGTGCCCAACACTGTCCCTGATTATAGAAATGTGAGAATCACATGAGGGACATTAGGAACCTCTACAACTCTCCATGATGCTGATACATCATACTTTATACTTCAAACTTCATAATTGTACCCTCAATGGTACAATATTGCTCTGTACAGGGTCAGATTTGTTCCCTCTGAAGTATAAAGTCATTCCTAACAGCAATAAGTACAGATTTGTACCATTTAACCTGCAGCCAAAAGGTACATTTAGTATTCTGTATCACTGTACTAATAAACTATATACATTTTAACTGCACATTTTTATTTGAAAGCCAGACAATTTTGGTTCATCAAGTTTTTGAGACAGATTCTTTAATCTTTATAATATTTATTGGCACAAAAAAAAAAACATGGGTACAAAAAAAGGACTTTCACTGAAAGGTACTTTTTTGTACCACAATATAATGTACAGCCCCAGCGACAAGCTTTGTACTCTTTTAAATACAAATCTGTACTGTGTGGCATGCTACACCATTAAACATTCTTCTATACTGTATGTGTATCTCAATTAATACAGTCAAAGAGTTGCCCATATCAGTCTAAAACATTTCTATTGTTTAATATGCCTGGTAACAAATAGCATTGCATTCCCACACTTTTATTCTATCAGAAGTCAACTATATATATATATTTTTATTATCATTTGTGTAGCTTGTCTTCAGGCTGAAGAGTTCTGACTTCCAGTGAAGTGTTCCTAAACGTCTTCTGAACTCTGTAATAAAAGAGCTTGAAGTAAAGTTTTGAGAAGTAAAGAAGAAGTTGCTGATAGGACGTTAGGAAGTTCTTACACCAGTCTTTAAAGTAATGACTCTTTGGAGTCGGCCTGGGGTCACTTTCTTGATGCTTGATCTGCATAATTAAAACAGTCGTCAAACAAAAGTAGGGTCTTGCAAGTTGTTGTTGGGACTTGTTGTTGGACGTTGGGTCGCGGCATCTTTTAGTTTTTTTTTTTTGTTGTACCTTCAGGACAACTTCTGAACACTCTGGAACCTTCATCCAACAGCTCTTTCCCAAATTCCCGAATTCCCTGAACTTGAACGGGCTGTGGTAAGCATTTGCGCTGCCAAACCTCTCGCTCGGAAGCTTGCGACTGCGGCGACTGCTGCTGCCCGAACCCCTGATCACTCTGCGCAACTTTGACAGCATCGCGCCACTTCCAAGGTCTCGCTGTTAAAAGACACGCGAGCGTGTACAGCACACACGAGAGGGATCGAGAGCGCGAGAGCGAGCGAGTGAGAGCGAGAGAGCAAAATAGAGGCACTCGCTCCCTTGCTCACTCACTCGCTCGCTCTTGTCTTTTCCAGTTTAGGGAGTCCAGATGGGAAGTCATTTTTTATTCGTCTTGAGGCGGCACTTCACATCTGCTGGCCCAGATGCCTAATGAATACGGAAGCAGGGCCGTGCTGTCGCCTCATTAATACTGCACCGGCGCGGGGGAACTGGGGCCGGCCGCCGCTCGCACCCCCTAAACCCCCCCCTCCCCGCCAAATCCACCCCCCCCACCACACACACACACATACACACACGGCCCCCGCGGCCCGCTGGCGCGGAACCGTCCCGCTCCCAGCCGAACGCTCCTAGGGGCCCGCGGCCGGCAGCTGGCGCCTCGCAGGAACAAAGCTGCGCCGGTTTGTCCCGCCTAATGCCTCGCCATGTTGTCACTTAAGGTCTTTATTGGTATTAATTGATATGATCGGCGCGACTCTTTTGCACATCTTTCGCTGTTTCTTCTCGGCCTGCTCTCCAGCCTCTCGCGCGCCGGGTTTAAAAAAGAACAGGTGGCGACCTGAGACTTCTAAGTTCTGAGAGTTCTGAGAGTCCTGAGTCCTGGTCCTGCACATCTGTCCGTTCTGACAGATCCGATCATTTTCCACAGCGAATTTAAGGCTTCAAGGCTTCATGGCTTTAAGGTGGTCGGTGACTTCCTGACCTTTCGCTTAATCTGTGTTCAGGGCTGGAGCTGCTGATCCATCCTGGGTGGTCAAAACTGAATCTGTGGTGCTCAAACCCTTTAAATTAGATCGATTTTCTACTTTTTTAATTTTCTACTGTATTATCATTATTGTATTTCTGAGCTAAGTATGCTAAGGACAATTTTCAGTAATTTTAATCTGTAATTTGTAGTTGTGGTCTCTACTATAAATAAATGCCATGTGAGCTTGTTTTTTTGTGAAAAAAAAAAGTGCTCTGGCTATCCAGGATAACAATGTTTTAGTCCGGTGGAGGAGTACATGTAAACATGTCGCCTCTGATTGGCTTACAGCACTACAAACAGTAAGACGGACAACAGTTAGAAACCTTTTAAAATAAAGACATTTTTACACTAATAACAGTCTTTGCAATGTCATATGTTACTTTATAACAAGTGTAATGTTCTGCTAAGTGCAGTTCAGCCACTGACCTAGTCTTAGAGTCTCTGTACAACACCAAATCCACCGGAGATCCTATTTAAACCTATAGTTACATACACACAGAGGTGGGTAGAGTCCAGGTCCAGAAAGGGAAAATCCACCCCTGGCTGCTTTTTCTGATTGGCCTGTTTTTTCTGAATATTTCTTTTTCTAGTTACTGCAGACAACAGAGGTTTAGAATGGAGGTTTTTAATGTTTGTATTTCACACAAACCTTTAAATAAATGTTTTAGGATTTAATTTAGATTTTATTTTACCTTCAGCAAGTGTATGATCTGCTATCTGACCTTTAAAAATATAATTTTAATGGAGTGTTAAGAGAGATTGAAGTTTAAAGAAGTTTTTAGATTAATTTTCTACAGTAAAACTGAAGGGAAAATTTCGTATTGTCGTTCTCTGGCTGATTTAGAATGCAGGGTTTCCTTTTTCTTTTTTATTCTGAATGCTGCCCTATTGGGACCCGTCAAGACCCAGAGGCCACCTGGACGGCGGTGGGTGCCAGGCTGGAGAAAGCTGGCGCTGGTTAACGATGCCACATTAGAGTGGATGGGTGCGGGAGGCAGTAAGCTGTGGGAGAGGCTGGAGGAGGTCTGTGTCCTGTTTTATCTCAGATACTGAAATAAATCAACACCTGTGATGATAAAAAAAAAATAATGAAACAAAGAATAATCACAATTCTGTTATCAATATAAACACATGAAAGATCTAACATTTCCCCACAGACACATAAATTATATATATTTATAATATATACATATATATATATATCCAAGTGAGTTTAAGATGACATGTTTACCAGTTAATATAATAGATTGCATATTAGTTATATATTATTATATATTACATATATATATTTTTTATTTTAATAATCTGGATGTGATAACTGTGGAGTAATTATAATCCAGTATGAATCTGCAGATTGTGCAGTTTATTTGGTATTACAATAATGCAAGTACAGGGTGATTTAAATCCAGTATGAATATTTATTATAACTGTGTAATTATTTGATTCCAGTATGAATCTGCAGAATGTGTAGTTTGTTTGTACAGTCTGACAGTAATATACATAGTATTAAATTGTTTTATCCAGGGTGAATCTTTAGTATTTGTTTAATTGTGCAAATAGTTTACACCAGTATGAATTTGTAGAATTTACAATCTTGCAGCTAAAATTATTATTATTATTATTATTATTATTATTATTTAAGTAATTATAATCTGCAGTATTTGTCATTTTTGCAGTGTTACTATGCATTTTTAATCCAGTATGAATCTGCAGGATGTGCAGTTTGTACAGTATGAAAGTAATATAAATAACATTGTCATTTTTACAGTGTTTGTGTAATTGTGGTTAATACCAGTATTAATTTGTAGATTTTACATTCTTTGTAAGGATTTGAATCCAGTATGAATATACAGTTTTACTCTTGTAGTATTCATGTAATTATTGCAATCCAGTATGAATTTGTAATATTTGTTGTTTTTAGTCTTGATGTAATATTTGTAAAGTAATTATAATCCAGTATGAATCTGAAGTATTTGTCATTTTAAAGTGTTACTATATGCATTTTTTAATCCAGTATGAATCTGCAGAATATGTAGTTTGTACAGTATGACAGTAATATAAATAGAATTGAGTTAAATAGTTTTATCCAGTGGGAATTTACAATATTTGTCAGTTGTACAGTATTTGTGTAATTGTGCAAATAGATTAATCCGGTATGAATATGCAATTTTTATCTTGTAGTAATCGTGTAATCATTGTAATCCAGTATGAATCTGTAATATGTGTTTTTGCAGTCTTGTGAAGTAATTAGAACAAATATGCAGTATTTGTAGTTTTCAAATATAATTTTAATTTCAATCCAGTATGAATCTGAATATGAGTTATGTTTTATCCAGCATAAAAAAAAAATGTTTTAAAAGTAGTACTTTAATTCGGTCTGAAGCTACAGTGCAAATTGTTTCCACTGACAGGACTAATAAGAATAAGAAGTGATTTTAATCCAGTATGAATATATTTATTATTTTTTATCAATCTATTCTAACTGTGTACATATTTATTTTCAGCATGAATTTGCTGAATGTGTGGTTTGTACAGTATGACAGCCAGCAAAATAAATAGCATTTTTTATCCAGTGTGAATCATAATAATCATAATAAAAATAGTTTAAACCAGTATGAATTAAAGCTTCTTCATAATATATTGACATTCTACTAAAATACATTCATTTTCATTGGTCATATATGTAGCTGAGATCATGGCTATTTTTTTCCTCTTAAATTACTTTTACTTTTATACTTTAATTCGTTTTAAACCAGTACTTTATTAAATTTATACTTTTTTAACTTCTACAGAAGTATTTTATCTATAGTATCTATACTTTATTGTACATACCGAGTAAAGAATGGAGAAACTTTTCACACATTTGTTTTATTGTTTTATCCAGTGTGAATCTGCAATAAAAATAGTTTAAACCAGTATGAATTTAAGCTTCTTTATAATATTTTGACATTCTACTAAAATACATCCATTTTCACCGAGCATATATTCAGCTGAGATTATGGATGTATATTTTTTTTCCTTTACATTACATTACTTTTACTTTTATACTTTAAGTAGTTTTAAATACTTAAATACTTTATAAAACACTTTTACTTTAAGAGTAAAAAAAGCTTGAGTTGATGCTTTTTAACTTCTACAGAAGTATTTTATTAAACATTAGTATCTATACTCTATTCTGCATACAGAGCAACGAATGGAGAAACTTTTCACACATTTGTTTTATTGTTTTATCCAGTGATTAATTGATTATTGTTTAAAATACTGTATATAATCGACAGTGCTGGATTGGGTTTTATGGGGCGGGCGCTGGTGCCCGCGGGTCATTAGACGGCAGTATTGTTGCTATGATGCTGTAGCAGAACCGGCGCTGGCACGGCTTCAGTACAGCCTGGCTTTATACTGGCAGAGACTGGCACTGCCAACCTCACACTGCCTTTATTCATTTGGCCACAGCCTCGGGTAAAGTGACCGGTTTTGTCACTACAGCGTAAACACACACACACACACACACACACACTAATGTCCTCCACACAGAGCAGTACAGCAGCCTCTGCTGGCTAAACCCTAAAAGTGAATGTGACTCGATCTGTGTATAAAAGTGTGTGTGAGAGAGAGAGGAAAAGAGAGAGAGAGAGAGAGAGAATGATGGTGTGATTTATAACGACAGGAAAAGCTCTTAATCTGAAATACACACTCGTCTGATCTGAGATCTGTTACTCTGAGCTGTTGTCAGCGGGACGGCGGTTCACACTCTGATTACCAGCAGATAAATGATTTCCATATGCAGAGAAAAACGGACCCGACCGGACTTTAAAGAGCCCAAATCCAGAAGAACCACACCTTCAGCTCTTTTTTACCACAATAAAAAAAGATAAAACTATATACAGTACCCGTCAAAGTTTTGAATCCTCAAATTTTAATTGAAAGTTTTTATGATTTTATGATGTTTTCTGGGGCTGGTTACTCTGATTAATTTATCCTGTACAACAAAGGTAACTCTCGCTCTTTCTTTCCTGTGGCGGTCCTGATAAGTGCCAGTTTCATCATTATAAAATTTTTGATGGTTTTGCAGTAACTGCAATTGAAATTCTTGAAATTCTTCTTTCATTTTCTTTATTTAGTAGAGTAGTTGTTGCTTCTCATAATCTGGATTGGAACATTACTCAAATATTCACTATTCACTGTATACCTGTAACTCTACCTCTTCACTACTTTACTTTAACTGATGCTCTCAAACACTTTATTAAGAGACGAGAAATTCAAGTAATTAACTCTTGATGAGTTCAGCACAGCTGTTAACTGAAAGCCTGAATTCCAGGAGATTCTACCTCATAAAACTGACTGAGAAAATGCCTGAGAAGATGTGAAAAGCTGATCATCTAAACAAGAGGAGCTACTTGGAAGAATCTTAAAATATAAAACATATTCAGGTTTGTTTAACACCTTTTTTGTTTATTAAATAATTACATGTGTTTTTCTTCATAGTTTGAAACAAAACATGACCTTAACACCATAATCTTGGCCACACTATTGACAGCACTAATTTATTTATTTATTTATTTATTTATTTATTTTTTTACCACTGTTTTTCTCCCAATTTAACTGGCCAATTGTTCCACCCATTCAGCTGCTTCTTAAATGTTAAATATAAAACACGTTATTGTTTGTTAAAAAATTCGATATGTTTTTTTTTTTTGTCTTCATAGTCTGGATTATGTTAGCATTAATTAGTATCTCTACTTTAACTCAAATAAAAATGTTTTTGTTTTGCTTCCTCCTCCACTCTGGAAATATGCTTTTTAAGGCTCATTTGATTCTTTATTCTTTATCTCTGCCTCATGCAAATAGTAACTGAACCTCAGGGGGTGAAATAATGTAATAGAAAATGTCATTTACAGGTTCTTTAAGTCAACAAAGCTGGGAAATCAAAAATGGCTCATTCTTTTTTTCTCTCCAGTAAGATAAATAAACATCATCGTGATGCTGTTCTGTATTGAAACGTTGGGTTGACCTTGCCGGAGCCGAAGTTGAATTGTGGCTATTCCCTTTTGTGTCTCATTATCAGAGCAGATTTAGCTCATACGGTAATTATTCTCTGGATGGGAATCAGATGAACTTTTGATACAGCGGCTCTGGATTCTCCATCGCGGTAACGGCGAGGTTCGGCGGCCGGCGTGCGGAGGATTACTGCGTCTTAAGCGTAGCGGTATACGCCAAATACAGCATATAGAGATATGGGACACGACCGGCCGTAATCATTACGGGCGCTGTTCATTTAGCGCATTAGCTTCTGAGGGCTGCTGATGCTGCGCCGGATGCTGGTGGAGTGGGAATCTGCGGGGTGAAGTGTACTCAGAGCGCTGGAGGGCATTAGCGTTGATCTTTTTGAATTAGCGAGTTTATGTTGAGGGTGTGTTTATGCCCCTGTGAGTGTGTGTGTGTGTGTGTGTGTGTATATATATGTGTGTGAATTAGTGCCAACACAAGCTTGAGTGATTGCACTTCAGTGCAGAATTTAACACTAAAGAGGTTTGGAGAAGTTTCCAAGGGTGTTTTAAGCCACCGTGCCCAACAGTGGCTCTCTCTCAGTCTATAGGTGAATCCAAATCCTACACAATACAGTCAGTAAATGCATTTAAAATGTAAGCCTGGATAAGCTGAGTTTACTTTAATGCTTTAACTTAAATCTTTTAAGTAGTTTGTACTGAAAACTCAAGTTAATAAAACTTTTAAAACTTAAAAAGTGAGCGCCGAGTGTTTCAGCAGTCTAAAGCGCTATGATCCACTATAATCGGGAGATTGCTGGTTTGAATCCCAGTCATGCAGCTTGCCCTGAGAGAGCATGATTGGTCTTACTCTCTCTGGGTGAGTACAGTACAGTAGATGGTGCTCTCTCTTTCCCCTCATCACTCTTAGGGTGATGTGGATCAGCACAAGGCTGCATCTGTGAGTCGATGTATCGGAACCTTGTGCTGATCCACATCAACCTTGAAGTGATGAGAGGAAAGAAGAGCGCTATTCGCCATCTACTCTACCAATCCAGAGAGAGAGAAAGAGCCAATTGTGCTCTCTCGGGGCTCCGGCAGCTAATGGCAAGCTGACTGGTGACTGGGATTTTAAACAGCGATCTACCGTACATAGTGGATTTGTTCTGTATATATACATATATTTATATATTCATATATGCTCAGTTCGTTCTCGCTCTGTATGCAGTGCAGGAATACGGTAAACTCTGGCTGTGGAGCAGCGACTGCACTTGACCGTCCTCCCGTTTCTCTCCTGGTTGTTGTTTTAGCTGTTCCTGAGTTACACTCGGCAGGAAACGGTGTGAGAGGGCAGTGTTGGAGGTGGGCGGGGCTTAACCCCGTGTGACATGGCTGAGAACGCTCATTCTCAGTCTGTCATTAAACATGATGAACTTCCCGAGTCCGCCTGCTTTTTTCTACCATCTGACATTTTTCCACAAAGCTCTGCCAAAAATCATATTCATACTCAGAACCAGGGTCCTCTCCCAAATCCCCCAAGCCCACGGCAGAGGGGGGGGTGGGGAGGGGGTGTATCGGAGTGTGGGGGGGTTGTATCGGGGGTGGGGGGGTTGTATCGGGGGTGGGGGGGTGTATCGGAGTTTCGCTAAATGTGGAGAACATGTTTTTGTTGTTTGCACGAGCCCAGAAAAGACTGCTGTCCAGAGGTGAGCTATAACTCACTGTGACTCACTTGTGTGATGAGCTAGCATTAGCGTTAGCATCTGATTGACTGTGCTAGCTCTGGGGTGAAGAAACCGCTGGATGAAGATGACTTCACACTTTTGTTTCCAATCAGAACTCCATAAAAGTCCAGAGACTCCAGATTCATGACCAGTTATAGGAGCAGGTCGGACAAAATTGAAACTAACAGGATTAATCAATAAACACAGATTCAGTTGATTATCCAATAAATGTTTAAGACCATATCATACACCTTACTTTCATTCCTTTTGCCTGTGTCTGGAAATGAGGTGTGTTCAGGTACATTTCTGGACTTTTGCTTGTTTATCTTGGCAGCAAAAAACACAGGAGCTCCACTGACCGATTTAAACCCTGACAACAGTCAACAATCAGACATTCATTGCTATCTTGGCAATGCAGGTGCATCACACGTGCGTACTTTCCTATTCACTGTATTTTTCACACACATGAACACACAGCAGCACAAACCCAACCTTTACATCAACAATAAACAGAATAGTAAATAAAATAACATTGCTGTTCCCGTAAATGAGCTGCTGGAGCTCCTTCACAGCGTCAACCAGAAGATGGATGATCACAAGCCATCAAACCAAACTGAACTGCTTGAATTAATTTTTGCACCAGGAGTGAAGCAGCATAAAGTTATCCAAAAGCAGTGTGTAAGACTGGTGGAGGAGAACATGATGCCAAGATGCATGAAAAAAAACCTGTGATTAAAAAACAACCAGGGTTATTCACCAAATATTGATTTCTGAACTCTTAAAACTTTATGAATATGAACTTGTTTTTTTTTTTGTTGCACTATTCGAGGTCTAAATCTTGTTTTTTTTTTGTTATGTCAGCCTTTTTAAATTTTCTGTAAATAAGTGCTCTAAATGACAATATATTTATTTGGAATTTGGGCAAAATGTTGTCCTTAGTTAATTTTACTCAAATATAAACCTATACATAGCAAAATCAGAGAAACTGATTCAGAAACTGAATTGCTCTCTTCATTTTTTTTCAGAGCTGTAGACGGTAATGTTGAACACCGGTTGGTTGAAGAGGCTGTGTGATCCGCTCAGCAGTCTGAAGCATGATGGGAATTCGGCCCGAGCGGACCCAGGAGGACGGAGCAGAACAGCGCCAGGCAGACGTAGGTGGAGGAGCGATCCAGCCTTGGCAAAGACACACTGCTATCTTCATCTTCTCCCTCCTGATTCCTCCCCGCTCCGTTTCCCCCTCTCTTTCTTCTCGGAGAGCCGGAAATTATCTGAGGAATTCAAACAAAGCCGCACGTCTTCATAACGCCAGCTTTTATAACAAAACAATAATGCCTACATTCAGCGTACACTCAATAACATACAGATCTGCAGCCCCAGGAGCCTCGAACAGCCTCGAAGAGCCTCGGAAAACAGAACCGAGTGTAGATATTTAAATTATTATCATATAACACTGCATAACAATACATTTAATTCATCATGATTATTTCTGAATGGACACATTATTACATTACATTATTAAAACACAGAGGAATGTCAAACTTCACTTTAACATTCTATTATATTCTATTATAAGTAGAAACTCTTGCCCAGATGATCAGTTTTACTCATCTTCTCAGGCATTTTCTCAGTCAGCTAAATGAGGTAGAGTCTCCTGGAATTCAGGCCTTCAGTTAACAGCTGTGCTGAACTCATCAAGAGTTAATTACTTGAATTTCTTGTCTCTTAATAAAGTGTTTGAGAGCATCAGTTAAAGTAAAGTAGTGAAGAGGTAGAGTTACAGGTATACAGTGAATAAAAACTTGACCTTTTATTGATCATATTATAATGATGAAACTGGCAATAATCAGGAACTGCTCCAGGAAAGAAAGTTAAAGAGTTTCCTTTGTTGCACAGGATAAATTCATCAGAGTTTCCAGCCTCAGAAACCACAAGTTAATTTGTGTTTCAGTTTGTTTAACATTTTAAGTTTTTACATGATTCCTTATGTGTTCCTTCATACTGACAACACATAATTTTAGAAAATCGAAAACGAATATTTGAAACAGAACAAGATCATAATAGGTTTATGTTTGAGTAAAATGAACATTGTTGTTTTATTCTATAAACTACAGACAACATTTCTCCCAAATTCCAAATAACTATATATTGTCATTTAGAGCATTTATTTACAGAAAATGAGAAATAGCTTAAATAACAAAACAAAAAAAAGATGCAGAGCTTTCAGACCTCAAATAATACAAAGAAAACAACAAGTTTATATTCATAAAGTTTTAAGAGTTCAGAAATAATCAATATTTGGTGGAATAACCCTGATGGTTTTTAATCACAGTTTTTTTTTCATGCATCTTGTCATCATGTTCTCCTCCACCAGTCTTACACACTGCTTGTGGATAACTTTATGCTGCTTTACTCCTGGTGCAAAAATTCAAGCAGTTCAGTTTGGTGGTTTGATGGTTTGTGATCATCCATCTTCCTCTTGATTATATTATAGAGATTTTTAGTTCGGTAAAATCAGAGAAACTCAAATTTTTAAGTGGTTTCTAATATTTTTTAGAGCTGTATGATATGAAACAATATTAAACGGTATTAAAGTGTAATATATTAAGTCTTATCAGCGCAGTTAAACCGAATCTCTTACTGCTCTTTGTTCGTCGCTAGCGAAGGTGAGGGATCTGTGATAGGTGAGAACACACACACACACACATCGTAGGACGCAGTGTATTATGAGTGTATTTGAGAGCTGGAGGCGGTGGGTGATGGTGGTAGTAATTACGACAGTACCAGGTCTATCTGTTCACTCACACACACACACACACACACACACACACACACCTGTAACTCATTTTTAATACATGTTTTATTATATACGTGACAGTTTGTGTTTGTGTACAAATTGTCTCCATCACTGAAAAACATATTTTTCATTTTTCTCCATAATATTAAAATCTGATGGCTGTTCTTTATATTGTATATTAATTTCATTATAAATGGGCCAATAGAGCTGCTCCACAAACCTGATACAAATATATATATATATATATATATTGTTATTTTTCTTTTTTTCCCCTAAGAGACGTGTCCAAACTTTTGACTACATACAGTAAAAATACAGATAGATAATTTTATTACTTTATTTCCCAGAGAAAAATTCAGATATTGTAGAAGCACAAGTTACAGAAAATACAAACAAATATGTTTTAATATATATATATATATATTATATATATATATATATATATATATATATATATATATATATTATATGCGCATAATGAAAAATTATACTGTGAGGTACAGTTTATAGTATGGGAATAAGAATATAGGAGTTTTATGTGTATTTTTGTGAGTGGCATTGGCGGCAGAGGCAGAGGCAGCAGCTGTGGCAGGAGCAGTGACAATGGTTGCAGCAGTGGCAGTGGTGGCAGCAGCAGTGACAGTGGCAGTGGTGGCAGCAGCAGTGGCAGTAGAATTCGCAGTGGCAGCTGCTGTGGCGGCAGCAGGGGCAGATTCAGTGGCTTTGGCGACAGTGGTGACAGTGGGAGCAGCAGTGGCAGTGGCTGCTCTCACTGCGCTGTGTTCTCCTTTTTTCCCCTTCACCCTGTGGTTGTGGAGGCAGCAGTGGCAGTGACAGTGGTGGCAGTGGGGGCAGCAAATTCAGTGGCAGCTGCTGTGGTGGCAAAAGTTGCAGTGGCTACGTTAGTGGCAGTGGCTGTGGAGGCTGTCACTTCTCTGTGTTTTTCTTTTTTTCCTGCTTGTCCTGTGGCTGTGGAGGAAGCGGTGGCAGCGGTGGCAGCAGATGCAGTGGCGGCGGCAGGTGGCAGTGGTGATGGGAGCAGCAGTGGCAGTGAGAGTGGCAGGGCCAGCGACAGTATTGGCTGTGGCAGTGGCAGTGTTTTTTTTTTTTTTTTTTTTTTCCTGCTCGTCCTGTGGCTAAGGAGACAGCAGTAGAAGTGACAGTGGTGGCAGCAGATGCAGTGGAAACTGCAGGGGCAGTGGCATCAGTGGCTGTGGCAGTGGAGGCAGCAGATTCAGTGGCAGTGGCAGCTGTCACTGTGCAGTGTTTTCCTTTTTTCCCTCTCTTTCTCCTGCGGGACTCAAATCACCCACAGCTCTTTTGTCCTGTTTCCTGGGACCCGTCTCTCGAGGACCCGCCGCCTCCGAGCTGATCATTCGCCGTTAATAACCGACTGCAGGCCGACTGTGTCACCGCGGCTCAGTGGCGGCTCGGTGGCAGCGGCGGTGGCAGCTCTGCGCCGGCGGCTCGAGGGGAACATGCTGTTTAATCTGAAATGCCTTCTGGGTTCAACAGCGGAAGATGTTTAAGAAGGACAAAGAAAAAGTTGAGAAAAACAGCGTCTGCATAATTTAACTGTCATACATGTAGAGATTATTTATTTATCCTGCGTTTACCTCCGACATGATTTATTGATGCCGCCGCCGAGGGAGCGCAGGTGCAATGGGCAGAATAAAACAGCGCAGTTTATTTTATCCTCCTACAGATTTATCTCCGCTTACAGAACACGGAAATATCAGCTTCCTCACAGCGGCTCTTTCATCCTGTAACACAGAATAAAATCACACGTCTCATCGAGTTCTTAAAGACTGATAAAGAACAAAGAGAACAAGAAAAGAAAAGAAAGAAACAAAGGAATAACAGAAGGATGATAGAAGAGGTTATAAAGTGATCTCTCTCTCTCTATTTAATAAATACGATTTTAAATAAAATATTCTTCACTAGAAGCAACAATTCTATAAAGAAACCCAACAACTCAAATAACTATTAAACAGTTTTGCCTGATTAAAAATAATTTTTTTTTTTGGTGGAAAACCTTCCACAAGTGGTTCCTACCATTCAACAAAAATCCTGTTTCAGTTCTATAAAGAACATTTAGTCATATAGAATCATTCAGTACTATTGAAACTGTCTTTTCAGTAATACACAGAGCTCTTTTCAGTACTATACAAAACTGAAAATATATAATAAATATAATAATATTACTACAATATAGAACAAAATATTCGTACAGTATAGAAATATGTTTCAGTACCAATACACTAAAAATGTTTAAGTACTATACAGAACTACCCTTTTCAGTATTATATAAAACACAATATTATAATAATAAATATGTACAATATAGAACCAAATTCTGTGCTTTTCAAATCTGACCTCTTTTTTTCAATACTCTTTACCTTTTTCAATGCTATATAAATATAAACATAATTTGAGTACTATATAGATTTTTTTCAGTACTCTTTAAAATGTCTTCTCAGTAATGAATAGAAAATAGAAATTGTATAGAAATAGAAATTTATTTTCTGTACTATATTTTTCTTGTACAGCATTTGTACAAGTGCAGTCTCACACACTGGGGGTTAATATTTAATATTTGATGTTTAATCTTCTCGGACTACAAGTTATCCAAAAGCAGTGTGTAAGACTGGTGGAGGAGAACATGATGCCAAGATGCATAAAAACTGAAACCTGTGATTAAAAACCTTTAAATAGGGGTTATTCCACCAAGTATTGATTTCTGAACTCTTAAAAATCATACAAAATTACTTCATGTTTTCTTTGCACTATTTTGAGGTCTTTTTTTCAGCTATTTCTCATTTTCTGCATAAAAATGCTTTAAATAACAATATTTTTATTTGTAATTTGGGAGAAATGTTGTCTGTAGTTTATAGAATAAAACAACAATGTTCATTTTACTCAAACATAAACCTATAAATAGCTAAATCAGAGAAACTGATTCAGAAACTGAAGAAGTGCTCTCTTCATTTTTTTTCCAGAGCTGTAAATCAAAGTATCAGTCACAGACCAAATTACCACACAATTATCACACAAAAGCTTATTCAACCAACAATATTATACATAAAAAAAATCACACACAATATGCCCCATTAAACACAATCAAAAAATGATGGTGACACGTGTGTGTAAAAAAAAAATCCTGTAATAGTGTGTTATATTGATTGTTAATGTGTCACTACTCCACTTTAAAATAAGTCTCCTTTATTAAGGGGTTGTAAATAGTTTATAAGGGAAGTTTATAAATGGTTATAAATATAACACTAACATTAAGCCCTTTCAAGACATAAATAGAATAAAATAGCAGTGAAAATGAATTTTAACATATCTATAAAAAACTTGATTAGTCGATTAATGTTAATATGGTTGAATAAACAGAAGTATTTTATTAACAAAAATGTTAATGATGACAAATTAAAGATAAGCTTCCAAGATTTAACAGTATAAATTAAAAGGGGAATCACTATTATACTATTATTTGGTACATGACAGATCACTGTTGCTTTTTTTCTATTTATATTTTGGTACTGCTTATTGATGATTTATAACCTAATTGATAACTGTAATAAACTCCTTTATAAACTATTTATAAACCCTTTATAAAGGAGCCTTATTTTAAAATGGTACAAAGATAATTATTATAAAGTGGGATGGGTTATTCCTCCTAGTAATTACACTATATATATATATATGTATGTATATACATATATATATATATATATATATATATATATGTATATATATATATATACATATATATATATACACCCCCTCCACACACACACACACACTCACGCTGTGTAATAAGGGGAGATTGATGCTGCTGGATGGAGGAATGCTATCTGCAGGAATGTGGTGTTTGGAGAGTGTGTATCTCGGCGTTTATCAGAGCGGATCAGCGGTGAATCACGGCTGAATATCGGCGCTGCGCCGGAGTGTGACGGTGTGTATTCCTGGAGAGCTATTTACCAGGCGAGTGTTTGTGATGGCAGCTTGCCTCCACAGGGGGGCCGATTTCTCTCCACCACAAATCTCTCACTGTGTCAGATCCAGCTCCACACCTCCTCACACACACTCCACATTACCCAGCATTCACTCCTCACCTACACACACACACACTCACGCCTGCTTCTGCTGCACAAACGGAACCACTGGAGTGTGTGTGTGTGTGTATGTATTTTTATTGGAATCCGTGTGAGATGTCTTCACAAGGACAGTAATATATATGATTTTTTTGACTTGTGGTCCTCATTAATTTTGAGCTTTTAAAAAAAAACTCTTTGTTTTTAAATTTGAAAAACTAAAATAGTGGAATTATTTCATTTTGTTTACCAAGTTAGAATAGCTCCTCTACAAGTGATATGAGTTTGTCAATTCATCCATCCCCCCACCTATCCATCTATTTATCAAATCATTTAACAAACTGAACAAGCAACAAACCAACATTCCATACATCTATTCAACAACTCATCTAACCAACCAATCAATAATCCAATTACTTCAATCAATTCAACCAACCATTCACCCAAACAAAAAAAACATCCAGTGATCTGTCTATTCATCCATCAATCAACGATCCATCCATCCAAACATTAATCAACCAACCGATCAATCAACCAACCATATATCCAGCCATCAGTCTCAACCAACCAACAAACCATCCATTAATCCATCGGTTCATCCATTAATAATTGATCAATCCAGCATAACAACTAACCAACCAACAAACCAACCATTCATCCAATCACTTAACCAACCATCTATCCAAACAATCACCTAACTAATTAACCAACCAACCAACCAACCTTCTATCCAGCCATCAATCTGTCCATCCAGCCAACAAACCATCCATCCAGTCAACCAACCACTGAACCAACAAATAAACCATCCTTCTATTCATCCTTCAATTATCCATCCAACCAACTGAACAATTAACCAACAAACCAACCAACCATTCATCCAATCACTCAACAAACCATCAATTAATCCATCTAGTCATCCATCAATCATCAATCCATCCAACAGAACAATTAAACAACCAACCATTCATCCAATCACTCAATTACTCAACCAACCATCCATTCAAACAATCACCTAATCAATCTAATTAATCAACCTTTCATCTGCCCAGCCATCAATCTGTCCACCCAACCAACAAACAACCTATCCAATCAACCATCCAACCATCTATCCAAACAATCACCTAACTAATCAACCAACCAACCAACCATCTATCCAGCCATCAATCTGTCCATCCAGCCAACAAACCATCAATCCAATCAACCAACCACTTAACCAACCAACCAACAAACCATCCTTCTATTCATCCATCAATTATCCTTCCAACCAACCAACCACTAAACCAACCAACCAACAAACCATCCTTTAATCCATCTATTCATCCATCAATCATCAATTCATTCGACTGAACAATTAACCAACCAAACACCCAACTAGCCATCAATGTATTTGGCTAATCAACAAACCATCCATCCATATATTTAGATAGATTTAGGTTAAGATTAGGGTTAATGTTAATGTTAATTATCTACAGTAATCATTATCTGAACGGAAAGTCCTCACAAGTACGATAAGGTCCTTGCAAGTATAGTAAGACATACGTTTGTGTGTGTGTGTGTGTGTGTGTTGTTTATCTCCACACGTCTGTCTGGTGTTGTTAATTGGGAGGGTTTGCCATTTGGAAACAGGCGATGGCCAGAGGGCATTCTGAAGAGACTGGCGCCATACTGAACACTCCTCACGCCTTCACCGGGTCAGAACCAGCCCTGTCTACAGCTCAGCTCGGGTTCAGAGTCACGATAACGGGGGGTTGGAGGGGGGGGGTATGATTTACGATTTTACATTTTCACAGGTTATATAGTCATATCACAGTATGTAGAATAGGTGAAAATTAAAGGGGGAAATGATTATAAAATATAATCATCAGCACTAATCAGCACCCACACATACGCTTCATTCTGTATAATTATTACACCGGATTATTTCTAGTGCATTAGCTTGACACTGGTTCTTTATCTGATTAGGTTTAATGAATAATGAACACTTTTGAAGTAGGTGAAAAAACAATTAAACATTAAATGGAAAACTGCATGTTTCAATAAATTTTACAATTTTTTAAAAAATCTTACCCAAACCCTTATCCTCAGCTTAACCTTTGCAATCATTATAGTGGAAAAACATTTATATCAATATTTTTTTACAGTGTTGGAGATGGATATTATTACCATATCCATTAAATAATCCAACCAACCATATCTATCTATCCAACATAACATTCATCCATCCATCTATTTAAGCAACAAACTATGCAATTATCTGACCATCTAACCAACCATCAACCAGTCAACCAATAAACTACATATTTATTTTGTATCCATCCATTCATTCATCCTTCCTGTCACATCTTCTGCCTATTCTCTGTCTGTTCTCTTGTCTGTATGTTCTCATGTGACCCGGCTCCTCTGTGTTTCATTCCCAGTGTTTTTCCACTCATCTGTGTTCATTTGTAGCTCCGCCCCTTCGTCCCAGGTGTTTCCTGTTTCCTGTGTGTGTGCACCTCTATTTAAGGTCCGTGTTCCATTTCTCCGGTGTCGATCCTTGTATGTTTATCATCTGTCAGTGCTCTATGTGTTCCCCAGTTTCCTCAGTCCTGTTTTCAGTTTATTCCCTGTGTATTTTGTATTTGTTTTCTTTAATAAATCCCTTTTTGTTTGCATTTGCGTCCGCCTCCGCGTCCTCCCTGCACCCTCACCTGACACTTCCTTTGTCCAACCATCCATCCATCCATCCATCCATCCATCCATTCATCCATTCATCCATCCATCCTCGGTCTAACCAATTATTTATCCAACCAGTCAGCCAAATACTTAACCAACCATTGAATCGACCATCCATCCATCATCCATCCAGTTAACCAAACACTCAACCAACCAACCATTCATTCAACCACTTGACCAACCAACCATCCGTCTATCCATCCATCCAGTCAACCAAACACTCAACCATCCCCCACATATCCATCTATTTATCCAATCATTTATCAAACTGACCAACCAACAAACCATTCATCCATCATCCATTAATCCATTCATCCATCCATCCATCCATCCATCCATCCATCCATCCACCTATCCATCAATTTATCCAACCAGTCAACCAAATACTCAACCAACCATCTAATCAACCATCCATCCAATTACTCAACCAACCAACCAACCAACTGTCTATACGTCTGTCTATCTATCTATCCAGATGTATATATATGTAAGAAACTCTGGCTCCGGCGTCTCGCCCCCCTTCGCCGGCAGTGCCAGCAGCAGTGTGCCACTCGTGTTCTCGCCTCGGCAGAGACGCCCCTAATTGCAAAAGAGGTGAAGCCCGTGCCACCCCGCCACCCCGCCACGCCAGCGGCACTGCTTTGATAGCACTCTCTCTCACTCGCAGACACAGGCGGCCTCATTAACCTCTCTTGATTAGGGCAATTATCTCCCTCACTTTACGCCTAATCCCACAGCCGGGGCAAACGCGCACTTGAACCGTGAACCTGCCTCCGTCTGGAGCCCGTACCCCCGTACCCACCCCGCTCTGGGAGGAGGCTGCCATTTACAGCTGAATCAAAGACGCCAACATGCTGGAGCCCGAAGAAAACCGGGCACTGCCCACTTCCTGACCACACTACGGCCAATCAGAGCTTATTATTCTGTTTCGCATTACATCATAATATATTACCACTGATAATGAGAGGATCAAAACAGCAGGTCGGCACTAAAACAACCAATATATACACAGTCCTAGATCCCTGATAGTCAGTTAGCTTAGCTACACAGCTAACAGATTAGCACCAGTTCCACCAGTGATAAACTGAAATTCATATTAAATTCCATGTTTCTGGGCCTGTGTGCTTTACTAGCTACTGCAATTAAATAACCAATTGGCTAATCGTTTAAATAAAAAGCTAATGAAATATTAAAACGACAAGTTGTTTTAATGAACAAGCTTTTTTTTGTAGCTGTTTCACTACTGATGGAATGGGCACAAATGTGTTAGCTCATTAGCTTTCTAAATAATTCTGTCAGTTCAGATAGCAAAAACAGAATTGTCATGCAAAACAAATTAAAGGGATAAGCAATAATAAATGTTTGAATGCACTCAATAGAATATCCAAACTTAGCTAAGCTGGCTAAGATATGGTTAGCGCTATGTAAATCCAATTTTATAAACTCTAGTGTTTTATTTTAAAGTAAGATGCTAACTGTACTCATTTTTCACCATTTGCCATTGTCAAAAAGTCACAAACTCAATCCCAAAGATGGTGGAAACATCCAAAAAAATCCCTAAAACTAAAGCCCTGGAATAGACGCTCCCTGAAGACGCCTCCAGACAGGTCTACACTCCAAATCAATACAGTTAGTCTGACTGATGCTTTTTTATCCTATGATGAAATCGTTCTATCCTAAAGGGGGTGGTCTCGTCCGGGATGACAGTGCCCCCTATTCACAGGGCAGGATGGTTTGATGAGAAAGAAGATGATGTAAATCATATGTCATGGTCTTCACATTCCCAGATCTCAACTCAAGGTGGACACCTGTGGGAGATTTGAGACCGCCGTGTTCGCAATCTCTCTCCAACACCATCATTATTAAAGCACTGAATGAGAGATTCTTACTTTGAGAAATGATATTCCATACATACAGTGGTGTTTTAGAGACTTTCTGAGAAATTAACCCATTCTAGGTGACCTGTGGTGGTCAATTACCTTAATAAGACACTAAAGATGGGAATTTTTAACTTAGTCATGGATTATGTTGTTCTATTCATTTTGGAAATCTCTTTTAAAAGTGACGTGTTGTCCAAGACTATGTTGATTTTCCCTTTGACTTATCAGCCAGTAGCAATTTTCTACAATCTTTTGGTGATCTTTCCCTTCAATATTTGTTATCAATACTGAAACTTCCCTTCTTAGGTCTTCCAGTTATAGTTTTTGGTCTTGTCCAGGAGAACAGTGCCCCCTATTCACAGAGCAGGATGGTTTGAAGAGAAAGATGATGATGTAAATTATATGTCATGGTCTTCACAGTCCCAGATCTCAACCATATTGGCAATCGCTCTCCACCACCATCATTAAAGCAACCAACTGAAGGAATCTAAGTTTTTATCTTTATAAAACACTCAGGATTGGTTTCTAAGACAGGAATTAAACCTAGTTGTGGATTATATTGATCTTTCATTGGGTAATCTAGTTTAAAAATCATGTGTAGACCAAAACGATGGCGTTCTATGAACTCTTAGTGATATTTTCCTCCAAGATCTTTTTGAAACTACTGGATCTCACATTCATAGGTTACCAAAAAAGCGTGTCAAAAAAGTGACAGTGGTGCACAATACTGGATACTTACACCCTGCTTAAGGCATATTGTGACGCTCATTGCTATCTTACACATCATCTACACTGATGGGCGTGGTGTTCTGGAAATGAGGTGTGTTCAGGTACATTTCTGGAGTTTTATCTTGTTTATCTTGGTAACAGAAAACACAGGAGCTCCACTGACTGAATACAACCTAGACAGACGCCAACAGTCAGACGTTCATCGGCAGTGAATTGTCAACACCTGACTCTTAGAGGGAATGATGATCAAGAGACAAACTGATTAGTTTACGCAGAAAAATAACCACACCCTTGATTATTTTAGAGAATTAATTTAGAGAAATTACTTTTGTGCATTTTTGAACCTTGCAAGGTGTAATTTTCCAGTTGTTACGATAGCAAAGACACACTAACATGCCCTAAATCAATCATATTGCACTATAACTTTAATTATTTGAAAGGAATTTGAAAGGAACTCAACTTACTAATATTCTACATATCGTTTCTCCTACATTTTTAGCAGATCTTTCAATTAGAGAAAGGGGTTTTGAGCCCATTGACCTGGAAAGCCCTGAAAGGTCTCAGTGTTGAGATGTTTATAATATGGAATAAATGCAGCTAGCTGGTTGGTTCCGCAGGAGCTCAGTAAAGACCACAAACAGCGGGTCATATATTCTCAGGATCGTGAGAAGTGCGTAGGGATTTCCCTCCGGCTGCTGGTGTTTGAGGGCTTTGTGGGTGGGATGGAGAGAAAGTGGTTTGGCTCGTGGAGAAAGATGGAAATCTCTGAAATCTGTAAAGTTTACTGCTGTGCAATGTGACTGGTCAGAAACATTAACCCTTAAAAACCCTTGAAAGTTTTAACAAGCGGCCAGATTTTACAAAAGAGGCTTTATATAAAACTCTAAATATAAAAAAGTCGATTAACCATAACATTAAAACCACCGCCTGGTGAACTGAGTAATAATAAAGACTTGGTTTCAATGGCATCTGTAACAGGAGGTGGTATATATTAGGCAGCGAGTCAACAGTCATTTTTTGAAGTTGATGTGTTAAAGCAGAAAAAATGGACGAATGAAAGTATCTGAGACACTTTTTCTAGACGAGTTCATCAGAACATCTCCTGAACATCAGGCAGGTCTTGTGGGGTGAATAATGCAGTTATTATACAGTAATAACACCATTATATCATGAATAAATGAGAAAAAAAAATGAGAATTTAAAATAAAAGAAACAACTTCATACAGGGAATGATAAAACAAACTTTACTACTAATAATAATATTTTAAAATAGTATAAATGATGGGATTAATGATACATTTATGGAACTTTTAGCATAAAAAAGTGCAGAACACTAAGGATTTAATTAGATATTAATGTAAATTATACAAAAACAGCAAATGAAACAATGTAATGATAGAGTAATGATAATAATAAAAAACATTAAAATGAATAAGAATTAATAAGAAACAAAAAAGAAAAAAGAATTCATAAGAAACAAAAATTAATGTAGTGATAACACTAATATTATTACCAATAATAATAACAATACTGTTTAAACTAGCAGAAATAATAGTATATCAATTTTAATATGTTAGTGTTTTAAGATTAAAGTAGTCCAAAAAGTGAATTATATGATATTTCTACCTGAATTTTCTTTTAGCTATGGGATTAATTATATAATTATGTTTTTTTATGTTTTGATAATATGCATATTTAAATGACTAGCTACTTTTAGTTTATTAAAATAAGTACATTGTATTTTAACACTAAATTATTTTTGTTTACTATGTAATTTATTGCATACTAATGCAATTAGAAAATTATCAATCAATCACTCAATCAATCAATTAATCCATCAACCTTTATTTTGACTTGGAAGTACATTGAGGACAACCCTTATTTTCAATGTAGAAGAAAAACATTTATAAAACCAGGGATTTACATGAAATTAAAATATATGTATTTTATTTAATAAAAGTAAATTAAATATAAAAAAGGATAAAAATAAAAATAAGAACACAAATAATAAAATAATAATAAAACGTGTAGTTATGTAATTGATAAGAAATGAAGATGAAGAGATGATAAGATTAATACGAAATGACCAGAAAAAAAAAGAGAGAGAATAAAGTAAAGAGTAATGAAAGAGTAACGTTAAAACTCTATAGGCTGTAAGTTGCTGTGCGCAGGGACCACAGGTCTGAACTGTGGGTCTGTGAGAGGAAAGAGGATGTGAGATGAACGAGCGAGAGTGAGCATCAGTGAGAGAAAGAGAGAGAGATAAAGGAGAAAGAGAAAGAGAAAGCAAGAGGAGAAGGGTGAGAGGCCTGGTGTGAATGTGAGGAGTTGGAGCATGTGTGTGTCACAGTGTGTGTGTGTGTGTGTGTGTGTGTGTGTGTGTGTCACAGTGTGTGTGTGTCACAGTGTGTGTGTGTATGCGTGTGTGTGTGTGTGTGTGTGTGTGTCTGATTAATATTCATCGGGCGGAGGAGGCAGATGCGTCTGACATCTGTGTGATGTCAGCGTGTTGTCAACACATTGTTAGCGCCGCAAATGTGCAAACAGATTAACGGGCGGGCTGCGCTGTGCTGCATGCGCCGAGTGCGAAAAGACGAGTGTGTGTGTGTAAGAGAGTGTGTGAGTGTGTGAGGATGGAAGAGGAAGACAGCTTGCTCCGTTAACTTCCTGTCATGCTTCCGATGCTCAGCTGCCGCTGCTGCTGCCGCTGCCGCTGCCGCTGCTGCCGTGGCTGGTGTAAAGACGCTCTGGGTGCCAGGCCGTGTCCGGGCCAAGCCCGGCTCAGACTCGCACCCGCCGCCGCGGCTCGGCTGTTTCTTGCTGACTGTTTAATGGAGGATTTCCAAACAGCGCAGCCATTCAGTCGGGTCCAGCTGCGCAGAACTGACAGCTCTAACATCCCATAATTTCATCCTTTTACAGCATTAAACCATTACAGTACTTAAAAATGAAGAGATCACTTCAGTTTCTGAATCAGTTTGTCTGATTTTGCTATTTATAGGTTTGTGTTTGAGTAAAATGTAAAGTAAAACTGTGTTTTATTCTATAAACTGCGGACAGCATTTCTCCAAAATTCCAAATAAAAATTGTTATTTAGAGCATTTATTTTTTTTTTTTTATGCATCTTGGCATCATGTTCTCCTCCACCAGTCTTACACACTGCTTTTGGATAACTTTATGCTGCTTTACTCCTGGTGCAAAATTCAAGCAGTTCAGTTTGGTGGTTTGATGGCTTGTGATCATCCATCTTCCTCTTGATTATAAATTGATTCCAGACATTTAAAATTTGGTCAAATTTAAGAAAAAACTCATAATTTTTAAGTGGTCCCTTATTTTCTTCCAGAGCTGTATATGATAATGATCTTTTTATTTTTTAATTTATCTTAATTAATTTATTTATTATAGTTTTTTTATTCTTATGTTTTAATTTTGGGTTCTATGTTTTTAGTTCATTATTATTAATTTCATGATTTCTTATCATACTTATCTATATACTTATATACTTATCTTTTGTTCGTTTTGTATTTTTTTGTACAAATTCTTTACTTTTTTGTGTTTTTTTAGCATTTTCTATTTTTATTAAACGTTGATTTAAAATTTGTATTTCTTTTATTTAATTTAATTTTTTTGTACTTTTTTGTTCCTTATTACTTATCATAACTCTGTCATGTCCAGTCCAAATGCTATAGTGCCCTCCAGATGCAGTCCTCCAGGTGGAGGGTGGTTGTTTCTGGTTGAGAGTATGCTGTGCGCTATTGGCTGCTGCTTTACACCTGTGTGTGGATGAGTGCTGACTATACTGTAAATAGTTGTGTGTAAAAATTAATTCATACTACATTGTTTTTTTCAGGATATTCTGAGCCGTTTTAAGACATTTTAAAACTAGATTTTTGTAGTTTATTTTTCCTTTATTTTATATAAAAGCTGTGTTATATTTGCTACAGAGCTGCTGGTGCCTCTGTATCACCTGATTATTAATGGTGTATTGATCGGGGCCGTGTGCTGCTTTACTGGAGCTGCTGGACCGAGGTCGGGTCAGCGCCGCTGAGGTGTGTCTGAGCGTGGGTTATCTGCTAAAGCAGACAATGAAGGACTGTGTGTGTGTGTGTGTATACGAGTGTGTGTGGAGACACAGAGGAACATGTGTGGGTTCAGTGGACACCGGCCAAATGAGCCTTCCTCTCTCTTTTTCTCTTTTTCTCTTTTTTTATCTCTCTCTCGCCCACACTAAAAAAAACAGGCACATTCCGGCCACTCCCTGATCCCGACCCGAGGCCCTCTGAGTGTTTGGGAAAAGCCTCTTTCCAATTCGGAATCGTACTTCTGAAACTACCATCTCATTTTTCGTCCGGCCTTTCGCTCTGCCATCAGATCTCACTCCCCTCCTGAGACCCTCTGATGCCTTTTTCCAGCTTTCCTGCTCGGCATCGTGGGAATTCTGAGGGAATTAAAGAGATATTTCAACATTTTCTAACCTACACTTCATCCACAACATCTATAGAACTTCTTCCATTCATGTGAAGAGAATTTTAAGTGCCTTTACCTTCAAAATGCAGCAAAACACCGTCCTTCTTTACTTCTGCTGGTGTGATAGACTGATTGATTGATTGATTAATTGATCGATTGATTGATGATCTGAGGAGCATCTCATTCAGTGACAGTCGGTCACCACTAGTAGTAATAGGAGGAACACTAACAGCACCCCCTCTTGGAAGCGTTTCTAATTAAAGTTAGCTAACGCAATTTTCTCTGCTTTTATTTACAAGACATGGATGTACTCTCCGGAGAGAGGGTGCTTTTCCTGGCGGGGGTGCAGATTTCGGCACAACACCGGCTTTACGCGCAATGAATCGCAACAATAAATAACAATATACTGCAATAAAAACGACTTCTGGATAATGTCTTGATCTGCTAACAGATAGGGAAGATTTGGGTTATCTAACGTTTATATATTAACTGCTGCCAAAAATCTCTATAAAACGTAAAGTTATATTCTTTTCATAAAAGGACACCATCAATGTCAGTAATGATAATAATAATAATCAAATCGTTTTGTTTTTGTTCTCCTCCATCAGTCTTACACACTGCTTTTGGATTACTTCTGGTGCAAAAATTCAAGCAGTTCAGTTTGGTGGTTTGATGGTTTGTCATCATCCATCTTCCTCTTGATTATATTCCAGAGATTTTTAAATTTGGTAAAATTAAAGAAACTCATAATTTTTAAGTGGTTATTTTTTTCCAGAGCTCTATTTTACATAAAGAGTGATATATATTAATAAATAGCAATGCTGAATTTCTATTTTTGTCAGCAGTTGTGTATAAGAGTCTGATTGAAACTAAAAATATTATGGATCATAATTTTATGGATCATTTGAGTATATTTGATGTTCTCAGGCTGATGTTGGGTGTGTGAGAGTGGAGGTGCTGGTTTAAACAGAGCAGTTCCTCAGCGCTGCTCTTCTGACGTACGCTGAGATAAATGTATAAAAGTGCGTTTCTGGATCTGACTCGCGCTCTTTATTCTAATTCCTCTACACTCAGGGCCCCTGTCCTGCTCAGAGAGGGGAGCGCTGGGATCCCCCGGGGGTCCGGGGGGGCCGTGGGGCTGCAGCGCTGACCCCTGTCCCACTCAGAGCTAAACACTAACTATATACAGATCTGAACCCGGAGAGGAGAACCGCTCCCTGCAGCCACACACACACATACACTCTCATCCCTCTATCTTCCCTCCGTCATCCCTCTATCCTCCCTCACTCATCCCTCTATCATCCCTCCTCCACCTTTCTATCCCCCTATTCATCTCCCTATGTCTGTAATAACGGAGTCTGACTCTCATTTATCCTTCCTCTCTCTCATCCTTCTATCTTGCTTAACCCCTCTATCATCTCTCATCTGTCTATCCTCCCTCTCTCATCTCTCTATCTTACCTCTCTCATGCTTCTATCTTCCCTCCTTTTCCCCTCTATCCTCTCTCATCCTTCTATCTTCCCTCTCTCATCCCTCCATCCTCACTCAATTATCCGTCTATCCTCCCTCTCTCATCCCTCTATCCCCCTATTCATCTCCCAATGTCTGTGATAACGGAGTCTGACTTTCATTTATCCTCCCTCTCTCTATTCCTTCTATTCTTCCTCACTCATCCTTCTATCCTCCCTCACTCATCCTTCTATCCTCCCTCTTTAATCCTTCTATCCTCCCTCTCTCATCCTACTATCCTCTCTCATTCACCCCTATCCTCGCTCCATCCCTCCTACCCTACCTCTTATCACTCTACTTTTCCCAATTAAAACATAATGTTTATTTTATCTAAAAATCCTTTATGACATTATTTAACAGTATACATGTTCTGAAAACACAGCGGAAATAGTTTTAATATTTTAATTTATGTTTATTATTGAATTTAAGATCAATGAATGGTGAACAACTTTGTCTTCTTGTGTGACAGTAGGACTGCTTCAAGGCTTTTCTTCCAGTACAGATAGATAGATAGATAGATAGATAGATAGATAGATAGATAGATAGATAGATAGATAGATAGATAGGTAGATAGATAGATAGATAGATAGATAGATAGATAGATAGATAGATAGATAGATAGATAGATAGATAGTCAGTCTAAATGATCATAAAAACGTCAGAGTTGTGTGGTGGCAGAAATGTCCTGGATGTCCTTGGATGGGTTTAGCATGTGGGCCAAAAACCAAACATCACAACTCTGAGATTCTGAGTGACGGAGTGAAAAAGAGAAAGAGAGACAGAACAGACTGATGGAGAGAGAAGACTGAGAACGTTCTACAATATGAATATTCATGAGGTGGAAGTGAGCGGCTGTTTTGAGGAGTTTTGAGGGGCCGAGTGGCTGAAAGTATGCTAGCGCTAGAGGTAATGACGCTGATGTCTATATTTCTGCGGCTCTTTCCCGGCATGATTAAAACCCGGCGCTGTCCTCGAGCCGTCAGTTTGAAATGCGAGTCTTCTGTGGCGTGGCGGCAGCGGCGGCGGCAGCGTGGTGGCGGCTCTGTGGTGGCGGCTGCGTGGAAGCCGGAATTAGCGCTGGATCCAGAGCGTTTGCAATTGTTGATTTTAATTGTAAAAAACAGCACATGAAGAGTTTTGAGAGGTGGCTGCCGTGGCTCGGGCAGATGCGGCGGCTTTACCGGCAGGCCCAATTTGCATGTCATTTGGCGCTGTCGAGGAAATTCCTGATGCCGTCGCGCTATTGAATATGCAGCGAGGAAAAGAGCTGTTAGCTGGCGCCGGCGCGAGAGCGAGCGGCGGTGAGGCGGCAGCCGAAGGAAGGAGGCAGCCGGAGTCGGGCTCCTCCCGAAGCAATTAACCGCATCCATGCCAGAATCACTCTCACTAAGTGATTTCCTCGCTGTCAAACAGCCCGAATTAATCCGAGTGCTACTTTTCGTTTAGTTAGCATCAAAACAGCATTGCCTTTAACATTCCATATGGGGGTCTGACGCGCCTAGCGCGCCGCTAAAACGGCTGGAGCCAGATGTTTCCATCGCTCGCGCCATTATCAATGCAAATTTATTCATTAAACACTTTAATTGTGCCAGTGATTGACTTGACGGCCGGCTGCCATTATTGCGCTACACAGACTAATAATACGTTAGTCTTATTAACTCCGTGTGTGAGCAATAAGCGGAGCTGTGTTTATATAGATTAACCCCTGCTAATGCTAACCCACGCCGCGCGAGGCTACGCTACAGGGCTGGGGCGGATACGGCCACCCTGCAGCTGAGTGGAGTGGGCGCTTTCATCCGGGAACTTGTTCTTATTAGAGGAGCTTTACAGAGAGGATGTTAATGATTATGAGGCCCTGAGAGACTCGACCTCTGGCTGATTCCACACGGCAGCATCAGAACAGATTATTACTCACCAAAGTCTCTCATAGGAGGAGAAAGATGAGAACAAAGACAGTAAAAAGCGCTGTGGTGGACTCTCCAGCTCTCCAGCTCGTCTCAGTGATCTGTAGCTGGACTGGCTGAACTGTGCTTACAGTTCTCTGCAATTACGGAGGCCACATTTTGTTGTATTATGCAAATTATTACATTTGCATGAAGATATTTAAGTGTAATTACAGAAATGATCACTTAAACATTAGGGTTCCTACAAAGTTCCTTTTTTCAGATGTGCAGTATAATCAGTGTAATCTTAGAAAGGAAAATACTTGATACTGAATACAATACTGAAAAAGATCCTTGGGGGATACATATACCTCTTGTTTGCTTATATAAATATAAGATTATGCCAAGTCCTGCTGGAAAATGAAATCTGCATTTCCGTATAAGCTGTCAGCAGAGGGAAGCATGAAGTGGAAGACAGTGGATCAACACAGCAGATGATCTGTCTCTCGAAACCATCACTGTAAATACAAATTTTCAGAACATCTCCAGAACATTAGGCATGTCTTGGGGGAACAACTTTTGAGGTCTTGTGGAGTCCATACTTTGATGGGCCAGAGCTGTTTTGGTGGCACAAGGTGGAACTATGCCTACCTAATATACAGTAGGGCATATAATATATACCATCGCTGCTGTCCAATAAAAAACGTTTTTTCTAAAAAAAAGTCTTCATTTTTGTTAATTTTTAGTTTACTACATAATTCAAACAGACAAAGTGTCCCTTACACTGCTCCAAAAGTTTTTTTATGATCGGACTAACGAGCTGAAATATATATATATATATATTTACATTATATATATTGAAAGTTCTAAAGTTTTTTTCTCTCTCCTGTTGCTGTTTTGGAGATACCTGTTTTTCATTGGACAGCAAAATGCATATCCAATATATGATGTATACACTGTACTGTAGTGTGGGTCTAATGTAGGGAACCCAATATTATTCCAAGTTCCTGATAATGTTCCTGATTCAGCAGCTCAGTAATGAACTGATGAGTTGAGTCAGTTCTGCCTGACCATTGAAACCACTAACCGTGCTTTACTGGAGTCCCCCAGGAGCAGGACTGGAAACCACTGCTCTGAACCAGTTGGTTGTGCAGTCCCAACTTCCAGCACTTGGGTGGGCATTTCTCCACTGCATCACGTGTTCAAATATTTACAGAACCATTCAAAACTCAACGCCTGTCAGAAGCAGAAGCATCACTCTTATCCTCTGCTGCTTAATCCTGCTGCTGCTAATGCTAATGCTACTGCTAGCACTAACACTAACACTAACATGCCTGTTCTGACAGCCGCTCCGCCTGCCCTCTCGGGGGCCCTCGGCGGGGCCCTCCTGCTCCAGGATGTTGTTTTAGCTCCTTTAGCGCACTAGCGCAGTTTGCCACCGCCACCCGCTGGGTGAGAAATGAGCCCAGGCAGGAAGTGGAGAGCGTGTCATACAGGAAGTGCAGGATTTCCGGCTCTCCGTCATTACCGCGGTCAGGCCGCCCGCATCATTCCCAGGTTTCTCCCAGCGGTTTTCAGCAGATCAGTGCGAGAGGCTGCCGGGAGCGAACAGCCGGCGCTGGGGCTGCCGGGAGCCCGGAGCCGGGTGCATGTGGGCGGACAGGGGTCACCGCCGCGCGCCGCGCTCTGAGCGTCACGCTGCACTGATTGGACGACCCCTCAGGAGCGTTCAGCAGGTTTAACGGGTCACAGCGAGTTTCTGGTGGAATGATGGTTCATGTAAATAATGTTTTCAGTAAAACAGGCTGGAGCTGTAGAGGAGCTCAGGCTGCAGCTGGAGCTTCTGAGACCGTGATGTTCAGCCTCAGATCGCTGTTTTATTAACCATCCATGACTTTGGGCCAAAGTTAAATCTTTATATCTATGGTAGCATGCTCTTCTCTGGTGGAACCAATCAGCTCTTTCTCCTTCAATTACCAAAACTAGTGGATTGGTCACTAATTTTTCCCAACTAATTTATTTAATCTGTCCATTTTTTATTTAAATGTTAATTATTAATTTTATGAAACTGTTTATTTTCTTATCGTTTTTCTCCTTTTCTCCTTTTTCTTTTTTTTATTTAAAGTAAATTTTTAATTTTAATTACATAACTGACCATTTTTTTCAGACTTTACATTTTTCTCTTTTTTTTTACTTAACTCAACTCAACTCAACTTTATTTATAAAGCACTTTAAAAACAACAGTGACTGAAACAAAGTGCTGTACATAGAGATAATTATCAAGTTATAAAATTATAAAAAGTTAAAAAATAAAACAATAAACTATAATTAATAAAACAGATAAAAAGTATTAAAAAAACACCAAAAAATGATCAAATCTCACTTTCAGTAAAAAAAAAAGAATAAAAATGACTAGCTAAAAAAAAAAAAAAAAACAGACAGGCAGTGAAGAGGCCTGCCTAACTTACGATATCTTATTATACCCATACCTTACCATAACCTATTTGTTTATTTTTCCTTTTTTGTTTAATAAGTATTTTTAAAATATAGTATGTATGTAGTATCTGTTCAGTTTTGTCCTTTAAAACCAGATTTTTTTTTTAGCTTTTTAAAGCTTTTATGTTTTAAATTGTTAGTAAATTTTCTTTTTACCTAAAAGTCTTTTTTAAAAAGTTTTATCCCAACTTTATTTTTTTTTACCATTTTTTCAAATATGTATTTATTTATTTATTTAGACTCCCAAATATTTTTGTCATTATATCAGTTTAAAAAAAATAGATTTTAGTTTATATTAACTTTTTTCCACATTTTTAGGGGATACCTAATTTCCTCTCCATCTTAGTCTTTATATATATATACATATATATATATATATATATATATATATATATATATATATATATATATATATATATTGAGCCTAAGTTATGTTCTGTTGATATCTGGCCTTAACTCAATGTAGTTTGTAATTTGTCGTATGATTAGCTTCTCAGAGTATCAGAGTATTCTACAGTAACACAGTGAGGCTGGATATTTTTCCACTTTTCCCAGAGCACATCCCGTCCCCCTGCTCTCCCGGCTTATTACCCAGCCGACAGCGCTTTATGCTCTTAATATGTTTACGTGCAGTTTATTGCACCCTGGGATTTCGGAGTACCACGGTAATATATCAGTTATCTTGGCTGCATCCCTGACCAAACATGGATGTGATAAAGTTCGATGCTGTGTCGTATATTAGCAGCGGGCTATCCTGGCCTGCGAGCAGAGCTGAGTCAGTGCGGGGCTCCGAAGGGTATATAGCGTTTCTGATGTTCTGCTGGACCCAGCGGAGTGCCAGAGCGATGAGTCGGCCCATCCTTCCCCTCTGAAATATGGAACGCTTCAGCGGCACATACCAGCAATAAAACCTTAATTTCATATCCAGATGGCGGCGATGCTGTGGTACTTTATGCTGTTGTCATACGGCTCTGGATGCGATTGTGTATCGAGTCCTGGGAGAGGAATCGGCTTGAGGAGCCGGTCCCTGAGAGCAGCTCTGAAAACCATCCAATACAGGCATGTCAATACTCAGGAACATTAGCATGACTAGTGGTTGAATAGTAAAGAAATGCTAAAGAGAATGGAAGGTTCAAACTAGAGCCTGACTGCTCAAAAATGACCACTTAATGATTTTCTATGATTTTACCAAATCGAAAAACCTCTGAAAAATATAATCAAGAGGAAGATGGATGATCACAAGCCATCAAAGTTATCCAAAAGCAGTGTGTAAGACTTGTGGAGGAGAACATGATGCCAAGATGCATGAAAAAAACTGTGATTAAAAACCGGGGTTATTCCACCAAATATTGATTTCTGAACTTGATTTAAAACTTTATACGTTTTCTTTGCATTATTTGAGGTCTAAAAGCTCTGCATCTTTTTTGTTATTTCAGCCATTCATTCTCATTCATGCTCAAAATGACAATATTTTTATTTGTAATTTGGGAGAAATGTTGTTTGTAGTTTATAGAATAAAACAACAATGTTCATTTTACTCAAACATAAACCTATAAATAGCTAAATCAGAGAAACTGATTCAGAAACTGAATCATATTCATACATCTCAGACCAGACCAACAATTCCGGCTATGATCCAGAATAATGCCCTGTAAAATAGACTTGCCTGTTTGCACTGGTTCATTGTCCTTTTGCATGACCCAACTGCACCCAAGCAGCACTGTTCCACAATCCATCCAAAAATAGAAAAAGTTTTCTATACCTGCAAACATACCAAGTCATGGCCATGATCCACCCAAACGGACAGATCAAGCAAGGAGAACACTGGTTATAGAAGCAGCCAAGAGGCCCATGGTCACTCTGGAGGAGCTGCAGAGATTCACAAATCAGGTGGAAGAATCTGTCGACAGGACAGCTATCATAATCATGCGCTCCACAAATCTGTTGTTAAAAAAAAGTTGAATTGCTGCTTGCTGTTGCTCAAAGCTAGTAAAGACAAACCCCAAACGCTGTACTTGCAGCGAACAGTGGCTCTACTAAGTACTGATATAGAGGGGCTAAATATTTTTGCACACTTTTTCTTTTTTTTTTTTTTTTTATAAAATTTTTAAAACCATGCATCATGCATCATTTTCATTCCATTTCACACTTATGCAATACTTTGTGTTGGCTTGTCACTTAAAATCTCAATAAATTACATTTAAGTCTGTGCTTGTAAGGTGACAACATGTGGAAAGGGAAGTGGAAAGGTTCAAGAGGTATGAATACTTTTGCAAGCCACTGTAAAATCAAACTCACACCTTAAAAACTTTGAAAAGAATTAGCACTAATTAGCTGTCTAGACACTCAGACACTCGTGTCCCTCAGTAGTCAGAATTCATCTTAGTCTTGATGAAGCAATATGTCCGCACCACCCAACACACCTAACTCTTCCACCACCATGCTTCTCAGGTGTTTTATGAAGACTTGAGACCTGATTTGGATTTTAATATGATTGGATATCCACTTTTTTGCAGTATAAGGTGGTATTTTATAACCTCTAAGTATTAGAAATCATCTGGAGCTAGTCTCATCATTGAGGATGCATCTAATATTTCGGTAATTTACAGCTTCCTCCTAATGTTTTAATGAGGAGGATGAAGTTGTAAGTTCGAGCGTCAATTAGGAATAATTTGTAAATATTTATGTGCAACCAAAGAGGTTTTTATATTATTTATAAGAGCACAAACTTTTGAATGGTAGTACTTGACAAAGACACAAACACACACACACACACTCATACACAAACACTCACACATACACTAGTGTACGCTGTATCCTTCAGGCTGTTTGGGCTTCTGACTGACAGTCTGTGTTACTGCCTGTCTGTCTGTCTGTCTTTCACTTCCTCTGCAAGACCCCCAAGGCTGTTTTATTAATAAGAGAGACCCTCATAAACAGTAGTCATCCTGAAGTGCTGGGTTAATGTTTACCCCAGCCACATGTCCTGCTCCTTCTGCTTCTCTGGGCGAGATTTCATCAGCATCTCGTGGTTACATGTTTTCTGTGCAACACTCTTGGCATTTTCATAGCCGTGGGGCTCTTTCCCATCCGCTTACAAACAGGGGAAAAGAATTCAGAATGCTGGAGAAACTGCAGACGGGATTCTTGAGGAAAACAGAGAAAAAGAGAGAGAGAGAGAGATCTGGGATAGAACGAGTGTACGTGCCTCTCAGGGGGACGGGGCAGAGAGTAGAGTTGATTCGGCTTTATTTTTCATGGAAGTTTACCAAGGTCTTTTCCAACTGAGGCCTACGCACTACAGCCACCAGAACACTGTACAGCCTGAATGGGTGGGCCGAGAAACGATATTCCAACCCCAGAGACTGGAGCCTGGATTCAGACTCAATAGAGACTCAGAGCTTGAGTCTTGAATCTTAAGTTTTGAGTCTCGATTGGATTTACACCAAGGGACTCAACACTTGACTCAGACCAGAAACTTGAGACACGATTGAATTGACTCAGACTCAAACCAAAAAGATTTTTGCTTGAGACAAAAAAATATGAGGCTTTTCTTAGACTCAAACTAAAATGACTTGAAAAACTTTCCTCAGACTCAAACCAAAAGGATTTGACACTTAACTCAGACTCAAACCAAAAATATTTGGGACTTTCCTCAGACTCAAACCAAAAAGACTTTAAGATTTAAGGATTTTAGACTTTCCTCTTACTCACACCAAAAACGTTTTGAGACTTTCCCCAGACTTAAACCAAAAAGACTTGAGACCTGCCTCAGTCTTAAATCAAAAATATTTGAGCCTTTCCTCAAAACTCAACCAAAAATGCTTGAGATATGCCTCAGACTCAAACCAAAAAGACTTAAGACTTTACTCAGACCCAAACTAAAATAATTTAAGACTTAAATCAGATTCAAATGAAAGAAAAACCTTAGGCTTTGCTCAGACTCAAATCAAAAATATTTGAGACTTTCTTCAGTCTTTAATAGTTGATTAATAAAAGGTATTTTAGGGAGATGTATATATATATATATATATATATATATATATATATATATATAGACTCTGCTGAGGTAAAGCAGGGGTTACACTTGCTCCAGTGTCCAGGAGACAGAGGGGTTTCTGAGCAGGAGCACCTGGTGATTAATATTTATTAATATGCTGTTATTATTATTATTATTATTATTATTATTATTATTATTATTATTATTACAGACAACAGAAATACAAATTAGCTTATCTGCATGCTCGTACTACACAGAAAGAGAGGGGTAATAGAGGTGGGGGGAGGAGTTAAGGAGGTGGTGTATCTGTGTCTTAATTAAAGGATGGGTCGGGCAGGTGTCTGTAATTGCTGAGTGCAGCAGGTTGAGAGGATTTGTCACGTCTACAGGATCCATTTACACCAGAACGTGCTCGCTCCTGAACCCTCTGCATCCTCATCCCTTTATTAGTGGTGAGGAACAGGGAGACGGGTGGTGTTTGGTGCTATTAGCAGTGTTTATTTATTCTGCCGTCTGTGTGTGATGAACCTGCATCGTAATTAATTGGGTCTCGTTCTTAAGAGACAAAAAGAACAAATAGAAAAAAAAAACAGAATAATGAACAATAAGATAAAAGAAAGAAGAAAGAGCACAAAGAAGGTTAAGTTTTTGGAATGGAATTAAAGATTAAACACAAATGATTAATGATTACAATATTAGAATGAGAGGATTTTAATTTTATTTTTCTTGGGGACAATTTTACCACTTTAAAATAAGGCTAATTTACAAAAGATTTGTAAATCTATACAAATATAGTTTAAATTATTTTTTTAAATGTTTTTAAATGAAGCTAAATACTTAAAAAAAACATAACTAGGCACTCACAAACACATAATGTCACATTCTCGTTCTGTGTTTATCTTATCTGTCTTTGTGTTTTCACCTGTGTTCATTTGTAGCTCCGCCCCTTTGCCCTTTTGCCCTTTGTTACCTGTCCCAGGTGTTTCCTGTTTCCTGTTACTTCTGTATACACAGTCCCTTTGTTTCAGGCCACTGCTGTCCTTCCTATTTACTATGTATGTCTTGTAACTGCTTATTCATAGTTTATAATCTAATTAATAACCAATAATACAAACAAATCATTCGTAAACCATTTATAAGCAGTTTAAAAAGATTTTTTTTTTAAAAATGGTTTCGGGAAAACAGTACTGTAATATATATATATATATATATATATATATATATATATATATATATATATGTGAACGGCCAACTATGCTTCTTTATGTATTATTATATATGTTATATTTATGTTATATTATATATTATATTATATATATATATATATATATATATATATATATATATATATATATATTGTTTTTTTTTTACTATATTCCATTCTATTACTTTTTTACTATATTCTATATTCTATATTCTTACTGAAACATTCCAAATATATATATATATATATATATATATATATATATATATATATATATATATATATATATATATATATATATATATATATATATATATATTTAACATAAATTCCCAAGGACTCCAAAAAAACTTCCAAAAATTAACACATTTTTCCTCCCAAAAATATAATTCCTGCCATATATGGATTATATATGCAGGATAGCTAACTGATTAGCACGTCAGGCTAGCTGAAAGCAATGCAGTGAGAATCCACAGGCTTTGAGCACAGGTATGACGCACACTTAAAGAGGTGAGCCAAAGTTAGCGTTAAGAGGACGTTAAAAATAGTACTGAAACAAAGCCCCCGAGTTAAAGAGAGCATTAGCGTTAGCATTGCCAGCGTAGCATCAGCGAACGTCCTTGAGCCTGCTCTGTGGCGTCGCTCTGCTGCTGAGTGAAGCTCTACATCTGGCTCTTCAGCTCCGGCTCCCACGGCCCGACCACGCATTACCGCCCCGGCTCCGGGGGGGGGTGTATACTACCTGCTCACTCGCCACGGCCGTCGCAGGGGGTGCGGAAAGCTTGACATCCAGCCGAGCCACACACACACACACACACACACACTCCGCTATTCAAGGCCGTTGTAGTAATCCCAGAATCCTCTCCGCAGGATTCCCGGAATACTAAATCAAAATTATGGAATAATAACTCGAGGGGGCCCTTTGTCTTGATTCTGCCGAAACGAACTCCTTTTCCACAAATAACGGCGCACTCCAGGCACAGATAGCACCGCCCTCAGGGAAGCTCCTCTCACTTTTCCATCTGAAGCTCCAGCGCACCTGTTTAATCCACTCCGCACTGCTGGAACGGGAAGAAACGGCGTTCCCCGGAGAAACTGTCCTGTTTGGGTGTCCTCCGTTTTTCCTCTGTCCTCGTCCAGCTCGTCTCCAGCTGACGGCTTTATTCTTCTCTACGCTCGGAGACAAACGTGACGACAGCAGGACGATCTAACCCTGAAACGTCTGTTAGTGTGAGACTGTACACATAATTACATAATTATATAATGAATAATGTGATATAATGTTAGGTAACTCTTTACAATAAGGGTACATGTAACAGTATTTAACAGTACTTATGACAGTAAAGTTAGTAATTGACTTTACTGTAAATTCATAATTAATCACTTCATTATTTTAAAAATGTAACTAATTTATTGTTCTTAACAAAATTCTTAAGCATTGATGACTAACATTTATGTTTAATAATGTCTTAACTGGTGTCAATAACAATAATAATAATAATAACTATTGTAATTAGTTGAGATGTCACTGAACCATTTAACAATGTTTATGACTGTTGAAAGGACCGTTACCCTTATAGTAAAGTGCTGCCTAATGTCTTACAATATTTTACATTACAATTTAGTTTGCTTTCAGTTTCAACAGATTCAGGGCTTTAGTTTAGTTTGACAGAGTTTGTGATGATTTTCTCACTAAATGAGGAAAAAAACATTGAGGAAATTAAATAGATGGGATCGTTTTAAATGGAAGTCAATGTAAAAGCCAAGTGAGTTTGGAACAATTCTGCTTTCTGTCACCATGAAATTCTGACACCATATAAAAATAAAATATGGTAAATGCAACATAATCCTAGACCCTTATAAACAAACAGACAGGGCTACTAGAATAAACATGGAAGGAAATACGTAAAACATACAAGAACAGACAACAGAACACTGAAATGAAGGGGCTATAAAAACACGTGTAAACAGGAAACAAAAAACACCTGGGGAAGGTAACGAGGGGAGTGGTTACAAGGACAGGTTGAACACTGAATACTGACGCGGAGACACAGGAGAATACAACAGGTTTCGACAGGAAAACATGAGGAGAATGTAGGAAAAAACATGGAGACAGACAAGAGACAGGACAAGAAAATGATAAAACTAAAAAAAAAAACTATTTTTTAAGTATTTCTTGGGGGAATATTGATAATCAGCCAATTGATTTGTCATTATTGGCAATGACCCTGAAGTAACACCAGTAAACTGAGTGAAAGGGGAAGTGGAACATCGCTCCACACTGTGCCAAACTCTGGGCCTGGTTTTAACTTTTCCTCTGGTTGCAACTTCAGGCTTCTTTCCCAGGATTTTGTAAGAAATGCCCTGCTGTGGGCATGCCGGGAAATTCTGCGATGTTCTGAGACCGTGGGCTAATTGTGGAGATCTGGAGCCTCCAGTGGAAGCAGCTCCATCCTGAGAAAGCCTGAGAGGGAGCTGGGGGTGAGTTAGCTCGGTGCCACTGGCCTGATGGAGCAGAGACACACCATTAACTCCGGGCAGCGACGGCCCGAGCTGATGCATGCTAATGACCCTGGATCTTTCCTTCCATGCAGTTTTCTCCTCATCTATTGAGATTTTCATTCCAGCATCACCTAATCCCTCTAAGTAATTCTGTGTTTTAGTCAGGAGAACTTATGTTATTATTAAGTTAAGTTACAACTCAATAAAATGAGTTCAGAGAACTTTAACCTAAAAAACGTCACACTCTAAGAAAAGTAAGTACAGATTTGTACCTAAAAGAGTATAAAGCTTGTCGCTGGAGCTGTACCTTATATTGAGGTACAAAAAAGTACCTTTCAGTGAAAGTCCTTTTTTGTACCCATGGTTTTTGTGCCAGTAAAGATTATAAACATTATCATCAACTAAATCTGGCTCAAAAACTTGATGATCCAAAATTGTCTGGCTTTCAAATAAAAAATGAGCAATTTAAATATATATTGTTTATTAGTACAGTGATGCAGAAAACTAAATGTACCTTTTGGCTGATTAAATGGTACAAATTTGTTCTTATTGCTGTTATTAATTACTTTGTACTTCAGAGGGAACAAATCTGACCCTGTAAAGACCAGTATTTGAGGGTACAATTATGAAGAGTGTACCTTTGAGTACAAAAAAGTACTCATATCATCCCTCTGTTTTTTAGAGTGCAGGTTAAAAAAAAAGTTTGTTGAGCCCAATGAAAAACTGTGATTTAAACCAACTTTTAGTCACTACACGTGTCAATGCTCTTTCCACAGTGTTGGTTTACTCAGCTTTCCCATAATGTTCCTGTCACCATATATTTGCATTTTTGGTGTGGCCTCTACCTTTCTTACCATCTTTGTGTTGTCTGTTGCCCAAAGCTACCTTATCCTAGTCATGCAGTAATTATAATATATGTGTCGATTGCCAGGCCTTAGAGTTGTAGGCTGTAAGAGCAAGTTACCTTTATTCTGTGTTCCTAGTGCAAGTTATCATCTAGCTTTGACTCAGTTAAGTTGAATGAACTTTAAAATTCTTTATATTTACAACTTAACTAAGTCAAGTCTAAATGATAACTTGACTGAATTAGGTTGAATGAACTTTATACATGTTGTGTATTCACAACTTAACTGAGTCAAAGCAAAATGATGACTTGACTGATTACAGTGTACAGTAGAAAACTGAGAAATACCAATCTTTCCAAACCCACGCTTCACTCGTCTTTTTTTTTTTCACACTGACGCGTCCAAGAATCACAACTGACTCTGGATTTTGATTAACTGAGAGGAAAAGGAAAACATGGAACTAATTCGTGAATGAAAACCTGCATTTTTTACAAGCAGGAGGGCCAAAAACTAAAAAATCCCCTCTCCTAATTGGACGGAACATATGTGTGGTATCGGAATCAAAGTGGGAAAGGAGGAGGAAGCAGTCGCACACCCGCCAGTTCCTCCCGAACGGAACGGAACGAGTGGGAAGAAGCAGGAATGCAGGCGGCGGCGTGTGAAAACGAATGGCGAAACTCTGGCAGCGATTAGTGTGGGCTTACATTGGGCCTGAACTTAGCCTGGACACTTAATGAAAAGCAGGGCGCTCCTCACCCCACCCCTTGGCGTGTAGAGGAGGGCAGGGCTGGGGAGTGTTCAGAGTGATGGGGTGTGAGGGTGGGAGTGAAGACTGGGCAGTAGGGGTCAGTCCTGTGGGATTAGGCTCTTAGTAAAATAATGGAGAATTGATGCTCTGCATATGATGTATATTATGTATGTGTTTGGGTCTACTTCTTGTTCTGTACTCTAATTTTTTTTTCTCCTATTTTCACAGCACTAATGCTTGGAGGAAAGCGCAGCGACTCGGTTCTGATACATCAGCTCACAGACGCAGCCTTGTGCTGATCCACATCACCCTAGGAGGGATGAGGGGAAAGAGTGCTATGTACTGTATCCACCCAGAGAGAGCAAGGCCAATTGTAAATGTATTTTGCATTGCCATGCTAATTCATATCAAATAAAAAGTTAACTCCACATTAAAGATACTGACCCAGGATCGGGTATGAGATAGATAGATAGATAGATAGATAGATAGATAGATAGATAGATAGATAGATAGATAGATAGATAGATAGATAAAATATATATTATAATAGAGCATCTCAGAGGATGTGTCCATTAAGTGATGAGAGTGGCCGGAATGAAAAAGTGTCACAGAGTCTGTAGTTTGCTGTGCTGAGAGCGGTTGAACAGTATTATGGTCTGACTGCGCCGCAGCGACGGATGGAAGGGAGGAGGAAGGACCCGGCGCTGGCGCCGCTCACCCGGCTCTTTTTCCGGCACGTTCCGGGCCGGCTGCTCGGCTGACTGTAAAGCCACAGCTGCTGTTCCCCAGGCGCCGTTTCTGCCAGCCGCCCCCGCGCCTCACGCCCTGCCTTGTTTGGGAGGAAACAAATGGCAAATGGAAAGACATTAAGTTCCACATGTTCTGCACAGGTGTCAGCGTAATAGTGCGTGTCCTGCAGAGAGAAAGAGAGCAGCAGAGCATTCTGTTTACTCCTATCTAATCTCCCCCACCTGGGAGACAGAGGGGAGGCGGGCGAGGCTGGCGAGGCGGGCGAGGCTGGCGAGGCTGGCGAGGGGGGGTGGCTAGGAGTGTCCTGCACAGCTTTGTTTTCTGATCTCTTTTCTGTAAATTAGAATTAGTAGATTACAGAGCATTCGGTTCTGTGACTGATCTTTAATTTGTTGAGTTATCATATTTTTGATTTGCCATATAATGATGAATACATGGATAAATATAATAAATTAAATCATTTTCCATTTACTTTTTTTGTAATATAAGGAGTTCTGTTTAATTTGAGATTATTTTGGATCTATTCTTTTTTATTTTATTAATTTCATTGTTTAAAACATTTAAAAACATACGCATATCCCTTTTTTATATTGACTGTCATGGCTGGGCAGAATTCAGGCACATGCAGATGCAGATAAAAAAATATACTTTATTTACCATTTACTATTAATTAGAAAGGCAAAGTGTTTGTCAAACAGAGGTGACAAAGCTCAACAGTGGTGAACATGTCAAGACAACATCAAAGAGCAGGTAAGAGCAGGTAAAAATGTATGTTGTAAACAAAACAAGCTAAAAAACTAAATAGATAAACACAGGCAATAGGTAGATAGGTATAGGTAGGTATAGCACATTAATTCCATTTTTTGTGAAATCTGGTATAGGTTAAAAGCTTGCATTTTTTACTTTCCATGGTTTTTTCTAGCATGCTGAATGAGCTACAAGTGAATCATTATGTCAATAATATCAAATATCCTAAGCTTTTGCATTTTTCCAGCCTCAACTGCCTCGACTCAAACGTCCAAGGCCTAATTGCTCTTTCGGCTTCTTTGAGTTCGTAGCAATGCCCTTTGGTTTTAGCGATAAACCACCATGTCAATCAGCACGATGATGATACTGCGATTGGCTGAATTGTTTGTTGTTGTTGTTGTTGATTTTCCATCATGCTTTAACCACGGAAAATAATCATTAAGTCGTATTAAAGTAGTTTTTTTCTGAGTTCTTGCAGCGGAGGAAAAAAATAAACGACAAAAAAATACTACAGTGATGAGCCGGAGACGAGGAAAAGGAAAAGCTCAGCACTTTGGTAATTCTCGCCGGTCGAATTTCGACCAGCCACGGAATGCAGAAAATAGACAGCCACAAAGCTGGAATGATGAATGTGGGTCTGGGAAGCTGCAGACCCTCCTGTGACCGGGTCTCGAGAGTAGCTTTCAAAAACCAGACCCAAATGATGTCCCTCCGAGAGAGAGGGAAAGAGCGAGAGAGCAAGGGGAAGAGAGAAAGAGTGAGAGAGGGAATGAGCTGCAGGAGAGACAATCACGGAGAGATGGAGATGGAGAGAGACTGAGAGGAACGAGTGAGGAAGGAAAGAAGGAAGGAAAGAAGATGCCTCTCCGGGGTCCGGTGGGAGCCGCAGGCCGGGGCCTGGGGCCCGGTCATGTGTTTATTTACGGTGGCTGTATAAGAGTGGAGGTAAAGGAGCGCAGCATGGGCCAGCAGCTCTGACATCTTTACTGTATCTGGCGGCTGCGGTCTGCTCCAGCCCGTGGTCGGCCACAGGTGTCGAGTGTTACATGAGCTTTGATTTATTAGCAGCCTTGCAGCTCATCCACTGGATGCTACGCTGCCCTCTGCTGGCTGGAAGCCCATATTGGACTCAGGGGGGTGTTGAATGTGGTGGAGGAAAGCCCCCAGGCCCTGGCTGTGGTCAGTGGAAGCAAGGTGGATGACCTGGTGTGCTTTATTTCACTTTCTCTTTAAAACAGTCATTAAAAATAAGTTAAAAAGAGGAAAAATCTATTTAACAGGGTCTTAGGATCAATCCCTATCTGGTTCGAGTATTTTAATATACAGGAGTTGGACAATGAAACTGAAACGCCTGATTTTAAACCAAAATAATTTATTGTCCCGACGGACAGTTCTGGTGGAAACAGGAGAGTTGAGGTGCACATTGAATTCTGTCGTGATTTGATCAGCCGTGGTTTTATGTTTTTTGGATACAATCTGTGTAAGCACCCGAACATCCCTTTCAGACAGCTTCCTCCTACAGTGTCCACAGTTAATCCTGTTGGATGTGGTTGGTTCTTCTCTGTGGTATGCTGACA
Organism: Astyanax mexicanus; assembly: GCF_023375975.1. Classification (NCBI taxonomy): domain Eukaryota; kingdom Metazoa; phylum Chordata; class Actinopteri; order Characiformes; family Acestrorhamphidae; genus Astyanax; species Astyanax mexicanus. The sequence goes on from NC_064426.1 coordinate 1,914,603, forward strand.
TTACCCTGGATACCGTGGCTCTTGATGCATCACAAAGACTTGCTGTCTTGGTCACAGATGCTCCAGCAAGACGTGCACCAACAATTTGTCCTCTTTTGAACTCTGGTATGTCTCCCATAATGTTGTGTGCATTGCAATATTTAGAGCAGAACTGTGCTCTTACCCTGCTAATTGAACCTTCACACTCTGCTCTTACTGGTGCAATGTGCAATTAATGAAGATTGAACACCAGGCTGCTCCAATTTAGCCATGAAACCTAAAATCCCACCCTAAAATTAAAGGTGTTTCAGTTTTATTGTCCGACCCCTGTAATTTATTTTAATTAAATTTTTATATAAAATTAAAACTGCTATTTTATTGCAAAGGCTTTATGGTTTCCTGTATGTTCCTGTATATAGTACAGTTGATATATACTATCAACATATTTATGCAGGACTTTCCAAGCCTTTGCAGATGAGGATATTATTTTGGGTGTGTTTCTCCAGATTCAGGCCAAGGTGTGGGATTTTAAACGTGGTGGATTTTTTATTCAGTATTCAGTATATCAGTTTCAGGAGTTCAGGCCAAATTGGAGCAGCTCCTCGAACCTCCTCCAGCAGTGATAACGTCCAGCTGACCTCGGGCTCCGCACCGATGACTCTGCTGCTAATCGCTATCACTCACCTCTCGCGCCGCGAGCCCTGCTGAGCGCTGGCAGTAGGACGCGCTCGGGTCCTGGGATTTGGAGCAGGACAGTTGGAGCAGGACGCGGAGTTTCCTGCACCTTTAGTTTAAGGCCTCATAAATCTTGATTGCACGTTACGATATCTGCTGTGATAAATCTGCTGTTCTACTTCTGACAGCCAATCAGCAGCCTCGTTCAGGCTGCACTCGCGTTATAAAGGTTATTGAGAATGCACATTACAGCCTGATGGTTTGTTTAAGTGTTGTATCCTGATACATTAAGGCTTGTCTTCTGCTCTGATCCCACAGATTTATCTACTATATGCAGCCTGTAAAAGCCTATAGATTTCAGTACCACTGATGTAATTGTGTTTCTTATATTCTTGTGCATCAATCAATCAATCAATCAATTAATCAATCAAACTGTCAATCAATCAACCTTTATTTTAACTCAGAAGCACATTGAGGGCAACCCTCATTTTCAATGTAGCCAATCATTTACAAATACAGTGGTTGACATGATAAAGAAAATAATAACTACTTTTAATCATTTAAAAATAACAGTGAATAAAAGATACAAATAGATAAAATTAAAATAAAAAGGTATTATAGTAACAACACTTGGTTTATTAATTTGTTAAAAAATATTACTATAAGAAGATCACAAGAAGATAAAATTACTAAAATAAAAAGCTTTTCAAATGAACTAAAACTAACTTTTACAAGAAACAAGAAACTAAAAATGAAAATAGAAATTATCTAATTGATGTCTGATAAATATTATGTCTAAATCTGATATAAATATATTATAGTGAAAAATCACAAGTATTTAAATAAAAAAACCCTTAAATTTCATCCAAACATTGCCAGAAAAAAAGCCTGAATTTTTATTATTTCACATTCCTGTGGAACTTCAATTTTAGTATTTAATTAGTATTATATTTACAGTGTTAAAAATCATGAGAAACACATCAAAAAACTTTAGTTACTTAGACTTAAACCACTTTTTTATTTTTTAAATTAAGTAATAATGTAATTTATTTGACACTCTACTGATTCATCACTAACCTTTGCATGACAATTAAAATTTTAAAAAGTGATTAATCTGGGAAAATATGTTTTTTTTAAAGATAGATGAATCTTAAAAGTACTTTTAAGTTTATTTTTGTAATTTTAAGTCCTGTATAAGGCTATATCTTGTTTTTTTCTTACAATGTATACAAGAAGTTTCTAATCATTCCCTCACTTTTAATACTTTACATTGTTCTCCTGAGTTCCTGGGTTCCTGGGTTCCTCTGGGGGCTGAAATTCAGATGTGAACCGCTTCAGTTTGGGCGTAATGTGAACAGAGCGGTACACGCTGACGTGTGGCGGAGCGTATCTCGCTGTGTGTGAGAGAGAGCCGGGGTCATTGTAATGGCAGGGGTCTCCGTGTTTTAATGCCTTTGTGCGCAGGCAGAGGGAAGGCCGGCCCCGGGGGCCTCCAGGGCCCAGTAAGCGGATGGCAGGTCCACTCCATCAGCTGCGGAGCGCCTGAACTCTGCCTGAACTCCGGCGCCGGGTTTATTCCGCTGGCATCTGCCGCTCGGCCACCGGAGACGAGCAGCGAGGGGGACCTTTTGTCTCCATCCTCCTCCCAGCATCTGCTGGGCCATCTTTAGGAGTTTAATAATGGCCCTCACCTCCTGCCTTCCTGCCCACCTACACACACACACACACTCTCATACACACACACACTCTCATACACACTAATATATACACACTCACACACTTACACTTACTGTACATATGCTCACATATAGTATAGTGCTCTTCTGTATAGGGGACAAATCCCCCTTTAAGAACGATGTCCATTACCTGCACAGTGAGGGGGATTTAATGGGAACAGCAGCTAATTTACTTCTAAAGTGCTTCAAAAACTAGTATATTAAAAGTCTTTTCCTCCCAATATTAAAGGTAAGATGAGCCCCTACCTAAGGGCCATTATTAGAGTAATTAGCCCGGCTGGTGAGCTACATTTAATCATTTAAAAATAACAGTAAATAAAAAAAACAAATAGATAAAAATAAAAATAAGAATACTAAAAATATATAGAACAATAAAACTTGGTTTTATTGATAAGAAATTGGGATAAAAAGAAGATAAGATTAGTACAGTTAAAAGCTGTTAAAATTAAGCTAAACCTGTATAATACAGTACAGTAAAAAAATAAATCAATCAATCAAAAAAATAACAAAAATAATAGTAATAATAATAATACTAATAATAAAATAAACTAATCAAAATAAGTTAAAAAGCAATAATACAAAACTGTAAAAAATAAAATAAAAAAGAAGGAAAGAAGTAAAAATAAATTGAAGAAATAAAATAAAAAATAAAAGTTGAGAACAAATTATTATATAAGATATTATACAAGAATATCAAAAGAAGATAAGATTAATACAACAACAAAAAAAACCTGTTAGAACTAACTTTTACAAGAAACAAGAAACAGCAGCTAATTTAGTTCTATAGTGCTTAAAGAATTGAAGCACTTTAGAATATATTAAAAGTATATTAGAGTATATTTAAGTATATTAAGAGTATATTAAGGGTCTTTTTCCCCCCAATATTGAAGGTAAGATGACCCGACTACCTGAGGGCCATTATTAGACTAATTAGCCCGGCTGGTGAGCTACATTTAATCATTTAAAAATAACAGTAAATAAAATATACAAATAGATAAAAATAAAAATAAGAATAATAAAAATATATATAACAATAAAACTTGGTTTAATTGATAAGAAATTATACAAGAAGATCAAAATATTTTTTTTTAATGCTTAAATTAGGTGATAAAGTAATTTTATTGACACAATATGTGGTCACACATGTTCACTAAACTAAAAGTAGTTAAGAAATGTTTGCAAATGTTAAATTTAATTTAAAATACACTTAATTTATTAGAGTTTAAACATATGAGTTTACAGTGCAGGTTTAGTGTAGGAGATATAGTATACACAGCCATATACACACGCTCACACCAGGCTGCTGGTCAAGATCACAAGACCCCTGCTGGAGGTATCAGTGTGTGTGTGTGTGTGTGTGTGTGTGTGTGAGTGTGTGTGTGTGTGTGTGTGTGAGTGAGTGTGTGTGTGTGTGTGTGTGTTTATAAGTGTGTGTGTGTGTTGAATTAGGCATGGGGAAGGTTATTAGGGTGGTCAGAGAAATACGATGTGTCTTGTTTTATTACGTCCATCCAGTTATTTTTGCCGGCTCTCGTTTATTTCTCCATCCCTCCATCTTATTTTAGTGCCTCTCTCTCTCCCCTCGTCCTCTATCTCTCTCTCTCTCTCTCTCTCTCTCTCTCTCTCCAGGCGTACTCGCTTTCAGTCTCTTAATCCTGTTCTCTGTTCCTTTCATTTTTTCATTTTCACAATATGTCTTTACTCAATATATTTACACAACATCTTCACTTTCCCCCTTTCTCTCTTCTTTTCTCCTCCCTCACTCTTCTCTTCTTCCTATCTCTCTCTTTTATACCTGTTTGTCTCTTTTCCTCTTTCTCTCATTTACTCAACCCATCTTTCTTACTCTCTTTACTTAATCTCACCATCTCTCCTTTCTCCTCCCTGTCTTTCTTAACTAGTCTCTCCACTCGCTCAACCACTTTCTTTCTTTTTCTCTCTCTTTCTCAATCTCTCAATCTTTCTCCTCCCCTCTGTCTCTTACTCTCTCTCTACCTCCCTCCATCTTTCTCTCTCTCTCTCTCTCTCTCTCTCTAACTTTTTCCTCTTTCTTGCTCAACCTTTCTCTCTCTATCTCTCAATCTCTCCATCTTTCCTTCCCTCTCCCTCTCCTTTTAACTCCCTCTCCCTTTCTTTCTCTTTTCCAGTTGCTCAACAAATCTCTCTCTCTCCTTCTCTCTCTCTCTCTCTCTCTCTCTCTCTCTCTCTCATGCTCTCTCCATCTCTCTCTCACTTGCTCAACCTATCTCTCTGCCTCCCTCCCTCTTCCTCTCTCAGTTTCTCTTTCCCATTGGCTCAACCTATATCCCTCAGTCTCTCCATCTTTTCCTCTCTCTCCCTCCATCCCTCTCTCTCTCTCTCTCTCGCTCTCTCCATCTCTTTCCCACTTGCTCAACCTATCTCTCTGCCTCCCTCCCTCTTCCTCTCTCACTTTCTCTTTCCCACTGGCTCAACCTATATCCCCCAGTCTCTCCATCTTTTCCTCTCTCTCCCTCCATCCCTCTCTCTCTCTCTCTCTCTCTCTCTCTCCATCTCTTTCCCACTTGCTCAACCTATCTCTCTGCCTCCCTCCCTCTTCCTCTCTCACTTTCTCTTTCCCACTTGCTCAACCTATATCCCTCAGTCTCTCCATCTTTTCCTCTCTCTCCCTCCATCCCTCTCTCTCTCTCTCTCGCGCTCTCTCCATCTCTTTCCCACTTGCTCAACCTATCTCTCTGCCTCCCTCCCTCTTCCTCTCTCACTTTCTCTTTCCCACTTGCTCAACCTATATCCCTCAGTCTCTCCATCTTTTCCTCTCTCTCCCTCCATCCCTCTCTCTCTCTCTCTCGCGCTCTCTCCATCTCTTTCCCACTTGCTCAACCTATCTCTCTGCCTCCCTCCCTCTTCCTCTCTCACTTTCTCTTTCCCATTGGCTCAAACTATATCCCTCAGTCTCTCCATCTTTTCCTCTCTCTCTCTCCATCCCTCTCTCTTCACAAACACGCCTGCAACCATGCCCTTTCCTCTTCAAACTAATTACCTCGGCTACCTTGTACCCGAAGCCCCGCGGGACACTAACAACTGTCAGACCAGTATTATTTTTGAAATTTAAACAATCATCTTACGTGCGCTGCTGCTAAGATCCCGGCCTTTTCGGCAGCTTCGACCTTCAGTAATTAATACCCCAGGGCCCATTATTGGCAAAGCCTTTATCCTTTGGGCCAAGAAGCCTCTAACCCGCTAATTACGGGCAAGCAGCTAATCTTCCAGCGCGGGTGATTGACAGGTACACCTATTCTACTAATTGCCTGTTGCAGACAACACCTGGTGAACTGAAGCGTCTGGGGAGGCAGGATAGTACTGAAAACTCCTATGGGCCTCATGGGAAGCCTGGGGAGTTTTTTTCTGTTTTTTAGAGAGAGAGAGAGTGTGTGTGTTTGTATGTGTGTGTGTGTGTATGTGTGTGTGTGTGTTGTTTTGAGCAGTGTACGAGCAGGGAGTCTGTATGTGTGTGCTGTTGTGTAAGTGGAGGTTTTGTAAAGGTTTTGTAGTTCACATACATGCGTGAATTATGCGCGTGCATGTGTGTGTGTGCTTGTGTGTGTGTGTGTTCGCTGTGTGTGTGTGTGTGTGTGTGCTTGTGTGTGTGTGTGTTCGCTGTGTGTGTGTGTGTGTGTGTGTGTGTGTGTGTGTGTGTGTGTGTGTGTGTGTGTGTGTGTGTGTGTGTGTGTGAGAGTAAACAGCACTACCCTCCACAGTGTGATCTGGTGAAATGAAATGGTGTTTACTGAGCAGGTTAAAGTGTAACAGAGCACACTGAGCCACACTGTTTACAATTTTACTCAGTAATGATTAGCAGACGCTGCTCTTTTGATGTACAGATGGATGGCTGGATGGCTGGATAGATGGATGGATGGGTAGATGTTTGGGTGGATGGATGGATGAATAGGTGGACAAGAGAATGTGGAGATGATTGGGTGGATGGGTAGAATGACAGATGGATGGGTAGATGAATGGGTGGATGGATGGGTGGATAAATGGGTGGATGGATAGAGGGATGGGTGGATGTAGAGATGAATGGGTGGATAAGTGGAATGATAAGAGGATTGGTGGACGGATGAGTAGATGGATGAGTGGACAGATGAGTGGATGAGTAGATGTTTGGTTATTTGTTGGTTAGTCACATGTTTGGAGTGTTGAATAAAGGGTTTGCTTGTCCCTTGGGTTGGTTGGTTGGTAGTGCAGTAGTGAGGTTTCAGTGATGATTCAGTAGTAATGTTGCAGTAGTGATGTTTCAGTAGTGATGGTATCCTGGTGATGGTGCAGTAGTGATGGTATCCTGGTGATGGTGCAGTAGTGATGTTACCGCAGTAATGTTGCAATAGTAATGTTTCTGTATTGATGATACAGTAGAAAAGGGGAAGTAGTGATGTTTCAGTAGTGATGTTTCAGTAGTGATGATACATTAGTGACAATACAGTACTGATGATACAGTAGTGATGATACAGTAGCGATGATGCATTAATGATAAAGCAGTAGTGATAGTGAAGTAGTGATAATGCAGTGGTAATGACACAGTAGTGATTTTGCAGTAGTGATGGTGCAGCTCTGTGTGAGTATCTGGTGTAAGTGGTGATCACAGCGCCGGGTTCCTGCTCTTTAATTACAGAGCAGAAGCTGCCGATGCGCCGTTACCTGGGCCTCGACCTCGCCGAGCGTGAAAACTAGTGAACAGGCACCTAAACTGCTGACGCCTGCTCTCACCACCGCGCCCATATGCTGCCAGTCCCGCCTTTAATGCGGGTAATTTGAGTGGCATCAGCTGTGGTGAAAATTGGGGTCTCGGGGGATTCTGGAGCTTCTGGATAAGAAAACCCAGTCCAGACCCGACACTTCCATTATTACTGCTCTAAATTTTGTCAAAATGTTTTGAATATAAGCATTTTTTATTTGAATGTATTAACATGATTGTTTTTATGTGCTGCAGTGTTTTAAATGGATTTTAGCAGTAGCTCAAGATTCAAGCTATTTTTTTTTTCACTCCTGAAGAATCTTGGCTGGAATGATCAATTCATCTGTATTAACATTTTTCATTTTTATGATTATGAAATTATATAATAAAGATTAAAGGAGGATTGTCTTTCGATTTCTGAACAATTCCCTTTGTTTTGTACTATTATCTTTTGTCTACTTGATACAAATGTTCTCTTCTTTTGTCCCACTTTTGTCTTTATCTATTTTTATTTCATTTCTGTTTTGCTTTCCCTTTTTTCCACAATCTGTGTATTTTTTACGTCACTTTTCTCTCATTTTGTGTTGGTCTGTTTTGTTTTTGCGTTTCCTTGTCTTTCCTTTTTTGTCTTGTTTTTTTCTGTTTTGTCTGTTTTAGTTTCATTCAGTTTTTTGACAGCCTTTAGTTTACTTTCAATGCTATTAAAGGCTGTTTCTGACTGGAAAATATTGATAATTAAAAATGTATTTAATAATTAATTTACTCTGCACTGTTGACATTCCATACAGCGTAGTTTATTATTTTAATCCTATTTTTTCATTTAAAATTGTGTAACTGTAATTAATCTGTAATAATGTGAACTTTATCAGTAGTTACACTGTTATTACAATGATATTAATGTGTAATTACACAGTTATTAGAGATTCTTTGTATAAAATGGGACCAAACTTTCTGTACATCACACAGCACTATAAGAAGATCAGAAATCATATTATTATACATATCTGTATTTCTTTTCTAGATTTTGTGGAAATGTTGACACAGTACTATCAGTAATGGTATTATTACATCACATGGTTATTTCTTTATATATATATATGTATATATATATATATATATATACATATATATATATACAATTAAAAAGTACAAATAGGATATATATATATATATATATCCTATTTGTACTTTTTTAATTGTAGCAATTGAAAAAAAAGAACCAACTGTCTATATGTTTTTTAGGTTTTGCTTTTATTATGCTGCTTTATTTGACAAGATAAGGTAGTGTTTAACACACACACACACACACACACATATTCATCAGTCCTGTGTTGAGGAGGAAATCCAGCAGATCTGGTTTGAGCTGTGAGATTCAGGCTGGAAGCTGCAGGGATTAATTTAACGTTTTACAGTTCTCTTCTCTCTCCTCTCCGCTCTCGCGCTCTCACTCTCGCGCTCTCGCTTTCACTCAGTCCCAGACCGGACCGGACCAGACCTCCGAGATCAGCGCTGCTCTCGCTCTCCTAATCCGCACTCTAGTCTGATCCAGCCCAGATCAGATCCGGATCTGACAGAGCTTTTATTACTTCATACAGCTCTAATATTAATAACAACAAATTTAATAACTTACTGTATGAAGAGTTTCTGTTTTTTACAGTGTTTTCAGTGTTTAAAAATCTCAAACAGAGTCTTTCTCAAACGGACAAAATGTCAAGTTGATGCTTAATTTCTGTAACAGATCGTAAAATTAAATTGTCTTAATTGCTCTTTCCAAGAAATAATGAAAGTAATTTTACATGTAGTTGCAGGTATTTGTGCTTATTAACAATACAAGTGATTTTGCTTTAGAAAAGGGAATAATTCAGGCAGGTTTTCAGGTTTTCATTGACACATTTTGTAAAACTAAAGTGTGTAATTTTGTATTATTTTAGAGTGACTGGATATAAATATGTATTTTTCGTAAGTTTTCTTGCTGTTTTATTTCTTTTTTTAAATAGCGTATAAGGAATTTAAAGTTTTGCTAAACTTTTTTTGCATTTTCTTAAAGCTAAGATTAAATCAAAATTAGATTATTTATCTATTTTTAAGCAGAATTGTCTGTAGGTAATGAGTTGGAGAGAGAGAGAGAGAAAGAGAAAAAGTGAAAGATTGCTAAAAAGAGAGGACGAGAGAAAGCGATAAAAAGGAAAGTAAAACAGAGAGAGAAAAAAAGAGGGAAAGAGACAGAAACAATGAAAAAGAAAGAGTTTCAGAAAAAGAGAAGGAGAGAGATAGAGTAAAAGAAAGAGAGTTTCAGAAAAAGAGAAAGAGAGAGATAGAGTTAAAGAAAGAGAGTTTCAGAAAAAAGAGAGCAAAAGGCAAGAAGTGAATTATATAGATAGAGAAAGAGTAAAAGACAGAGAGAGTTAAAGAGAGAGAAACAAAAATAAATAGAGAAATAGGAAAAGAGTAAGAGATGGAGAGAGAAAGAGAAAGAGCGATAGAATGGATGAGAAAGAGTTAAAGAGAGAGAGAAACAGAGAAAGTGAGTCACATAGAAACACAGGAATAGGAAACGAGTGAGAGATGGAGAGAGAGAAAGAGTAAAAGAGAGAGAGAGGGAGAGGTAGAGTGCAGTTCTCGGGGGATGTGCTTAGTGCAGGGTTGATTTTGTGTAAATGTAACGACCCCCCCCCCTCTATCTGCCCCCCTCCACCCCTCCCTGCACTTGACCTTCCAGCAGATCCTCTGGAGGCTCTATTGATCTAAATAACATTATGATGCTATTAGCATAAAGCACAGGACAACAACCCCACCCCCCCAACCCACCCCTCCTCTGGCCTCGGAGAGAGACCCCCCCCGACCCAGGGTCAGTTCGGCCAGGGGGGTAATAAGCATTACAGTGCAGTTGAGAGAGGGGGCGGGGTCATAAATGAAGAACCACACGCTGACCAATCATGAAGAAATGACTTTATTGTGACGCTACATTGAAGATCATTCTAAAATTATGCAATCAAAAGTCATTTTTTTGTGGTTTTTGAGTTTCCACTGGTTTATTTCACACAAATCATACAGTACAGTACAGGCCAAAATTTTGGACACACCTTCTCTTTTTTTTCAATGCGTTTTCTTTATCTTTTTATGTACTTAACAAAAAAAGGTCAAATAACTAAAAAAAACATTTTATATTCTAGTTCTAGTTTTTTTAAAATAGCCCCCCTTTGCTCTGATTACTGCTTTGCACACTCTTGGCATCATTCTCTCAATGAGCTTCTTTAAGAGGTGGCCACCTGAAATGAAAAGTTTTCCAACAGTCTTGAAGGAAGGAAGGAGTTCCCAGAGGTGTTTATTAGCACTTGTTGCTCCTTTGTCTTCTTCACTCTGTGCTCCAGCTCACCCCAAACCCAAACCTCAAATCTGGATTGAGTTCAGGTCCGGTAATGTTTTCTTTTTTCCTATTAAATATTGTAAGCAACTCTTGTGCAAAAACCTTAAGTCCAAACACCGTGTGAAGAAAAACATGAATTTATGAATTGCATATATAGATGATATTTTCACAAAAGCAGTACTATACTAAAACCTATTTGCAGTTCTGGAACAAAATAATAGAGCACTTAAAAATGAGTTTCTTTGATTTTACCAAATTAAAAACCTCTGGAATATAATCAAAACCATCAAACCACCAAACTGAACTGCTTGAATTTTTGCACCAGGAGTAAAGCAGCATAAAGTTATCCAAAAGCAGTGTTTAAGACTGGTGGAGGAGAACATGATGCCAAGATGCATGAAAAAAAAACTGTGATTAAAAACCAACCAGGGTTATTCCACCAAATATTGAATATTTCTGAACTCTTAAAACTTTGTGAACTTTATGAATGTGTGAGGTCTGAAAGCTCTGCATCTTTTCTGCAAACGTTTGTACACCTCTTGTAATTTTATTTATTAGGATTAATTTTTAACTTAGTATTTTAGCAACACACACGGCACATCATTTGACCTGTTGTTTTGTTTTTTAGTCATTTTTTGTTTAACATTGTACATGAGCTCAGATGTTTTATGGATTATTAGTGGAGAGAAGATTTAACTCAGAAATGATATTAGATAAAGAGTGTATTTGATAAATTCAGCGATTCTGTATCCGAGCTTATCTGTGCCAGTTAAAGTGAAACTGCAGATGCTGGTGATGCTGAGCGTAGCAGTGGTTCAGGGCTGGTGTGGGTGATGGATTCTGTGCTGTTTACAGAACAGAGCAGATCTGCTGGAGCAGAAATCAGGAGATAAAGCCAAACTCTGATGGAAAAGCTGATGATTCTTTATTACTGTAGAAAGAAGCTCAAACACTGAACACAGAACAGACGCTTACTGACGCTTACAGTCGAAATAAAGAGCTCAAAACACACAAAAGCCATGCATTAACTCTCTTAACTAATCATGGGTGTGAAACTAAACCAATCAGAGTGTCTCTTGCTGCTCATCATTCTCTTTAAGAGTAGATCAGGTGAGCTCTGACTTTGGTGGATCGCTATTGTAACGGTGCAGCTACCTGGAAACTGAGCTGCTGGTTGATGCTGTGAAGGAGCTCCAGCAGCTCATTTACGGGAACAGCAATGTTATTTTATTTACTATTCTGTTTATTGTTGATGTAAAAGTTTGGTTTGGGCACTTCGGTGCACCTCCTTCGCCGAGATAGTGATGAATGTCTGACTGTTGGCGTCTGTCTAGGTTGTATTCAGTCAGTGGAGCTCCTGTTTTCTGTTACCAAGATAAACAAGATAAAACTCCAGAAATTTAGCTGAACTTATTGATTCAGTAAAAATAAATGAAGTAAAGTTTACTAAAAGAAAGGATTGACTGAAGTTCAGTTCACTTATTTACTCTGTGTAACATTTCAAGTCTTGAAACCGAGCTAAAGTTACTTAAATTTATCTGAAATTAAATGTACTTAAAAAAGCAAATGCAGAAAGTTGCTAAACTTTTTTTTTTTTTAAAGCAAATGTTACTCATTTTTTTCAGTTTTTTTTCAGTGTATAAGATCCTCATGCTGTATATTTTATTGAGTTTAATTTAATAGTTTATTTAACAGGGACAGTGTACATAAGTTGACATTACTGTAAATGCACCAGAATTAACCTAAAGGCTATTTTTCATCCGCTGTCCCTGGACAGATCTTGAAATTGTCTACCTAAAAAAAAACAACATGAAGATTACAATGAACAATGATAATATAAAAAAGAGCAATAATACAGCTGTAGCTGAAAAGACTCTCTAACTAAAGGTAGAGTGAAAAAAAGAACTGTAGTATATACTGTATACTACTTCTTAACCTATCAGAAACACAAGTATATAAAGCAGGTCTTCTTCTTCTTCTTCTTCTTCTTCTTCATCCTCTGTTCTGTAGGAATAAGTGGTGTTGGCCTTAATTAGACGTATCTGGAATATTATTACATCAAAGATACATCATTAACTCCCTGCAGCAGCAGCACCCAGGCTTTATTTTATTATAACACATCGTCCCAAATAATTACCAGCAGCAGAGAAGGAGCGGCTGTAATTAAAGCTGCAGGTCTGGATCAGCAGACGAGCCGTGAAGCCGTGGAGCCGCCGCTTCCTCGCCGTTTCCTGCAGAACGCGGCGCTCCGGCCGGCCTGCAGCGCGAGCCGCCGCCGCCTCCGACCCGCAGACTCCTCACTCGTCTGTCATGTGGTTTATCTCTCTCTCTTCGGCGGCTGAATAATTCACTAGATTAGAGCACACTGATTGCATTTTTAAGGATTTAGCGCACGCTGGGGACCGGCAGGCTTCAGCGAAGCAAAATAATCAGTCAAGGCCAACAGAGCGCCGCTGCTAACCAGCCTGTACTCATATAACCTACACTGCTCTTACAGCACAGAGACAAGAAGCTTTATTATTACTGTGTTACACAGTAAACCTGCCGGAGTTCACTGATGAACTGATAAAATGATAAAAGATAACTTAGATAAAAACTTAAGACCAAAAATAACTTATAAATACAGATTATAAAATTCTGACCAGTCAGAATTAAAGAGGCAATTAAAGAGAATTATACAACTTTATACAACATGCACTTTCTTTATACAATCAATCAATCAATCAATCAATCAATCAATCAACCTTTATACATTGAGGGCAACCCTCATTTTCCATGTAGCCGAGCTCATTTACAAAAAACAGAGATTGGCATGACAAATAAAATAATAGCTAAATTTAATCATTTTAAAATAACAGTAAAGAAAATATAAAAATTGATTTTTAAAAATGTCATTATTAAGCATTATTAACTGTAAAAAAACTGTCATGTTCCAAATAGTGATTCAACATTAATTTATACTGTTAAACCTCAGATTTTACTAGATGCTTATTAAAAATTATATTTTCCATCAGCCATCTTTAACATTTCTGTTAATAACTTTATTCATTTAACTATAATAACATATTGAATGAATAAAAAAGGACTTTCTGTAATTATGTAAAAAAATGTTTTTACTGTTCTTTTTATTGATGTTGTAAAAAGTGCTTAGTAATGTTTTTAAAGTTCTATTTATAAACCCTTTATAAACAAGCCATAACTAAATATGTTTACTCAGATATCAAAAATTGCTTATATGACGAAAACGCTGCTTTCCATAACTCAGCTGTAAATAGAGAATGACCCCTTTATGATATAATTATACGTCCCAAATGTAATTCACAGGTTATAAGACTATACAGCTCTTTGAAAACCCTCATATAAAATACTGTATATGTATTAAACATTTTAAACTTTATAAATACTGTGGATAACATGCTTTATTAATGTAAAAATAATTCATTTGTATAAGTAAATCTTGAGAACTTTATTCTTTAACACTCCTCCAGGTTCCTTCAGGTTCCTCTTGAGTCTCTACGGTGCAACAAACTCGTATATCCTGTGTTTACAGGATTACAGCACATATGGGACGTGTAATTATGTCATACAGGATATACATACTAACATAATATTACATAGGGGACTTCTAATACCTATATATGTATATACTGTATATTAAATTAGGAATACATTATTATCACATACAGTACCAGTCAAAAATTTGGATGTACCTTAAATGTAGTGTTTTTTTTTTCATCAAATGTAGTTAAAATGTTCTGCATTGTAGATTAATACTAAATTCACAGGACTATTAAAGAAAAACAAATGCAATTATTTATTAAACCAAAAAAAGTGTTGAAGAAACCAGAATGTGTAAAGATTTTACATTCTTCAAAGAGCATCAGTTGTAAAGTTCTGAAGAGGCAAATCATTTAATAAGTTACTTTATTTCAGTAATTTAGTTGAAAATGTGAAACTTATATATTATAAAGACGTATTTAACACATAGTGATCTATTTTAAGAGTTTATTTATCTTTTATTGTTGATGATTATGAAGCTTACGGCCAATGCAACCCCAAAAATCAGTGTCTCAGAAAGTTTTAATATTATATGAGACCATTTGGTACTTTTGGCAGTGTGGGCAGTGTGCCAAGTCCTGCTGGAAAATGAAATCTGCATCTCCATAAAAGTTGTCAGAAGAGGGAAGAATGAAGTGCTGTAATCAATGCTATAAATGCTATTTATAGGTTTATGTTTGAGTAAAATTAACTTTTTTGTTTTATTCTATAAACTACCGACAACATTTCTCCCAAATTCTAAATAAAAATATTCTCATTTAGAGCATTTATTTATTATATGCATAAAATGAGAAATGGCTAAAATAACAACAACAAAAAAAAAAAGATGCAGAGCTTTCAGACCTCAAATAATACAAAGAAAACATAAAATTCATCTTCATACAGTTTAAAAAGTTCAGAAATCAATATTTGGTGAATAACCCTGGTTCTGTTTTTTAATCACAGTTTTTTTTTCATGCATCTTGGCATCATGTTCTCCTCCACCAGTCTTACACACTGCTTTTGGATAACTTTATGCTGCTTTACTCCTGGTGCAAAAATTCAAGCAGTTCAGTTTGGTGGTTTGATGGCTTGATGATCATCCATCTTCCTCTTGATTATATTCAATTCGAACTCATCATTTTTAAGTGCTTTCTTATTTATTTTTTTCCAGAGCTGTATAGTGTTATAGGTGCAGAGGCTAAATACTGCTAATATCTTTATTTATTTATTTTTATTATTTTGAGCATTATTCTGAGTTTATCAGAGCGGAGTTTCCTCCTCTGGATGTTCAGGTGAGGTTGAAGCTTTTGTTTCAGTGTATTTTTTATTTTTTTGGAGACAGTGTTGGACCGCACATGTGTGGTAATGAGTGAGTGTGTGTGTTATGTGTGTGTGTGTGGGTTTAAAATAAGCCCGCAGCATGTTGGAGTGAGCGAGCGCAGGACCGCTGGGGTACGGCGGCGAGGCTCGGAGAGGAGAACAGCTCATTTATCAAAATTGTTCTGCAAAAATGATTTATCTGCTCATCGTCCTGCACAGATGTCTTTAATGGAGGCGATGCCCAAGAGGTGCTGTTGATTTTTGGGGGGTGCAGAGCGGAGGTGGACAGAGGGGCACGGAGGCGGGATGGGGAGGGGGACTGGAGGGGTGTGTGTGTGTGTGTGTGTGTGTGGTGGGGGGTAAAGGATCTACAGGAGCAGTGCTGGGCCAGACAGAGGACCACAGTGACGGACGCCTACAGTGGGCAGCTGCTCTTTCTGCAGGTGTGTGTGTGTGTGTGTGTGTGTGTGTGTGTGTGTGAGAAAAATGTTCCTACTTTACACACACTATAAAAACAGAGTTTTGATATAAATAGTTCCTTGTACTCAAAGGTATTATATTGTTCTTTACAGGGTCAGATGTGTTCCCTCTGTAAGATATATTAATTATACATTTTTATGTTTGAAAGCCAGAAAAAAGCCAATATTCAGTAGATGATAATGTTTATAATCTTTATAATATTTACTGCTACAACAAAAAGACTTTAACTGAAGGGTACTCTGTTGTACCTTAATGTAAGGTACAAAAATTTACTTATTTTTCTTAGTGTGTAATAAGTGTCTGTAATAACTGTGTAATTACAGTGTAACTACTGGTGTAATACAAATTACTACAGATTTATGTAATTACACACATGTCAACATCAATCATGGTGTGTGTGTGTGTGTGTGTGTGTAACTTTTCACATGTACACGTGTTTAGAATAAGCTGTGTTGTATGTAATTAGGCCTTTATACAAGCATATGCAATTACATAACCTGTACTACCAGTAGTTAAATTTATTTATTTCTAATTTTCTGCCATCTGATCGAAAGCGCGCCATCTACCCACCCAGAGAGAAGAAAACCAAACGTGTTCTCTCAGGGCTCCAGCAGCTGATGGCAAGCTGCATGACCGGGATTCGAACCAGCAATCTACCAATCTGCTGGACCACTCAGCGCCCACACTTAAGTGTGCATGCGCATGTTAACAATTGCAAATACTGTATAACAATAATACAAATTAGGCTCATTATTACTACATGTACATGTATTATATTAAATATATACCTGTATGTTTTCTTAAATATCTTCCATATACTTAAATATATGCAGTATATTATTAAATGTACTGTATATGCTTACATGCATAAAATATATGAATAAAAGTAATTTTGAAGAATTTCCATTGGTCTATTTATTAATATATTTGGACACAGTGTTAGGAACAGTTTGTAGGTTCCAATTATGTAGTAAACTAAAAATCGACAAAAAGGAAGGTTCTTTTTTTTTTTTTTTTTTATTAGACAGTAACGATAAAACAACAATAAAACATATCACATATATTTTCATGTGTACAAATACACATTTTGATGGATATAATTGTCTATATCACACTATCATTGATTACATAACATACATTCTTAAAATGTAGATTTATAGCTTAGTATTAATTTATTTATATTATCATTGTTACAAAAATATATTTACACATATAAACACACATGACCCCCCCCCCCTCGCTCTACCCCGCTCTGCATGGGTCCTCTCGGGCCCCAGATCTTCACAATCCATTTCCAGTGGTCCAGCAGGCTGCGGCCCCCTCAGGCCCCCGCCGTGCCGGCCATGTTTCAGGAGGACGGGGGGGGTGGGGGGGTTGAGCTGGGGGGGACAGAGTCGGGGGAGACGAGCTGTAACCAGATCAATGTAGTGGAACAGGAGTCAGAGGGGCTTCACCCAGACATCTGCAGCCATTCAGGGCCTACCAGGTTCCCCACCTCGCCTAACCTGCACCACCCCTCCACCCAAACACCCCCCTCTTACCCCCCCCTCCCCCCTGCCGGGCACACACTGTGTTCTGTGGCAACTTTCCAGTGGTGTCTGGGAGATGTATGGAGGCCGATTAAGGGTCATCTTCAACACTGAGATTCAATGTTGGGATGAAGATACTGTTTTACTTTGTATACCAAAAAGAAGGTAGCCCCAGGGAAAAGACTACACACTGACAGTGCATGTTAGTCACTGGAGTGCATTATCAGTATGCAAATAGATGGGGCCAGCAACACATCCTACAATTATTTTACCAGCCTCACAATAAGAACATTTTAAAGTGCATTTTGTATTATTTGTGTATAAGAGACCCCCCCCTCTGTAACACAGTGAACTAAACACAAAAGTATTGGGAGAGATGCTCATTCATCGTTTCTTATGAAATCAAGACTAATAAAAAGAGTTTTTCTTGCTTTTGTTGGAGCAGCGGACTTTTCTTATAGATTTTTCTATAGCATTGCTGTAAGGGTTTGATTGCACTCAGCAAAAAGTGCATTGGTGATTTTCTTAGTGAAGCTGTTAGATGATGATGATTACCAACCTTAACCTCATTCCAAACTTTATCCCCAACCTCATCCCCCATCTAATCCACAAACTCATCCCCAATTTCATCCTCAACCTCATCCCCAATCTAATTCCCAACCTCATTCCCAATCTCATTCCCTACCAAATCCCCAATCTAGCCTCCAACCTCATCCCCAACCCCATCCCCAACCTCATCCCCAATTTCATCCCCAAGTTAATCTCCTACCAAATCCTCAATCTAATTCCCAACCCCATTCTTAACCTCATTCCCAATCTAATCCCCAACCTCATTCCCAATCTCATTCCCTACCAAATCCCCAATCTAGCCTCCAACCTCATCCCCAACCCCATCCCCAACCTCATCCCCAATTTCATCCCCAAGTTAATCTCCTACCAAATCCTCAATCTAATTCCCAACCCCATTCTTAACCTCATTCCCAATCTAATCCCCAACCCCATCCCCAACCTCATGCTCATCCCCAATCTAATCCCAACCTCATTCTCAGTATAATCCCCAACCTCATCCTCAATCTCGTCCCCAACCTCATCCCCAATCTAATCACCAATCAAATCCCCAACCTCATTCCCATCCTCAACCCTAATCCCCACCTATTTTAGTACTCTATTGGCAATAATGTCTCTTCAACAAAAACTACAGTAAAGCTGTGTTTTATGGATCAGCAATGGCTGCAACTTAAAGCAGCTGAATGCATCCATTAAAAGAAGAGTATTACCGTGTATTAAAGATGCTGGCTATGGCTTTTACTTGCTAACATCCTATTTTTGTGCAGTGTAAGTACTGTATCTCCCTCTCTCTCCCTCTCACTCTCTCTCTCTCTCGCTTGCTCTCGCGGCCCTCGGTGAGTGGTAATGACACAGAGCAGGCCTTAATGCACCTACCAAGACAGTGATTATCACCTGGCTAATCCTGCAGTTCATTAGCTGGCGCTCTTAATAATGAAGTGGGGGAAGTGGCGAGGTCCGGGGAGACGCGCCGCTCGCTAAACCCTCGCATTAGCGGCCGCAGTATCACAGGGCTGAACAGGTGCCGCCGCCCCCGGGTCCCCTCCGTCTCTCTTCAGTCCGGCGCCGGTTCGCTGGTCCGGACCCGGGTCCCCCCCGCCCCTCGGATGCTCCGGTCAGCAGCAGCAGCTTCGCGGCTTTATTGATCATCAGTGAGCGGAGGAAACTAACACGCCGCCTGTTCACTTAACTGACATTTATGTTTCAGTCGGGGAATTGAAGAGTTCCCTAAACGCTCCCTGGTGTTCCTGTGAGTTTCTGTAACAGTCGGATTATAAGAGGTTAGAGTACAGCGCTGTTCAGGAGCCTGGAATTACTATTATAAACAGTGTAATTTCATATATTTAGATACAATTACAACCTGTATCACCTGTAACCCCATAATTTGTATGAACTCAAATAAAAGACATGAAATGGGAACTTTTCTCTGATTTTGTTATTTATAGGTTTATGTTTGAGTAAAATGAACATTGTTGTTTTATTCTATAAACTACAGACAACATTTCTCCCAAATTCCAAATAAAAATATTCTAATTTAGAGCATTTATTTACAAAAAAGCTTTCAGACCTCAAATAATGCAAAAGAAAACAAGTTTATATTCATAAAGTTTTAAGAGTTCTATCTATCTATCTATCTATCTATCTATCTATCTATCTATCTATCTATCTATCTATCTATCTATCTATCTATCTATCTATCTATCTATCTATCTATCTATCTATCTATCTGTTTGTGAGTTGTGTGTTGTATGAACCTGAAACAAAGAGATAAACAAACACACACACACACACACACAAAAACACACACACACACACACACACACACACACACACACAGGGTCATGGCATTGATAATTACCTGATACACACTGTAAATCAGCTGCACTGTATTTCCTCTACCGCCCAACCTGTTATTACTCCGGTCCGACTGGGTTCATATACCTGAGGGCGTGCGCACACACACACACACACACACTTTCTCTCTCTCTTATACAGACAGAGACAGACTCTCTGAGGAGTGTGTGTGGTCATGAATAATACAGGGTGAGAATTTGACCAGTGGCCTGTGGCAGACTCCACTGTGTGTGTGTGTGTGTGTGTGTGTGTGTGTGTGTGTGTGTGTGTGTGTGAGTCTAGTCTGTATGGCCACAGTCGATCATCATAAAGATCAGTGACCAGACGCCATAAAGCCTTTATACTAAAGTTTTAGTACACGAGAATATAAACCTCTTTATCTGTACAATAAGTATTAATATTAACATTAAAATAATATAAATAATATAATATAAAAAGTAATGATTTTACATTACTGTGTTCATAACTTTGTTTTTAATGCTGTCTGTATGGAGTCTCAATAAATGGATTTAAAATAAATAATAAAGCTAAATATAAATAATAATAGAATTAATATACATGAAATTGCATCTATATCCTAATCAACAATAACAATATTATTCATAAAAAAATAAAACAGATGGAATACAGATGAGTGGGTGCCCAAACATTTACATTAAACTTTGTATTTGTAATTATGATCTAAATAATTACTCAAGTAGTTACTGATTTTTGAGACATTTGGGATTTTATTACTAAAACTAAACACATTAGTAAAAACTGTTATTTTTTACAGATAAGGTTCCTTTTTTAAAATTAACATCAAAATAGTGTATGAATTCATGTGAAATTGTAGGTTTCATGTCATAAATATAATTAAAGAAAATTGTTTATTATTATTAATAAATTAATAATAATAATAATAATAATAATAATAAGAAGAAGAAGAAGAAGAAGAAGAAGAAGAAGAAGAAGAAGAAGAAAAACAAGAAAAACAAGAACAACAAGAAATATGTTTGAAAATTAGTAAACTAATTTTGATAGATAAAAGAAAATATCTGTTTAAATTTTAAACTTAAAAAAAGAAAAAAAAAATAGCAGTATTTCTAAAGTGTGTTTAAAAGGCAGAAACATGAAATTGGATTACACTTTATTGTTTTTTGAACACTTATTACCTTAAATTTTTATATTTATTATTATATTATTTATTTATATTTAGTTTGAAAACTGTAAATGTATTAATCCCTTATATTTCTCAGCAGTTTAAAGCATTTCTATTGGTCCGTTCATCATCTGTTGCTCAGCTCATCAGCAGCTCATCACAGCGGTTAGCCGCTAACGCTAAACCCCGTCACACTGACTGTGTTCTTACAGTACAGAACAGGGGAGGCTCTGGCCTGAGATTAGCGGCGGCGCTCATTAGCGGCGCTGCTCGGGTGCGGGTCCTCTCCGGGCCGCCGGTCGGTTCCTCCGCTCGCCGTGTTTAATGGAGACGTGCTGCCATGATTTATTCAAACGACAAACGCGGGTTTTCCTCTGGTTTTATGTGGAGGTATTAGTCACTGGGTGCTAATGTCAGATTACCTCGCTGGCCATTCAGCCCGTGATAAATGACTGAGACAGGCAGTAAAAAATAGATCAAAACCGCCGGGACGAGACAGGAGGAGGAGGAGGAGGAAGAAAAAGAGGAGGAAGAGGAGGAGGAGGAGAATAAGAGGAAAGAACTGAAGGGCCGGTAAATCATTTTAGTGAAACGCCCAACAGAGCCGCAAAATGCCACACATTATTCCACTGCCACGACTAATCAAAGCACACGCCGTGATTAGAGAGATAGAGAGAGAGAGAGAGAGAGAGAGAGAGAGCAAGAGAGAGATAGAGCAAGAGAGAGAGAGAAAGAGATAGAGCAAGAGTGAGAGAGACATATTGTTGATGATTATGGTTTACAGCCAATGAAAACCCAAAAATCAGTGTCTCAGAAAATTTAAATATTACATAAGTCCAATTGGTACTTTTAGCAGCGTGGGCAGTGTGACAAGTCCTGCTGGAAAATGAAATCTGCATCTCCATTAAAGTTATTATCAGCAGAGGGAAACATGAAGATGAAGTTCTGTAAGATTTTGTGGGAAACACTGTACTGCGCTTTTTCGGACTAGATAATAAAACACAGTGGATCAACACCAGCAGATATCAGACATGTCTCTCCAAACCATCACTGATTGGTGGAAACTTCACACTAGACACTAGGTGTGTCTCTCCACTCTTCCTCCAGACTCTGCTCCCTTCATTTCCTTTAAATGAAATGTAAAATTTACTGATGATCAGTGATGGTTTGGAGAGACACGTCTGTCATCTGCTGGTGTTGATCCACTGTGTTTTATTATCAAGTCTAAAATCTTACAGCACTTTATGCTTCCCTCTGCTGATAACAACTTATAATGGAGATGCAGATTTCATTTTCCAGCAGGATTTGGCACACTGCCCACACTGCTAATAGTACCACTAGATTCTGATTTTCATTGGCTGTAAGCCATAATCAATAACCATAGACAATAAAAGAAATAAAACTGATATAAGTTAAGTAAGTTTCATATTTTGAACTAAAGTTACTGAAATAAAGCAAATTTTCAATGATATTCAATTTTTTGAGATGTACAAGTACATATTTTTATTTGTTAGTGCCAAGTTTTTTTTTTTTTTTTTTGCTGTGTAATGTACTGCTTTCAATTCTACTACTAGTAGTACCAATACTGATAGAATAGAATTGCCATGTTTTCTTGTAGGAATTTATTTGATATAAATGACTAAATACTGCATGTTGCTCAGGTCTATATCAGCGCTGGTGTGAGCGTGGGCTTGTAAATATTACTATAGGTCATTTCTAAGTGTGATTTTATTGTACATTTTGATCAGTTTTTAATTCATGTGTTCTGAAAGGTCACTAAAGGTCATGCTGGTGGTGCTGCTGGTTGAGCAGGTTCTCTGTGTGGATCTCTGAACTCTCTGTAATTCCACTTTTTTTAGGGTTGTTTAGTTGCGTCTGCGTTTTACTGAAACATGAGATGTAAATGAAAGCAGCGCTGTCGCTGAGCACGGGCGGCGTGTATCACCCAGGGCGTTGCACCTTGTCTTCTGAGCGCCGAGACTCGCTCTGAATCTGCAATCCCTCATGCAGCAATTAGCATCACGCAAGCAGATGAAGTTGTCTTAGCTTTCAGCAAGTCCGCCTTCCCCCACCTGCAAGGCCAACAGCGACGAAATAATCACTCCCCTGCCCTCCTGCACGCCGCGCACTCCACGCCGCGCACTCCACGCCGAGTTCATGAAAAAGTCAGCACTTCTCCGGCCTCCTGAGAGAGAGAAAGAGAGAGAGAGAGAGAGAGAAAACAGACGTGCATTATTTAACTTGTTGTACGCCTGACTGACTGCACCGAGTGTTGTCTCTCTTTAGTGCCAGTTCTCCCCAAACCGGACCGCAGAACCCGACTGCAGGGGTTCTGTAGCCGTCGGACAGAACCAGGCCTCAAAAGCCTGAGCGCCATTAGCATCGTTAGCATAATCAACATGCTAATCTGAGCGCTAAGCTATACCTGCAATATCAGCCTCCCTGAGAGGTTAGAAAAAGGCCTGTAACTGTAAAAACCTTCATACTGCTTCATATATTTATCTCAATTTGTCTTTATAAACTAATCCATAACATAAAGACATAGACGTTTTAACCCCTTTTTTTTACTTTTTAACAGGTCGGGATTTTTGTCATTTGTCTTCCTGACATTTCAGCACTAAATCTCCAGGATTTCTATTCAAGCATTACGTATAAAAAGCTTTAATGTTTGATAGAGAACATTACTGAAAATCATAATTGTAATTTTGGTAATTCGAATTCTAATCTGATTATGTCAAAATTTGGTGAATGAAAATCATAAAATTGGAAAATTGTCTCTTTCCTGAACTTCAACTTAAAATCAATATTTCCCTGAATACAAATCAATCAGTTCATGTCCCCCAAACTTTTAGTTTCAATATGTTTGTCTAGTTTTCACGTCTTTAGTTTCAAACCTGCAGAATTTGAGTTGATTTCTGTTATTGATCTGGAATTATTCAGTGGAGTAGAGAGAAAACAGGCAGCTTCTCTAAGTGTCCTGTAGGAGATTTCAAAGTTATTAAATAAGTTATTTTACTGCTAAAAAAAATCATTTTAATGGGTTTTTAATTCTGTTTCTTTTAAAACACAACATAGAAAAAGCTGGATGAAATCATATAGCAGTATAGTGATACTGATAGACTATTAACATGAAGTTAATCATTTTAATTTCTGTTTAAATTAGCTACATGATGTTTAAGCTGATGTTTAATCAACTGTGGTGTCCTAACCTCACATAAACCATAAAACACAGTGATTACTGTATAAACCCAGGATCATACTGCTGTTTAAAACAACTGAGACATTTTCACAAAAACTGATAAAATCATTAGTTGATAAGAAGTAGCTAAAAATAATAACATCAACCACAATGGGTCCTATTTTAGTGATCTACTGTATAGGTAAACTGTCAATCACGTACCACACAGCCTGATTTAGGTTGTGCCAGTGTGTCTTTGCTATCATAACGACAGGTAAAGTACACCTTGTGCAGCTCAAAACATGCTTGAAAAAAGTCTAATGTACTATTTCCCCTAATTAATAATGGGCCTATTTAATTTTGGATATAATATATACCAAACCAGTCAGTGTGTCACTTGCTTATCATATTCTTTAAGAGCCAACTGCCAAACTTTGATTTTGGCGTATTGCTATTTTAATGGCGCAGCGCTTCTGGGCTTTTTAGAGGAAACTGATCTCCTTGTTCATGTTGTGAAGGATTGCCAGCAGCTCATTTATGGGACTGATTTCTACCTTTAGATCAGGTGATCTGGGCTAAAATTTAAAGGTAAGGTAAAGACAAAGATGACAAAATTGATTTTGAACATCCCTTTCTCTTTATCTCTCTCTCTTTTGTCCTTGGCTGTGGCCGGTAGACAGTCAGTGGAGCTGAGGGGTGAATTAGTATTCATTTTTTCTCACCTATCGATTACCCGCTAGAAACAGAGCGAGTTGACAGCAGCTCAGAGCCCTGGAGGCCGACGCCTCCAAAATAAATAAATAAATAAATAAAAACAAATAAAACAACAGAGCGGGAAAAGTGTCACAAAGCCGAGCTCAGAACTGAGTCTGAATCCCTGCTGTTCTCGACAAACTGCTGCCAGCTGGAGGGTCAGACATGTTTATACCATGATTATATCAGGAGTTATGTCATGCTTATGGCATTTATGGCAATTATGTCAGGAGTTATACCACATGTTTGCCATGCTTACTTCCGGAATTTATGTCATGGTTCAACATGGTTATAGCATGCTTACATCAGGAGTTATGACATGAATATTCCATACTTATGTTGGGAGGACTACTTACATCAGGAATTGATGTCATGTTTATGTCATGCTAATGCCAGGAGTTGTGTCATGTTTATGTCATTCTTGTATAAGGAGTTATGCCATGCTTATGGCATGCTTACGTCAGGAGTTATGTTTTGTTTATGGCATGCTTACATCAGGAGTTATATCATGTTTATTCCATGCTTATATCAAGAGTTATATTATGTTTATGCAATGCATATGACAGGAGTTATGCAATGTTGATGCCGTGCTTTTATCAGGAGTTATATCATGTTAATGGCATGCTTAGGTCAGGAGTTATGCAATGTTTATTCTATGCTTATGTCAGGTGTTATGCCATGTTTATACCATATTTACTTCAGCAGTTTTGCCATGCTTATGCCATGTTATGCCAGGACTTATGCAATGTTTATGCAATGATTATAGTAGGAGTTATTCCATATTTATGCCATGCTTATATCAAGAGTTATGCCATGTTTATGGCATGATTGCATTAGGAATTCATGCCATGTTTATACCATATTTACCTTAGAATTAATACCATGTTTGTGTCATGCTTACTTCAGGTGTTATGCCATGTTTATACCATGTTTATATCAGGAATCATACTATAATATGTCATACTTATGGCAAATATTCTAGCACAAGTATGGCAGGGTTTATGCCATGCGTAAGCCCAGTGCTATGCTTATACCATGCTTGTATTAACCATTATATCATGCTTAATGGTCATACAAATCTAATGTAAGGAGTTATATAGACTAAAATCATGTCTATGTCAAGTTTATGGTAGAATTATTCTATGTCACATTATTATGTTTCATAGCATTTATAATTTTGATTATGGCGCTGGTGGAGGAAGAAACGTCAGGAGGAAACATGTTTATACAGTTTATACAGTATCATAACTAAAATGATCATATTTAAACTAAAAGCTTCTAGTTTTATTTGTTTAAACTAAAATAACATTCCTGATTCCTGATTTCTAATGTTTGTTTGAATCAAACGTTGCCTTTCTCTGTTACAATTGCGACTCTATTTTGAAATCAGGCAGTTATATATTAAGCAGTTATAAAAACAGTCCATTTTTCAAGTGAGCCGATAAATCAATAAAGACCTGTCTTGGCGTGGTCGGCAGAGTTCTTATTTATTTATTTATTTATTTTATTTATTTTATTTTTTTGTGAGATGTGCCTCTACTTCACGTTGAATAATTGAACGGTTCCAGATAATTCCCCGATGATTAAGAAGGAAGTATTCAGGACATGATTTATGATTGTTAATTGTGGTATTCAAAAACTCACAATGGATTGCCCTTAAAAAAAAAAAAGAAGAACACTCAAAAACGGTCAGAGGAACATCTGGAAAAGCTATTGAAACCCAAGCCAAATTCTTGTCCTGGGAGTAAAGTAAAAGCAGTGCTGAATTTGAACTAGCTGCACCCTGGAGATTACAAACTATTTTCCCCTGTCAGCCAGGGCGTGGAGCCCCTCGTCCCCGGGGCCCGCGACCCCAGTCGAACCCTGGACTGAGTTCCCTTCCCTGCTGGAGACGCGTTTGCACTGTACTAAAACAAGACATATTTGTATTTGATATTAAAGTACCATTAAATGTGACATAAATCACGGAGCGAGCGGCCTTCGCATTTGAAACATTTTTTCCGCTGCGATGCGCACTCGCAAAAGACGAGAAAACAATATGTTCCTGCGGCCGTCCATGCGTTAGCCGCGGAACAGAGAGAGAGGAGGGGGCGGACAAAGAGAGAGAGAGAGAGAGAGAGAGAGAAAGAATGAAAAAAGAAAGAGAGAGAGAGGAGAGGAAAAAGAGGGAGAAAGGGGAAGCCCACCTGCAGGAATCGCAGAGTTTCTGCTGCCAAAAGGGCCCACACAGTGATCCCTGAGGAACCTCCCCATACATGAGAATGAGCTGAACTGTTTCCAGAGACACTAATGATCTCTCTCTCTTTCTCTCTCTTTCTCTCTCTCTCCCTCAATCACTGCATTTATCTTTCTTTCTCATCTGTCCATTTCTCTTTTCTCTTCCCCGTTCTCTGTTCTACTCTCTTTCCCTCTCTTCAGGGGTTCAAGCATGTGGGCTAAAACGCTGTTGTTCTGGTTGGGATCTTTTCTTACTTTTCTTACTTTCTTTCCTAGAACACACTGACTCAGACCTGAGGTTTCACTTCTATTGACTGCCTGTTCAGTTGGCACTTCAAGTTCATAAGTTCATAAATGGACTGAAGGGGGCGCTACAGAAGATAGATTTACAGTTGTGAAGTCGTATACTGGCATACTGAGGTCTCTGAGGTGTGAGTGGAGTTTCAAGAGTCTTGAGTGTTCAAGTTATTAGTCAGGTCTTGATCAGGTTTCAAGAGATCAAGAGTCTTGAGTAAGTTGACTGAGGTGAGTCAGACTTAAATGAAGCAAGTCTTGGTCAAGTCTTGCGAGTCTTGAGTTTTAAGTCTGAGTTAAGTTTTAGAGGTGAAGGTCTGAGTCAAGCCTTGAGTCTTATAAGTCTTGAGTCTCTTTCAGGTGAGTCTGAGCCAAGTCTTGTGTCTTATGAGTCTTGAGGTTTTTACAGATGAGTCTGACTCAAGTCTTGAGTCTTATGAGTCTTGAATCTCTTACAGATGTGTCTAAGTCAAGTATTGAGCCTGATGAGTTGTGAGGTCCTTAAAGATAAGTCTAAGTCAAGTCTTAAATCATATGAGTCTTGAGTTTTTTTACAGATGAGTCTGAGTCAGTTCTTGAGTCTTATGAGTCTTGAGTTTTTACAGATGAGTCTGAGTCAAGTCTTGAGTCTCATGAGTCTTGATTTTCTTACAGATGAGTCTGAGTCAAGTTTTGAGTCTTGTGAGACTTGAGTTTTTTTACATATTAGTCTGAGTCAAATCTTGAGTCTTGTGAGTCTTGAGTTTCCTACAGATGAGTCCAAATCAAGTTTTGAGTTTCATGAGTCTTGATATTCTTACAGAGTAGTTTGAGTCAATTCTTGAGTCTTAAGTTTTTTACAGATGAGTCTGAGTCAAGTCTTAAATCCTATGAGTCTTGAGGGTCTTACAGATGAGTCTGGGTCAATTCTTGACTCTTATGAGTCTTAAGGGTCTTACAAATTAGTCTGAGTCAAGTCTTGAGTCTTATGAATCTTACAGATGAGTCTGAGCTGGGACTTAAGTCTGTCATAGGTCTGAGTCAGGTCAAACATCTCTTAGGGGTGAGTCTGAATCAAGTTTTTGAGTCTTGGCTGTGTGGTGTATAGGCCTGATGCATGATGGGTAATGTAGTGAAAGGAAATACCATGGTTGGTGAAGCTTGAGGAATGCATGAGTGGCTTGAGAGCTGAAAGTACCCAAACTTTTGCCGGGGAGTTTGTGCTCTTACCCAGATTCTGATGTGTGTGTGTGGAGTGTGTGTATGAAGTGTATGTGTGCGGAGTGTGTGTGTGTATGAAGTGTGTGTGTGCGGAGTGTGTGCAGCAGTTTGCTGGGGGATTTGCAGGACCCTCGGTGTCAATTAGGTCTCAGACAGGAGGCAGAGGGGCTGCGGGATGATGAATGCCCTCCTCACAGTTTTACACACACACACACACACACACACACACACACACACACACACACACACACACACACACACACACACACACACACACACACACACACACAGTTTCATACACTTCCATGCACAGGAATGTGTGTTCACACATACTTCCATTTTTAATCTTTTCTTTTTCACTCTCTCTATCTCTACATTTAAGTCTCTTTAAGTCGCTCTCTTTTTCTCTCTTTCACTTTCTCTATATTTTTGCTCTCTCGCTCTTGCTCACTTTCTCTTTCTATTTATCTCTCTATTGTTCTCTTTCCCTCTGTCTTTCTTTTTTAATCTCTCTCTTTCTCTCTCTCTTTTTCTTTCTCTCTGCAGGTGAACAGATGGTGGTGTGTGTAGCTGACCTAAAATACATCTATCCACAGGGACGTGTGTGTGTGTGTGTGTGTGTGTGTGTGTGTGTGTGGTGTGCGGGGGTCTGTTGGACGGTGTGGGGGGGATTAGGGAGGTAAATGGCAGGTCGGCTCTCGGTTTCTAGCGTCGCGGCTGCAGACGGAACGCTTCGGCGCCGTTCTCTCGGGCAATCCTACGGAAACTCGGAGAGATAAGCCCGGTAAGTAATCCTTCATCAGCCAATCAGGGAGAAGTTCAGAAGACCCGCCTTCAAACTGAGGAACTGATCAGGGTAATACTGTGATGAAGACAGCAGGTCTTTACCGTCTCGTTAAAACGACTCTACTACGTTTAAAAACACCAACTTTACAGGAGACGAGAAGAACCTTAACCTTAAGTCTCTTTGTTGGCCGAATCTTTGTTCTCAGAATTCCACTTTAATTTGGGTCATTTCAACAACATTTTATCTTATTTCTATATCTGTATCCGTACTATATGTCCCAGGTAACAGAGAACATAATGAGAACTTTAACCAACATTTTGAAAAGGTTCCAGGAAGATTAGCATGTAATATTACAAAAATAATGTTTTAGGAATGTTCCAAAAATGTGTGACGTAAAAACTACAGTCCTATAACTTCTGGCTAAAAACTACAGTCCTAAAACTTCTGGCTAAAAGCTACAGTCCAAAATCTTCTGGCTTAATGCTACAGTCCTAAACTTTTGGCTAAACTATAGCTAAACTATGTGAGGTTCCACAGGGTTCTGGTTTAGGACCTACGGAACTACAATAAGACTCTAAGAAGATTCTGTCTAAAAGCAACAGTCCTAAAACATCAGGCTAAATGCTAAAGTCTAAAAACTTCTGGCAAAAAGCTAAAGTCTAGAAGCTTCTTTTACAGCAAAACTAGGCATTATTTGCACAGTGTTATCTTTGCTGTGGCATTTGTATATCATGTTATGAGTTTTTTTCAGGATTAAGAGGTTCAAAAACACTTACAAAGGTTACAGAACACTTGACTCTCACAGAAAGCCATGCTAGCACATGCTAGTGTTGCTAGCTCTGAGAATAACTGAAGCAGAGAACTCTCAGAACACTCAAGCATGGCCCTGCCGGTGACCCGAGTGGAAGTGGGTCTGGCTGGGTTCCTACAGGTCCTCCCGGTTGCCAGTAATTGAAAACACAAGCAAGATAATGTCACCAAGATGTGTCGAAAACAATACGGGACTGTGATGAGCTCGGAGACGAGGGAGTGCCGCTAGCAGGCTAACAACAGCGGCTTTCTGCTCACAGACTGTTTCCATTGTGTTTCTTCTCCTTCTTCTTCTTCCATGACCTGAACTCTGGCTCGGCTCGGTTCGGGTTGGGTCGGGTTGAGTAAGGCAGGGTTGGGCCGGGTCAGGTCTGTTTCAATGCATTTTCTTTATTTTCATGGCTCTTTACATTATAGATTCTCACTGAAGCATCAAAACTATAAATCAACACATGTGGAGTTTTATGTACTTAACAAAAAAGGTGAAATAACTAAAAAACATGATTTATATTCTATTTTCTTCAAAATAGCCCCCCTTTGCTCTGATTACTGCTTTGCACACTCTTGGCATCATTCTCTCAATGAGCTTCAAGAGGTGGCCACTTGAAATGAAAAGTTTTCCAACAGTCTTGAAGGAAGGAAGGAGTTCCCAGAGGTGTTTATTAGCACTTGTTGGCTCTTTGCCTTCTTCACTCTGCGGTCCAGCTGACCCCAAGCTAGACCACAATAATCGATTGTGGTGACGGACAGTTCTGGTGGAAACAGGAGAGTTGAGGTGCACATTGAATTCTGCGTGATTTGATCAGCCGTGGTTTTATGTTTTTTGGATACAATCCGGGTTAGCACCCGAACATCCCTTTCAGACAGCTTCCTCTTACAGCGTCCACAGTTAATCCTGTTGGATGTGGTTCGTCCTTCTTGGTGGTATCTCGCTGACATTACCCTGGATATTGTGGCTTTTGATGCATCACAAAGACTTGCTGTCTTATTCACAGATGCTCCAGCAAGACGTGCACCAACTATTTGTCCTCTTTTGAACTCTGGTATGTCAGACGTAATGTTGTGTGCATTGCAATATTTAGAGCAGAACTGTGTTGAGTGCTCTTACCCTGCTAATTGAACCTTCACACTCTGCTCTTACTGCAGTGTGCAATGTGCTATTAATGAAGATTGGACACCAGTCATTAAAATAAAGAAAATGCATTGAATAAGAAGGTGTGTCCAAACTTTTGGTCTGTACTGTATGAATCTGTACAGATTTTTCTCGCTTCCTGTCGAGTGTTGCAGCTTTTTGTTGAGGCAGTAAGAAGAACGTGCCTCCGCTGTTCGCCGCCTCTCTTCCCGTTTCCGTTCCGGCTGAAATATAGCCTTTAACGGCCTAATCGATCTCTATTCGTCTTTTATTCTTCCCCCTCTTCGATGCGAACCGTCCGCAGGGCCGGCGTCCAGGGAGGTCCTGCGAAACGGCTTAGTCCCAAACGAAGCGTGGAAATATACATTACCCGTTTGATCTGCCGTTTAGCGCTCGTCAGCGTCCGCGGGGTTGAGCGATGCTCCTGCCGTCAGTTGGAGCGATTTCTGCAGGAATGCCCAGCCGTAGACCCGAACCCAGCCAAAACCACACGGACCAGGCCTGCCTTTCTCATCAGGATCACACACACACACTAACACACACACTCTCACACACACACACTTACACACACACACTTACACACTCTCACACACACACACACTTACACACACACACTTACACACTCTCACACACACTCCGAGAAGCGCTGTGGGGTTTAAGGTGCATCGCGGAGGAGCTTTAAACAGCGCAGAGCAGCGAGTGAACATCCGTCAGCTTAGCTCTCGTCTGTTTCTACGCAAATTACTCAACAGTCCTCGCCGTAAAATATCAGAACTCCATAAATTAGCCCCCCGCGGTGCAAAACGAGCGCCTGCCTTTATACTATATACTCATATCTACTGAGAAAATCTGAGAACAAGTAAGTAAGAGGAAGAGTAAACTTTGTGTTAATTTTCTTTTTTGTTTCATTTTCATCACACTCGGAGTGCAGCGACTTGGTTCTGATATATATTTCGATATATGATATTTATATTCAATGTATTACACCTAATTTTAGTTTATATGTTATACTTTTTATTTATTTTATACAAAAAATTACATATTTTCATATTTGCACTGCTAATTTATTTTATAACTGTTTTTTACTATCAAATAGTGTAATTATGACATATTATTTAATATCTAGTTCAAATAATTCAGTGTTTTCAGTGAAGTATTTAATATATAATTTTAATATAGATTGTGTGTGTGTGTGTGTGTATGTGTGTGTGTATGAGTGTCCACTATGAATTAATCCATGTCTCATTAAATGTTTTTCAGTATCTATTATGAAATATTAATTAACACAAAAAAACTAACACAAATTCTTTAGTAACTATTCGTCTAGATTTAATTTTACTAGGAGAAAACTACTAGGATTTTTTCAAGTCAAATTGTTAGATAAATAAAAGCTAAAATTGCTGTTTAGTAATTAATTATTTGAATGATTAAATTTGATTTTTTTTATTCTTCTACAAGTAATTTAGTAATTTCTCCAAATCAATACTTACTATTAATGTTTTTTTTTATTGACAGGAAGTAGAGTACATTTTCTCTTTTATTAATTTTAATATGCATCATTCATTCTCTTCAATATTTTTTGCTGCAAATATTGTAATGTGATCTGTAAAGTGCAGGACTGTGTGATCCTCAGCTTCTTTTAATGTGATTACATCACAATCCACCCCCCCCCCCACACACACACACACTCCCCCTACGTCCTCTACATCCCCCCGAGCCCCCCAGGAGCGCTGTGATAAATCTTTTCCGTCCAAACATTTACGCCCTGCTCTCGCACCTGACTCTGCTCGGCTAAACCCGGTGTCCGAGCCGGCGCGGAGCAGCGGGACGTAGCGGGACTTTGTTTCCTTTTGTCTGTTTTTATTTATCTGTTTCCTCTCAGAGCAGAGTCTCGACCCGTTTCGCCCCGGTTTCATTCAGAAATAAAGGGTGGTTGTTATTGGCCCGGTTCTGAGCCCGGCCCTCAAGTCAATTAAGGATGCACAATGTACGTTTTGTCCCCGGCCTGCGTGGGGCCTGTGAGGGGCCGGCGAGGGGCCGGCGTGGGCGTGTTGTTTTATGGCAGTTATTTATTGCCTTATAACCCCAGAATCAAATTAGCTGGTATTGAGTATGTTGTGCGCACCTCTCAGCCCATGATTGATTCCCCTCGCAGGGTTGGGTTGATACGGCCCGACTCCAGCCAAGGAAAATAGAGCGAGCCCGAGCCGGAGGGGGGGTCCGTGAACCGAAGGAGGGGGGAAGCGTGGGGTCGCCCCAGACGCCCGAGTCCACACAACTGTTCATTACAGGTGCTAAATGCTCACGGAGGAGCGAAAACCTGGTTTCCTGGCGAAGCGAATAAAAGACGACGCTCCGGACGGGTCTTTACGAGGCTGCCGGCGAACCCCGCGACTGCGGCCCGGTTCCTCGCGGCCCCCGCGGGACGGAGGCGGAGCGGGGAACGGCCCTCGGGTGACGAATACCTCCAACACAGAACAGAATAAAAAAAGAAGCCCGAGCCGTGCCAATTAGAAACCTATAAATCACCAGACGAACGGCCGAATGGCTGGAGGAATGGGTTTTGCAGAGATGGTCATGTCAGGAGGCGTAGGATGGATTCGGGTCATTATAGGCCACCAAGTACAGTAATACCGGACGCCTGAAGAAACTGGTGCTCAGTCCAGGTCCAGTTCAGATTCTGCCAACCAGTGTGCTGTTTATAGACATGTGTAAAAATCCATGTACACTAAAACGTTTCAATATTTGGTGGAATAACCCTGGTTTTTAATCAAATTTTTTATGCATCTTGGCATCATGTTCTCCTCCACCAGTCTTACACACTGCTTTTGGATAACTAAGAATTCAAGCAGTTCAGTTTGGTTTGATGGCTTGTGATCATCCATCTTCTTCTTGATTATATTCGGTTCATATTATATATTTAACGGTTCTAAACTTTCCTAAAAAACTTTTTTTTAGATCTGTTTACATTCTTTGAAAACCAACGGTTATTGACTAATGTTACCAAGTCAAAGGATGTGAATATTGGATGGCAGTGACATCAACACATATTTGTCTTCTAAAAACGATTATTTGGTTGAGTAAAGTGCTTTTGTTTATTTACAGTAAGCTTAGATTTCCAGTGTTTTGATTGAAATGGCCCATAATAGAGGGCACCAAGCTAATTGCTTTTCTGTAAGTTTTCTGAAGATACTTTAGAAATCTAAACATTATTTAGGAATCGCATTGGTTCTACTGTATATAGAATTATGTAGGTGCAGCTCAAGGAAAAAACCTTTTGGATACAATAGATGGTTCAATGGATGGTT
The DNA here is from genome assembly GCF_023375975.1 of Astyanax mexicanus. Lineage (NCBI taxonomy): Eukaryota > Metazoa > Chordata > Actinopteri > Characiformes > Acestrorhamphidae > Astyanax > Astyanax mexicanus. The sequence continues at coordinate 1,949,181 of NC_064426.1, forward strand.
CAGTGGATGGTTCATTGGTTTAACGGTTCTTCACCTTCCTACAAAGCCTTTTGCAGATAGGTTTACATTCTTTGGAGACCAATGGATATCAACTAATGTTACCATCTCAAAGGACGTAAATATTTGGACGGCAGGATTTATTGAAGTAGCAGAAGACAGATTAGGCAGAATTGAAGGTGGACGTGAACGAGAAGCGACATCTCGTCCAGTTCTCCGCTGCAGGTCAGTTGGGTCGCTCTGATTGGTGACGTCATGCTCTTTAGGCTCGGTGAACTTGTGAGAGTTGCGAGAAATGTGAGAAATGCATGAGCGTCCACAGGTTCTGGTCCACAGTGTCTCACAGTCTTTCTTCAGAGAGGCCACTCACTCAGGGAAGTGTCCCTGTTATCCGATAAGCCCAAAATGACCCCCGCGTGGATGCCAGAGCTGGACGGCTGACAGCTTCTACATGGTTTTAGTTTTCCTTCTACTTTCTCTCTCTCTCTCGCTCTTTTTCTTTCTTTCTTTTTCTCTCTCTTTCTTTCTCTCGCTCTCTCGCTCCCTCCTGCACATGTTAGAAGCATTACGACAGCCCTGCATGAAAAAGAATGACCTGGCCGTCCAAGATCTGCAAAACAAAAGAAAGAATGTTTTAATGGAAGTGCTGAAGAAATGAAAACACACACTCACACACACTCAAACACACTCACACACACTCAAACACACACACACACACTCTGGAAGGTTGGACAGGTTTAGTGTTCAATTACGAGGCGGTGGAGTGTTGACATTTCTGAGGCTGTATGACAGGAAATTCATTAGAGGCCGAGCGTTTTTCATACAGCTTTTCTCGTAGAGCTTTTTTCGGGCACTTCTGAGAAGATCTGCGGGTTTCGGCGGCAATAACCAGGAGTCCAAGCACACTTTAGAGTATTATTTCTTTATTTTTTTAACCCTTTGAACTCTAGGCTGTTTTGGTGTGTTTTTTGTCTCAGTTTTTGTTTTCAGTTCCTCTTTCAGGTCTTATAACACAGTAATTATATCAGACAGACACATGCCCTGATCTCTTTTACTCCAGAAGACATACGGCTGCTCAAAAATATCATCATTTAAAATGTAAAAGGAAGCAGAATTGTTCTATTTTACTGGAACTGATCATGTTTTGGTCAAAATTTTACCAAGCGCCTGTTTTTATTTATTTTATTTTTTTTTTCTTATTTTTGAATGTATAGACTTTAAATATATTCACACCTAAGATATATTTTCAAAAATGACTTGGGTTAGGCTACAGTGTTTATGAGTTAAAAGAAAGCATAAGAATATTGATGATTTAAGTTCATTACATGGCTTATTAATTATTACTTTAATACAAAATACATGGAGAAACAGCATCAGGCGAATTTATAATTATTTTTCTTGATAATCAATAATCACACCTCTAGGATACATGTAGATACTGAAAACCTGACACTCAGAGCAGCCTTTTTTAGTCTAAATAAATAAAAATTTAGCTTAGTGCAAAATAACTATGTGCAAATAAAAAAATGTGCGAGTAAAATATAAAAAATAAAAACTATGTAAAGTAGTGCGCACACCATACCTAGCTTTAGTTTGAGTAAAGCAGGTAGTTTCACACTTTTTTTTCTGTGGACACTTTTGAGTCTTTATTTACTGATATTATTTGGTTACTGATGAAACATCATATAAATGTGTTTAATATTGGTTGGGGAAGGAGATTTTTAACTTTTTTAGGTGTTTTTCTCAATGGGTTTCTTGTAGATTTAGCTTTACCGCACTGGGATGTCGTCACTATTTTTAGAAAGAGTAAGCTCCGCCCTTTCTAACATTATATGGATTATGTTAATGTGTGAAGGGATTCCTGAGTAATTAAGCTGAGAACACAAGGTGAGATTTTGGACGTTAAATCCGTATGTATGTTTTTAAGGGTTAATTTTTTTCTTTCTTCTCTCAGCGTTTGTCAGCAGTGATTGAGAGGCTGCTCCAGTGCTGGAAGAGAGCGAGAAGCTCGGATGAGGTGTTATAACACGGCTTGTTTATTATTCTAAGCCGGAGGAACAGGTCAGGGACCGTGTTTTGGATGCGGCGTCCGCGTCTGAAATGAAGACGTATGAAGGAGTAGCTTTAACGTGATTTGTGGTGTCGCTGGAAAACAGGCGGAGGGCGTTACGGAGTGCAGCCAGCAGAAACTCACTTTAAATTAGAGAACATGCTCTGTGAAGCTGAAGTAATCTGAAATAGATACTGTAATGAATGTGGACTGTGGATTTAAACAAAGTCCAGAAACGCACAGGGATGTCATTTCATTCATTTCTGAACAGTGAAAACAGTGAAAACAGTGAAGCAGAGCACGACTACGGAACATTTCTGACAGTAATAATCCTGACGGTGAGCAGGTTACAGCTCGCCACAGAGCTGAAACTGAGAAAGTGAGCAGAGCCTGACCTAGATTCTCCTTAATTCAATTAAAAAACGCTTTATTTGGCATTTTAGTTGACCTTTACTTTGTGCTCACATTTCATCATCAATGGACTAATAGAAATTATTAGTCCAAAATTACTTTTTCTAGCCAAAACTCAATAAGAAAACTATAGTTTTGTCCTTCTAATGTAAAGTTTTAGTCTTTATACTTATACCACTTACTAAACAACGTAAAATCCCACTGGCTACCACCACCATGTTTAACAGCAGATACACTAAGAATGGAAACAAATATAACAAAATTGTAGACCTACAGAACTTTAAAATGGGTGAAGAATATAGTAAAAATAAAGATTTAAAGTCTCTAAAGACTCTAAATTTAAGTGTATTGAAAGGCAGACTTTTTATTCAATAAATTATTTTCTTTAATTTCTTCTTATTAATCAGAAAAGAGAGACTTAAATGTAAACCTTATAGATTGATGGATGGATGGACGGGCAGATGGATGAGTAAATACACCCAAATTGTTGTTAAATTTGGGTAGTTAATATGATTGTAATTTAAATTGTCCTTAATTATGCATTTAATAGCCAAAAGCATACTTTTGGCAACCAGCTTCCATTATTTTACTGTTGCTATGAATTTTATTCATTGAATGATTTACAAATCAATTCATTTTGTGTATTTTTAAGTAAAAATGAACCAATAGAAATGCTCCAAAATAACAAATTGAAATAGAGAAAAGCTTTTTTTTACCTTGATTAAAAGTTAAGAAGGATTTTTACTTGTTCTGTAAAGTTATACCTTTGGAGAAATGTATTTTTATTGGTCTATTCATCATGATTTTCTGATAAAATACAAAGAGCAGCAAAAATGCAGCAAAAATGAAGATACAAGGTTATGTTCAACAGCAGTGACGTACGTATGTGGTCAGAATTGTTATACTGAAATATCCCAGATGTTACCTGGACAGAACTCAGGTAATTATGACATATTATGATCCTCCACAGCGCTGAGTGATTCTGACACTAATGATTACTGTGATTATTATTAATAATGATTTAAACAGATATTAAAACAGTCCACAGAAAGACCTGTGATTTCTCACAACATCTGACAACTGGGTTTTTTAGAGGGTTAAATTGTATTATAAGTGTTTTTAGTGTTGTTGCACTTTAAATATCAATGTAATAACCATGTAATAACTACCAGTAATGTGTGTGTTATTACAGATTAGTTGCAGCTGCGTGTGGAGGGTGAGGCGGGGTTCTGGGCAGGTGAGTAATGAACTGGGGGAGGACAGTAGAAGTGGGAGATGTGGGAAATATAAGGAATAATGAAGAACACTGATCCACACTGTGATCCGGGAGAACAGAGATCCTCCTGAAGAGCATTCCGGCATTCCGAACGCTCCTCCGGAAAACACACACCGACCCGGATCAATGCGACTCCAGCTGCTCCGCGTCCCCCACATCGATCCGGACTCAATCAGAAACACAGCCTCTCAGAATTACAGCTACTTTCACTTTCCTACAATAACACACACACACACACACACAGATCTGTGAGCTTTACACACGTTATCTACCAGAGTTGCTTCATTTCTTCACTTTTTCCATCTGTTTCTGTCCTAAAATCAGATTATTTAAAGCCACAGATCTAAAAATATTACTACATATATCTTACAAACAACAACCACAGTCTTATTACACTGTAATTAACTATGATCACACTGTACTAATCATTAAATTAATATATAATTGTCTAATACTGTATAATACTGTCTAATAATTAAATTAATATATGATTGTCTAATACTGTATAATGCTGTCTAATAATTACATTAATATATAATTGTCTAATACTGTATAATACTGTCTAATAATTAAATTAATATATGATTGTCTAATACTGTATAATGCTGTCTAATAATTACATTAATATATAATTGTTGATCAGGTATGTGCACACTTTTCCTTATGTAATATTACTATAAACATGCCCTCTAAAAAAAATAAATAAATAAAAAAAATAAAATGTACTTAATGTGAATTTTATTTATGAATGCATAAAAATGAATGCATTGGCTGAGAGGCGTACTATGAGTGCCGTTATCAGCCGGTAATGCACCGTAAGCAATAACACACTCAAGGTTTGTGCTAAAACGTGTAATATCGGCAGATTACGTGTAATTACTCAGATATTAATCACTATACCCCATGCATATTGTTAAAAAAAAAAAAAATATATATATATATATATATATATATATATATATATATATATATATAATATATCTTTTTTAACTAATGTGAACGGGAGATCTGTATTCTGTATTTTTTATGTTTAATGTTTTTCCAGATTCTCTGTCCTGTGATCACTTTTCTGTAAAGTTGCTTTCTGACAACTGCTGTAAAAAAGCGCTACACACATAAATTGAATTGAATTTTATTTTATTTTTTTCACATTTCAGAGTCTGATAGATAGGTCAATTTGTTTAATTGTTTAACTGTTTTATGCGTGAAATAAAAATTATTTTGTACATATGAAACCAATCATTTAGAACATCAAACATAACGTGTAGTTTAAAGGGTAATTCCTCTATACGAACCTATGATTGGTTATATCTGTAATTGTGCACAGTAACTGAGTACAGAACTGAAATCTGCCGGCTGGGAGCTGATTCTGTATCTCCTGCTCTGGTAGTAGATGTTTCACTGGGCGGAGCATCAGCCTCTCTCTCCCCTGATGAGTGATTTGCATATTCGTCATGATGTACAGTGTGTTCTTACCGTATGCAAATGAAGTGGGTTATCCGCCCGCTGGTAGGAGGAGGAGCAGAGGGGCTAAAGTCTGTAATCTCACTACTACTAATAAAAAAGTATCTCTATTCATTACTCTGTAGGTAGAAGTATACTGTAGATACTAGGGATTAAAATACTTCTGTAGAAGTTGAAGAAGTACAAACTCAAGCTTTTTACTCTTTAAGTAAAAGTATAAAAATACTGGTTTCAAAACTACTAAGTTTTCTTCAGTATAAAAGTATATAAAGTATATTTTTCTAAATGCATAATGACTATAATAATGTTAAAATATATAAATGTTAATGTTACTAATATAATTTGGGGGTTTGCTCTAGGCGGTTCTATAGTGTTTTAGCTGCATATATGCTTTTATTAGAAAATGAAAATATTTTATAAACAGTAGATTTATTTATTATTTGCAAAAAATGAGAAATGGCTGAAATAACAAAAACAAAAAAGATGCAGAGCTTTCAGACCTCAAATAATGCAAAGAAAACAAGTTCATATTCATAAAGTTTTAAGAGTTCAGAAATAATCAATATTTGGTGGAATAATCCTGGTTGGTTTTTAATCACAGTTTTTTTCATGCATCTTGGCATCATGTTCTCCTCCACCAGTCTTACACACTGCTTTTGGATAACTTTATGCTGCTTTACTCCTGGTGCAAAAAAATGTATTCAGGCAGTTCAGTTTGGTGGTTTGATGGTTTGTGATCATCCATCTTCCTCTTTATTATATTCCAGAGGTTTTAAATTTGGTAAAATCAAAAAAAATCATCATTTTTAAGTGGTCTCTAATTTTTATTTATTTTTCCAGAGCTTTATGTAATATTTGTACTTCATTACTTGATTGACACCTCTGGTTTTCTTATCTATCTCTCTCTCTCTTTGTCTGTCGATATCTATCTACCTGTCTTTATGTATGTATTATTTTTTCTTCATTTCTATCTCTCTCTCTCTCTCTCAGGTCAGTTCTCTTCACTCTTTTCTCATTTTTTCTCTTTTTCTAATTGATAGAAACTTTTTCTTCCCGTCACAGTTATTTATTTATAACCGGCGCTCCCCCGATGCTGAGGAGGAGAGAAAGAGCAGGAATAAGGGAAGTGTGAGACGGAGTGTGTGTGTGTGTGTGTGTGTGAAGGGTGGGCTAAGACCTTGTAAAAATTGTTTCGAACACGTTTCCTGCCGAGGCTTTTTTTTTCCGAGCTCTTTCTCTGGGCTAATCACACTGGAACCTATTAGCGCTTGACATTTTTATCTGGGAGCCAAAGACGGGGCGCTGTGGAGCCGAGCGGGGGCTAACGGGCTAACGGCCGCGTACCGGGGCACCTGGGGGGGCCCACCTGAAAATCCAATACCTGAGCCCCCCCCTCAACACCCCCCACCCCTTCCTTCTTAACCCCCAAACCCCTTAACCCCCCCTCCCCCCACCTGCACATGGACACCATTGATTTCTTGTCAGGCAACAGAACTTTTCAGGACATGGTGGACGCTCGGGATGGAGGGAAAATGAGAGAGAGAGAGAAAAGAGAAAGAGATAGAGAGAGAGGAAGATAAAGGGGATGAATAAGAAAAGGGGGATGTATAAGAAGAGAAGTGAGAGAAGTGAGAGAAATCTTAATTAGGAGGATAGATGTGGTGGGGGGGTTGGATTTGCACACATTACAGGTATCTGGTCAGTGAAGAGATGATGGAGAGAGGGAAGAAGGTGGAGAGATATGGAGGTCATATAATGTGACCTCTAAAAGGATGGGTGGATGGATGGATGGATGGTTGGATGGATTGATGGATGGATGGGAGATAATTTAAAGATTTAAGGAATCCCTGGATGCTTGGGTCCATTGTTACCAGTGTGACATTGGACAAGCTTCCCATTGGTTCCATATATGATAGTCTGGGACTGATTTGTTGGACTGGTGGTTCCCAACATTGGTCCAAGAGAAACCATTGTCTTATATATATTGTAATGGGTTCCAACGCCAACCCAAATAAGAAATGCACAAAATAACCAAACATCTCACATCTGGTCCATTTCTGAAGGCTACAGGATATCTTTTGGACCTGTGGTACCCAGCCCTAAACCTAAACCTATTACACAGAAAACCTATAAAAGAAAATTATACAACAGGACTAGCTTTAAAAGCAAGACTAACAGACAAAAGTAAAACTGACAAACTACAAGGAAAATAAAGTTAACAAAAGATTACAAAACCAGAAACATGACAAGAAAAAACAAAGCAAGATGGAGGGTCAAACAAACTCTTTAACTAACTAACTAATAAAAATAAATAAATAAAAAATAATGAAAACTATTAATTGCATTAACCATTAATTTATTTGCTAAAAATAAAGGAAAACATGAGGTAAATAGACCCAAACACAATACAAGAAACACCTGGGGAAGACAACGAGGGGGTGGAGTAACAAATAAGACACAGGTGAGACCACTAATGACAATACATGTCTAGGGCAGAAACTAAACAAAGAGAGAAACAAATCAGAGCCCTGTGCTACAGAGGTCCAGCGGGTTAAAGTGCTGCCACTATGATCAGGAGATATACAGTTCGAATCCCGGTCATGCAGCTTGTCCTCAGCTACCAGAGCCCCTGATGTATCAGAACCGTCTCGCTGTGCTTTCCTCCGAGCGTTAGCGCTGTGATGCTACTCGGCAATGCTGCAGGATCAGCAGCAGTTCAAAAAAAGGCGGGGTCTGACTTGTGTCTGACACATGTATCAGAGGAGGCGTGTGCTAGTCTTCACCCTCCTGGTGTTGGGGAGTCATTAAGGGGACTCCTAATAAGTGGGTTGGTTTAATTGGTCGTGTAAATTGGGGAGAAAATGGGAAAACAATTGAATTAAAAACATTTAAAAAGGAAGCCTAACCAATTTTTAAAGTTTTTTTTTTATATAAGTGTGTGTGTATAGAAGTGTGTGTATAGAAGTGTGTGTGTGTGGGGGGGGGGGTTCTGGCTGTAGGGTGGGCTCTCTGAGGTTTTGCCCTGTTGAACTCATTACTAAGCATTACCCGCTTAAGAAAACACTCCCGGCTCTAATTGCCCAATTTAGTGCTGCAGGTGGTCACGGTGCCGCGGTTCAGCCCGGTCCGGCCCGATCCGGCCCACTTTACGACTCTCCCCTCGCTCGCCCACTCTCTCTCCCCGACACACACACACACCCTGTGTGGCCATCAAACACACTGCTAGATCTCCCAGTGAACAAGAGACGCACACTCTTAAACACACTCAATGAGAGGTTAGTGTACTTCAGAGGGTGAACATTTTTAAAAGTGTGTCTTGGTGTGAGTTCACAACCCGAAAATAATATTGATAATAAAATTTAATACAATTTGATCAATAAACCACATGATTAAAACCATTAAAATATAAAAATCAAGAAACAATAAAAACAGGTGATGTCAACAAATATGAACATGAAAGAAATTAAAAAATAAAACTACATGATAAAAAAATGAAATAAACACTTCAAAAGAATATAACATACAATATAATACAAATGTAAAAATACGAGATATAACAAAACAATGTTTGGATAAATGCAGAACACAGACATGAAACAAAATATGTAACATCATGAAAAATGAAAAGTTTGGAAATGGAAAAATAAATCATCACGATGAAAGACATCAAAAAATAAAATGTAGCATTAAGAAATATTTTGATTACATTTGTGTTTTAATTCCATTTGTTTTTACTGCTATATTTCAAATAAGACGTAATGCATCAGCTGTGGATGAACAGAAAGCAGCTGTGTGTGAACCTTCAGCTTCATCATCATCATGACTGTCTTCCTCCGAATGAAGAACAGATTTGAAATGCTTAGTATATTGTGAAAATGTAACGTCTGAAATTTATAAATATTAAATAAATACATATAATGATGACATTTTAGTGCAGATCTGTTTTTTTTTTATCCTGAAAGGTTTTAGAGCTGATGAGGAGAAAGTATGCGGGATTGATTTTATTTGCAAAATCTCTATTCCACAGTTTGTAGTTGCTCATGTTTGATATACAGTAGTTGGATATTTTAAATCATTTTACGTTCAATTGTTACACATTGAATACAGCTCTCAAATGTTAAATGTCATTTTGGGAAAACCAAGAAATTGCTGTATTAATTATTATTATTTAAAATTATACTTACTGTTTCAAAAATGCATTACATTTTTTAATTGATTATTTTAACCTTTCGTTCACCAATCAGTCGAGTCATTAATATGGTTTATATAATGATTTGTCAGTGTGAATATATACATAATCTTTAGTAAAAAAGCTTCTTACTCCATGCATCTCCTGTTTAAAGATACTAATTTATTTTACCAGGTTTTGTTGGGAAAAAATAAAATAAATATAAAAATGAATGACCGTACACATGATCTTAATGTTTTAACAGCATGGAGACTCTTTCTCAAAGAGATTGAGACAGAGACGCTAAATAATAACGACAAAAGCAGTGTGATGATATATATATATATATATATATATATATATAACTGATGATATATACAATATATACCCTAATCGGTTTAAGAGCATTACTTAACATAGTATTAAAGTGATTCAAAAGGTGATTAATTTGGAGTATTTCTCTAGGTCAATCATGATGTTTTTTATATAATATAATATTTCAATTAATGTCAAAAGATAAAAAAACAGTCAGTAAATAGCAAAACAGGTTAAAACATCAGTAAAAAAATTCCAAAATTGTTAAATAGTTATGGTAAATCTTATTGGATGATTTAGACACATCTAGAAACAGTGTATTCTGAATGTTAGGGGTCTCCAAACTTTCCAAACTTTTGATTTACAGCAAAATCTGCAGGTTCTTTTGCTTCTTTAGTCCTCTGAGCTTTTCACGTTCACCCCTACACCACCCCTACACCACCTCCACCTCTACACCAACACCCCACCTACACCTCCAGCAGCTCCCGGCACTCAGCTGAGCAGACCTGGTGCGGTGGTCCAACAGCTTGCTCCTGCCCCGTTCTGAAAAACCGCAAGCTGATCAATTAGCTCGGTGCGCTAACAGAGCCTGGCGGCCGCCGCTCGGCCCCCGGGTCTGTGATCTTACTGAGGGGAAATGATGTCAGGCTCCGTGTTGCTCTTTGAAGAGGTGTGTATTTATGAGGGGTCATGCGCTGTAATGACGGCGAGTCCAGCGAATTTAAAACCCCCGTCTCCATCCGAGACCCTCCGAACGCTGTTTAAAAACACTAATTTATGAGACTGGATTCTGTTAGGGGGAAATGGAAAGAGAAGCTCAAATAATATAAAGACAGTGGCTGTGTTTAAATGATAATATATAAAATATATATATTTACTATATGCAGTAATCGGGTTGGGGGCATTATTTAGTCCGAGTGGGAAACTCAATTATTCATAAAGACCCAATCCAAGCGCTTAACCCTCCTATTATATTTGGGGTCATTTTGATCCCACTCAGTGTTTGAAGTCTCTGAAAAAATGATTGACATCAGTTTTGCGATTAATTTTTAATATATTTTTAATTTATTAATTTATATTTTTAATATTAATTTAATATATTAAATTTCTTGATTTAATATAGAATAAACAAAACGCAAAAAAAATTAAATATTTTGTTATGACTGTTTTATCGGCATAAAATACAAGAAATATCAATATTTTACACACATATGACATTCAGTTTTATAATCTTTCTCTAAATGTTCCTTCACTTTAGGCCCTAACATAACAACACAACAAAAAGACACTAATTTATTTTTAAATTTATTTTTTAGTTTTGTTTGGATGAAAATGGAATAAAATGTAAAAATCTAAGACCTTACTAATTATCTTAATGACCTCACCATACTAAAATGTCTTTAAATTGCTATTAAAGACATTTTATTATGGTGAGGTCATTAAGATAATTAGTTCAGGGTTCAAAAGAACCCCCAAAAATGAACTGAGTTGTTTTTTTTTTCTTTTCAGTTTAGACGTTTTTTAGTATCATCTTTTATTAAATATTTAAGCTGCTGCATAAAAAAACTATATGTTAAAGCCTTTGCCATATATGTAAATATATGTGCTGTAATACTGTACTATTTACATAATCTCACTCTCTATCAATACAATCATGTGTATGAAATGTCCACTTTATTAGATAAAAGAGAAAAAATATCTGATTCACATTATGTCTAAATTAGCATTTTAGCATGACAGCAGCAAAATGTATTAATTTATTTGTATTAAAGCACTTCTAAAATAAGATCATACTACATCATACCATCATTCTTTACATTTGCTTGCTTTTATTACTACTAAATTATTATGTTCATAATTGCAAGTATTTTCTTCTGTATTTTTCTGTACTTATTTAGATGCATCTAATTATTTGATGATTTAAACATCATAAATATAATAAATTAAGTAAATAAATCTTCTGTAAACCTGGATGGAGTTCTGAACATTTCCTGTAGGAGCTCAGTGGAACAAATGGTGAACTGGGTTATTGTTTATGACCTCATCCGAGCAGTTAGAGAGAGATTTAGGAGGTTGAGAAGAACCGGAAACCTGAGCTGAGCAGCACCTTGCGCTCCACCCTGTTGCGACCGCAGTGCCACAGTGCTGCGGTGCGACTGTGGTGGTGATGGAGGCGGTCGGCGGGGGTGTGGTTGGGAGTTCGAAACCCCCAGGTCGGTTTGTCAACAGCACATCCGCCGTTTACGAGGACGATTGATGGAGCCGGAGGATCCGCGAGCAGCTCCGTCTTGGCGGAGGGGGACGGACGTGGTCCGCCGACAGGCCGGGAGGAGGAATTACACAACTCAGCGGGTCCTCATAAATCACCCGCGCCCAGGTACGCCACCAAAGCCCAGCGGTAGCTGTCAGCCTCCGATTTACGGCGACCCGCTGCTATTGCTTTCCCTTAAAATATATGTACATGAGGGGTTGCGCTTGTACGGCCGAGAGGGCCAAAGAATTTATGAAAGGAAATAGCTGTACATTTACTTCTGTGTTTTATGGTATTTTCCAGGGAAAGTGTCACGTTCCATCGGTTGGTGGGAATTGGATGGTAGGGAGCAGGAAGGAGAGACTGATGACAATATCTGGATGTGATTTCGGGGGGATGTGGGTGAAATATGAAATCGAGAACGAGCTCCGCGAAAGAAACGGCAGCTAACCGCTAATGCTCAGCGATTTATTATAATTAATATCGTCTTAATGTTCGCTTCTGAGTGACAAAATTACTCAGTTTTAATTTCCATAATTCTTTTCACTCTTCCACGTTTCTGGCCTGGGAAGCCTGAGAGAGGGAGTGGGTGGGCTGAGGGATTCCAGATTGTGGAATAATCCCCATTTTTCCAGGTGGATTATTATTCTCTCTGTAACACAGCGTGCGGAGAGACCGGACAGATTTTGACCTCATGGCAGAGCAATCTAAATAAAATACAGCGTAATGTTTTTAACATATAAACATATAAAATCTTAGTGACTGCGCTCAGTCTAATAACTGTCAGCCTGAGGAGGACGATGCCAACATGTCAACCTGCTGAGAATAGAAACGGGAATGGAATTTAATATATTTTAATATAATAATAATAATAATAATAATAATAATAATAATAATAATAATAATAATTATACATTTTAATGTAGCTGATTTTTATATATACATATATATATATTCTAATACTACAAAGAAGAAGAATACTACATAACTCATTAATTAGGTTCCTATATAATACTTATATAATGTAATATAAGTAAGTATTAGTGGATGTTGCTGATTAAGTGAAAAAAAATTACGCAATTTTTAAAAAAAATAATAAACAAGCCTTACCCTTGAACAACATATTACTCTCAAATAAAACAACAAAGAATTCAGATCAAAGTTGAAAAAAATATGTAAAGAATATTTAATATTTCAAAATAGCTCTTTTTTTTACTTTTAACTTATTTCAATTATATTTAAGTTATATTGTAATTCATTTGTGCATTTTATCATAATTTGTCGCTGTTAAAGAAAGAACTATACAAATCTCATGTGCAAAATGTCAATTTTATAAAAGAAGTAAAAATCTTCTTTACTTTTAATGGAAGTCAATGTAAAAATATTTTACTTAAAATTAATAATAATAATAATAAAATGTGTTGTATAAATATATATATATATATAGAGAGAGAGAGAGCTTTGTGCTTGATTTCTTCATATATGTCCAAACTCTAATAGATGTTACTGTAAAAAATCATTTTGATACATTACTCATAAAATTCTGAAACAATATAAAGAATGAATATCAGATTCACATTATGTAAAAAAATATATAAATTAAATAAAACTTGAGTAAAAGTTATAAAATGTATATAATGGTATAATATAATAACTTTTTTCCCTACATTTTTCCTTTAAAATACTTGATATGTATTTCAATATGATATGATATATATATATATATATATATATATATATATATATATATATATATATATATATAATAATGAAATAATTTAAATTAAAAATGTATTTTTGTCACAAAATTAATATAAAAAAAAACAATTTTTTAAAACATCAAACAGATTTGTGTGTATCTGTGTTTCTGCGCTTATATCTATAACTTATATATGACATTTACAGTTCTGACATTTATTATTACAGTTAAAGACGACAGCTGCAGCTGCGCACACACACACACACACACACACACACACACACACACACAGACACACACACACACTCTCTCTCTTTTTGATAAGCTGCTGGTTCCTGAGAGAGAACATCAGTAACTTTTCCTCCAGACACTGGATCCTCCTCGCTCTGCTCCTCCGTACTTCAGAGAGGAGGGCACCTGGAGGCACCGTCCCACACACAGCGGCCCCCGGGGGCCCGAGGGTCCGTACTTTAATATCTAATACAGAAACTCTCGCTCTATCTCTCCCTTTTTCTCCCTCTATCTCTCCTTCAGTTTGGGAAATGGTTTCTCTCCGTTTGATCCACTGTTTTCTATTATTCATCCAGTAACTGCCAGCCAGCGCGGCCCCGGCTCTCACTGGGGTCCCCGGGGGCCCTCAGAGACCCCCGCGCTCCTGCAGCGGGAAACAGAGGGAGCTGTAGACGAATAAAACTGAAGAAAAATAGTGTCAATATTACGAGTTTAACAAAAGAGATGAAGAACTTCTTTCATCTTCATAGATGCATCTGTGTTACACTGTTTTAAAACATCTAAAACATCTAGAGAACATGGAGATGAGGTCATATTTATTTTTATGTCATTGTCATTAAAATACTTATTAAGAAATTCATTATTTGATCCAAAGGAACAAAGATAAAGATGAAAGTTTCATCCAAAAAAATGTTGTGGAAAAAACTCCCACATATGAAATTGTAACATGATTTTCTCCACTTTTAACCAGAATTTACAACTTTTTTACAAGTTACACAGTTGAGCTACAAACACCAAATTTGGTACAGTCATAAAGCATTATGAATTATGCATTTTGTAAAATAATAAAATAAGCTCAGCCCCTTTGCTCATCAGTGCTATCTCTGCATGATGGAGCATTTGGACAAGCCATTTTTGGGCAAAGGATTTGACAACCCTCCAACCAACCACCTAGCAACACCTTAGCAGCCACCAACATCTATACTGTATAAACATGCACTTGCCTTGGTACCAGAGAAACACAATGCCTTGGTACCAGTGCAATGCCTTGGTACCAGAGAAACACCCAATCAACCACCTAGCAACACCATAGCAGCCACCAATATCTATTGGTACATATATTGGTACCAGAGAAACACCCAATTAACCACCTAGGAAAACCATAGCAGCCACCAACATCTATACTGTATCAACGTGCACTTAGCAACGCCTTGGTACCAGAGAAACACCCAACCAACCACCTAGCAACACCGTAGCAGCCACCAACATCTATGGGTACATATATTGGTACCAGAGAAACACCCAACCAACCACCTAGCAACACCGTAGCAGCCACCAACATCTATACTGTATCAACGTGCGCTTAGCAATGCCTTGGTACCAGAGACACACCCAACCAACCACCTAGTAACACCGTAGCAGCCACCAACGTCTATACCGTATCAACGTGCACTTAGCCACACCTTTGCAATAAGCTAGCAAAACCTTGGTAACCAACTCCTATACCAGAGAAACACCCAACCAGCCACCTAGCAACACCTTAGCAGCCAACATCTATACTGTAGTAACATCTGATCAACCACTTAACCACGTAATGTCTTAGCAATGAGCAAGCACCACCTTATCAGCCATGAACTATACCTAATATGGGTGTCAAACTCAATTACAAGGACTGTATATATATATATATATATATATATATATATATATATATATATATATATATATATATATATATATATATATATATATATATATATGTGTGTGTGTGTGTGTGTGTGTGTGTGTGTAGGTGGTCCTTAAACCCACTGTATATGGTTTAAACGAGGTTCTCCACAGTTCAGCATTAGAAACACGAGGAGGTTAATATTTTATTATAGGAGATAAAAATATAGTTTAGAAGTGAATCAGACCTGACATTGATCCTCACACTGAGCCGAAGGAGTGTGTAGTGGTGTATATACTTACTGTGTGTGTGTGTGTGTGTGGTGTGTGTGTGTGTGTGTGTGTGTGTGTGTGTGTGTGTGTGTGTGTGTGTGTGTTTGAAGCTCTTCCTGAGTTAGCTCGCAGCACATGACCTCTGTCCGGCTGGTGAATTCAGCGTAACTCCAGCGTACTCCGGGCCCGGGGGCGGAGCTCCTCCTCAGACCCCCTCCACTGACCTGCGGACCCTCACTGAAGGGGTTAATGGCAGGCCGCCTCCCCTGACAAACACACACACTCTCACACACACACACACTCACACACACGGCATAATGCGTGTAAAGAACTACAGTGAATCTTCTACAGTCTTAAAAATAAAGTTTTTCAAAGGGAGTGATGCTATAGAAAAACACTTTTAGTTCTTATTGGTCCTTTAACAGCTTCTGCTCTACAAGTGTGGTTCTTTAGAAAACCAAAAATTGGTTCTTTTATGACCAAATTTTAAGAAGCTTTTGAATCACCTTTATGTTTTAGTGGTAATAAGATTTTCAGTACCACTTTAAAATAAGGCAACCTTTATAAAGGGTCTATAAATGCTTTGCAATTAGTTATAACACACACGTAGAAAGGGCAACAATTGTTTGTGAAATAGTGAACCTACAGTCATCTATACTGTTGCCCTTTCTACGTATGTGTTATAACTGATTATTAATGATTTTTAAGGCATTTACAACCTAATTAGTAACCATTAATAAACTAATTGTAAACCATTTATAAACCCTTTATAAAGGTAGTCTTATTTTAAAGTGGTACCAGCTTTAAAGCCCAATCCGGATGGGATTAGTTTATATGGGGGTGTCTGTGAAAAAAAAAAATATATATATATATATTTCACACTTCTACTTCTAGTGATAACACTCCTGCATCTGGACTGCAATTGAAAAAAACAGGAGCAGCAGTGAATTTTTATATTTTTGGCTTTCTCGGTCACATGAGATCACGGAGTTCAGTAGCTCCTCCATTTCCACTCGCTGTTGTGTTTTTTACGTGGATCTCCATGGAAACACGCAGCCAAAGTGTAATTACGGTGCACGGCAGTGGACAAATATCTATTTTATTAAAGGGGTCTTAGTTACAGTAGCAGTGTGTGAAACTACCGCCACCATGTTTAGTAGTTGAACTTTAGCCTGGTTCGCTCTTACTGTGAGTCGAAGTTACTTCTGAAGGTACTTCTGTGGTTAAGAGTGTGTGTATATGTGTGTGTGTGTGTGCGTGTGTGTGCGTGCCGTGATATTGGTGATGTGGAGATGGTGGCCGTACTGAGTTCTGATTGGCTGTTGGGTGTGAAGAAGCATCTGCTAGCCAGAGGCCATATGGGCAAAGTGACATTTACCAAAACACACACACACACACGCACACACACACTTGCACACACACACACACACACACACACTCTACACACACATAGACACATAAAGCACAAGACACTAATAGCAGGGGACTCAATCAGTAACCTTTACACATGCCCACACACACACACATACTTATGCACACTCTTACTCACACACACGCACACACACACACACACATACTTATGCACACTCTCTCTCTCACACACGCACACACACACACACATACTCACACAATCTCTTTTTCTCTCTCTCTTGCCCTTTACAACCAAAAAAAGCAGGAAATCCAGAGAGTCTGGAGAGGTCTGTGTATATACTGTATATAAACTGTTCTGATTGGCTGATCCAGAGTCAGATTTCCTGTTTAAAATATACTCTGTAACTCCAGTCCACACACACACACACGTCTCCTCACAGGATTACTGTATTACTGATTACAGTACCACTCAAATACTGATATAATCCTACCCCTCAAACTGCTCCCTCCAGATTAACACTATAATAACTGTTTTCTACTGCAGCGAGATGTTTAAATGTTCAGCCCAGTTTGGGCTCGTTTCCACTGTGGTGCTGAACACATTACAGTGTTTTTTATTATTACAGATAATCACAAATACTTAAATACTCTTTTCACCTGAAGAGGGAAAATCCATAATTCCATCCACTTTGTTGCATCCCTGGAAGATGATGTCATATGTTATATATGCATATATCCTATGTTTATTTAAAAAATCAAAATCAAAAATCAAGCCAGTATTTTGCTCTTAACTTGATGCTAACATACTATGAAATTAGCATTGTGCTATAGCTATTGGATTTTATGTGTTATGCTTATAATAGGGTTAGGGTACAATGTGTACATGTAAATGTAACTAATGCAGTGATACCATTAGTGTTGTTACAATCAGTGATGTTACAGTCAATGATGTCACGTTTCTTTTTTGAATCGTTTTGATATTGAAACAGCCAAAAGTTGCATGGTTATACTGAATGGTCAATAATGTTTCAGACAGTAGCGTTACAGTCAGTAGTTTAATGGACAATAGTGGTACAGTCAGTGGTGTTATAGTCAGTGGTGTTACTGTCAATGCTGTTATAATCAGTGGTGTTACGGTCAATGCTGTTACAGTCAGTAATTAAATGCACAGTAGAATTACAGTCATTGGTGTTATGGACAATAGTGTTACAGTCAGTGGTGTTACAGTCAGTGGTGTTACAGTCAGTGGTTAAATGCACAGTAGTATTACAGTCAGTGGTGTTATGACCAGTAGTGTAACAGTCAGTAGACTGGCAGTCAACGGTGTTACAAACATTGGTGATGTTTATTTTACTTTATTTTATATCTATTAACTACAGTTAATATTTTATATCTACTAACATACAGTACTACTAGAAATCTATGAAGGTACTATATATGTATGAAATTGGCATTATCATACATATATTGTCTTATAAAGTTTATTCTTTTTGGCCATGATTTGTGTTTTTACCAATGGTGTTACTGTCATATTACAATCTGATTGATACGAAAAAAAAGACTGCTGTTAGCTTCATGCTAAAATACCACTAGAATTCCATAGGGGCGCTAGTAGAAATTAGCATCGTCTTAGATTCTTAGATTTTTTTTTTGGCCTTTTTAGCTTCAGCTTTTGTTTTTGATGTGTGCAAGTGAACGTGACGGATGTAGTGTGAGCTGATTTGGTGCTCTTGTTGTTGGTGAGCGGGGGAACAGCCTGCGACGGTAAAGCAGTGATTTCATGGTAATTATTCTTCCCTCGTCGCTGTAACACTTGTCTGCTGTGGATAAGATAATTAATTACTGCTGGAGTTTTCTGACAGTGTATGAAGATACTGCTGAATTGAGATTCTCACCTCTCTCTCGCGCTCTCTCTTTCTCTCTCTCTCTCTCTCTCTCTCTCTCTCGTTCTGCTAGCGCATCCTCCTTCCATCCTCTAAACGCGACACAAAGACAGTAACAGTGAGGAGAATATAATAGAGGGAGAAAAACAGCAGATAAATGCCCATTGTCACTCCCGCACTGTTTATTTACAGTCCGACACACTTTAGCGAATCGTCGCTAATTGTTTTCCCCACATTCTCGTGTCCCATTCACATTTTCTCCATCTGCAGGGAAAAGTATTCAGTCTGTATGATGGTTAGCACTTGTGTGCAGCACTGGGATGGAAATACTGTACTTGTACATGTGTTTGTAGTAAATTTAATACCATTTGTGTGACAAATTGTTTATGCTAAATAATTTACATTAAATTATAATAAACATGTAATTTATAATAAACCTTGTATTTGCTGCAGTAGGAGAATTGTCAGGGCGTTCTCGAAATGTTAAGGATACCAAACCAAACTGAGAAAAGCCTAGCCCCTCCCACATGTCTTTTTTTTTAACACAGTCGCAAAAAACGACTCTAAAATTCACAAACGGCTCTCAGAGGCGCTAACACCTCTCAAAGTTTGATGTCAGATTCCCTAACAAGCAAATACAAATACAGCACAAAGCTCTAACACACTTTACTGTACACACTGCACAGACAACGCCTCACATTCTACATCTCAAAAGCCATAAAAAACACTACAAATTTGTATTAGTGAACCCCAGTGGTGTTACTGCCAATAGTGTTACAGTCAGTTGTGTTATGGTTGGTGATGTCCATGTAAGTGGTGTCAATGGTGATATCGTCCATGATGTTCCAGTCAATGGTGATATGGTCAGTGGTGTTACAGTAAGTATGGTCAGTGATGTTTTGATCTATGGTGTTATGGTCAGTAATGTTATGTTCATTGGTGTTATAGTAAGTGGTCATGGTCAATAGTGTCAGTAGTGCCACCATAGGTGGTGTTACAGTCAATGGTGTTACAGTCAGTTGTGTTATGATCTGTGGTGTAATGTTCAACAGTCTTATGATCAGTTGTGTTACAGACAATAATTATATGGTCATTGGTGTAATGTTTTGTGGTGTTATGGTTAGTGGTGTTATGGTAACGTGTCATGGTCAATAGTGTCAGTGATGTCACCATTGGTGGTGTTACCGTCAATGGTGTCATGGCCATTGGTGTATAATCAATATTGATATTATTGTTGATGTTACAGTCAATAATGTTATGGTCAGTGGTGGTATGATCTTTGGTGTTATGGTCAGTGGTGGTTACAGTCACTAATGTTATGTTCAGTGGTGTTAAAGTAAGTGGTGTTACACAGTCAGTTGTTTTCTTTTCACGTTTAATCTGAAGCTCTGTTCTGGAGTCTGGGAGGTCGGGCAGATGGTCAGATGAGTGGAGGACAGTGTGGTGGAGGATGAGCTGTGGTTCAGGATGGGTTGGGTTTGAATGGTCTCTGGTGGGATCTGTATGGAAGCTGCTTAAAGCTGCCCGGTGTCTCTGAAGCGTGGAGAGAGCAGGAGCAGAGGAGCTCCACTGGGCTGCAGACCAGAGGAATCGAGGGGTTGGTTGAAGTTATTTTGGTGGGGCCGGACCCAGGGGCTTGTTCCAGAGGCTCCACGGCCCCCAAACAGCAGGATACGGTCAGATCCCAGCGTCACGGCCAGTAGCATCCCAACGTGACTCTGAGCTCTCACTGAGAGTAAAGACTGCAGCCTGGAAGTTCTTCAGCCTGAGGACTGCAGGGACGCATTTAATGTTCAGGAAAGCATGGCTTAACCTGTATTTGTCTTTAAGCCCTAATCTTAAACTTAAGACTAATGCTGTTGGACTTTTAAGCGCAGTTTGACAAAGAATTGAACATCTATACATAATCTACAGGTTATCTACAGAATCTATGGATTTAATTATGCCTTTCTGCCAGAATTAATCCACAGATACAGTAGATACAGAATCACCAGCACTGTAATCTGTTGTACCCGTACTGCTCTGTAATTAATCTACAGTTACAGTAGATACAGAATCACCAGCACTGTAATCTGTTGTACCCGTACTGCTCTGTAATTAATCTACAGTTACAGTAGATACAGAATCACCAGCACTGTAATCTGTTGTACCCGTACTGCTCTGTAATTAATCTACAGTTACAGTAGATACAGAATCACCAGCACTGTAATCTGTTGTACCCGTACTGCTCTGTAATTAATCTACAGTTACAGTAGATACAGAATCACCAGCACTGTAATCTGTTGTACCCGTACTGCTCTGTAATTAATCTACAGTTACAGTAGATACAGAATCACCAGCACTGTAATCTGTTGTACCCATACTGCTCTGTAATTAATCTACAGTTACATTTTTTGCTTCATTTTAAAAGTCAAATTTAATGCTTTTTTAGACCTTTTAAAAACCTCAATAAATATAATTTAAGGCCCAAAAAAAGTTTGAAAATAATTTATTGTATTGAAAATGAAAACTTTCCTATTTATTATCAGTTTTCTTTTTCATTTTTGTTCCATTGTGATGCTGAACACGTTAGCATGTTAGCTAGCTCTACACTAACCTTAGTTCTCTCCCCATTAACGATTGCTAGCTCTCCACTAATGTTAGCTAGCTCTACGCTAAACTTAGTTCTCTCCACAGTAACGTTATCAAGCTCTACGCTAACCTCAGTTCTCTCCCCAGTAACATTAGCTAGCTCGCTGCTAATGTTAGCTAGCTCTACGCTAACCTTAGTTTTCTCCCCAGTAACTCGCTGCTAACATTAGTATGTGCTTTTCAACTAAATTCCCATAAAAAAATGTAATTCCTACAGCAAATTTACAGCAAATATAGGACAATTTAAGACCTTAATAATCAAGATTTTAATTTAAGACATTATAAAACTTTTGAATGACCCGCGGGATCCCTGTGTTAGATGTGTTAATAGTGTTGAATTATTGGTTATTAGCGAGCTATTAGAGGTATTAAGGGTCTTAGCGGTCAGTTTAGGAGGAAGGTCAGTCCCAAGTCAACACTTAATAAATGTGACTTATCCCTGTGTACGCTGCTCGTTGGACAGGTGTAGAAAGACTCAGAAGAGAGGAATAGCGGGTCTGTGAAGGCACTTTGCGGTTTGTCCCTGTCGGAGGTGTATTTAAACTTTTATGTACAGCCGGAATCCCGTCGCGCGGAGAAACACGGACTCTGAGCCTGGTGTTTATATACCGAGTGGTTTCTTCAATCCAAACAGTTTAGATTGGAGGGTCAAGACATTCAACTTAACATGTTTTCCTGTCTCTCGCTCTTTTTTCCTCTCTCGCGCTCTCTCTCGCGCTCTCTCTCGCGCTCTCTCACGCATCGCCGCAAAGCCGAGGTTAATTTCTTTACAAGAGTGCACCTCTCGCAGAGCAATTACAGCGGTGATGGAGGGCTTCCTCGACTCCCTGTTGTTTAAAACCTGTAATTTATGACTCGCAGTGAGGCCACCCTTAATTCCTCCACCGCGGCCGCGGACGGGGGTAGGGTTAGTGGTGGTGGTGTCGGTGGTTGTGCGGGGGTTCAAATTGCTCCTAGTTCCTCGTGTTCCTGATGTTTTAACCCTTTTTTAACATGTTTTTTGTCTCTGTTTTTGTTTTCAGTTCCTCTTTCAGGTGTTATAACACAGTAATTATATCAGACAGACACATGCCCTGATCTCTTTTACTCCAGAAGACATACGGCTGCTCAAAAATATCATCATTTAAAATGTAAAAGGAAGCAGAATTGTTCTATTTTCCTGGAACTGATCATGTTTTGCTCAAAATTTTACCAAGCGCCTGTTTTTTTATTAATTTTTTTACTTATTTTTGAATGTATAGACTTTAAATATATTCACAACTAAGATATATTTTCAAAAATGACTCGGGTTAGACTACAGTGTTTATGAGTTATAAGAAAGCTTAAAAATATTGATTATATATAGTTCATTACATGGCTTATTAATTATTCCTTTAATACAAAATACATGGAGAAACAGCATCAGACGGATATATATATATTTTTTTTTTTACAATTCTTGATAATCAATAATCACACCTCTAGGATACATGTAGATACTAAAAACCTAAAGACACTCAGAGCAGCCTATACCTTTCAGTATTTTAATCAGGAAACACAAAGAAAACTATATATACAAAAATGTAAACTTTTTAGTCTAAATAAATAAAAATGTTTGGTGCAAAAAAAAACGATTTAGTAAAATAAAAACTATAT